>NC_048265.2:26737517-27043767 GCF_005286985.2 Setaria viridis | reverse complement strand
ACCATATGAGATATGGACTGGAAAGGTTCCTAGTTTGTCTTTTCTAAAGATTTGGGGATGTGAAGTGTTTGTCAAGCGACTTCAGTCGGACAAGATCACACCCAAGTCGGATAAGTGCATTTTCGTGGGATATCCAAAGGAAACTTTGGGATATTATTTCTACAACCGATCAGAAGGCAAAGTGTTTGTCGCTCGGAACGGGGTTTTCCTAGAGAAAGAGTTTCTCAAAGGAGAAAAGAGTGGAAAGATAGTGCATCTTGAAGAAGTTCAAGATGAGCCGATCGGGCAAGAATCAATGAGTGATGCTAACGTAGCAGAACAAGTTGAGATACCCATGGCAAGAGAAGCACCGCCACAACCACGAAGGTCGGCAAGGCTCCGCGAAATGCGGGAAATATTGTTGTTGGACAATGATGAGCCTGCGACATATGCAGAAGCAATGATGGACCCAGACTCCGAAAAATGGCAGAGTGCCATGCAATCCGAAATAGAGTCCATGGGAGACAATCAAGTTTGGAACTTGGTTGACCCGCCTGATGGTGTTAAAGCCATAGAGTGCAAGTGGATCTATAAGAAGAAAAAGGACATGGATGGAAATGTTCACATCTATAAAGCACGACTTGTCACAAAAGGTTTTCGACAAGTTCAAGGAGTTGACTACGACGAGACCTTCTCGCCCGTAGTGATGCTTAAGTCCATTCGGATTATTCTAGCTATAGCTGCATATTTCGATTATGAGATATGGCAGATGGATGTCAAGACAGCTTTCCTGAATGGAAACCTAACTGAGGACGTGTATATGATACAGCCCGAGGGTTTTGTCGATCCGAAAAATGCTGGAAAGGTATGCAAGCTTCAGAGATCCATTTATGGATTGAAGCAAGCATCTAGGAGTTGGAACATTCGTTTTGATGAAGTGGTCAAAGGGTTTGACTTCACCAAGAACGAAGAAGAGTCTTGTGTTTACAAGAAGGTTAGTGGGAGCTCTGTAGTATTTCTAATCTTATATGTGGATGACATATTACTGATTGGAAATAACATTCCTATGCTTGAGTCCGTAAAGACTTCACTGAAAAATAGTTTTTCGATGAAGGACTTAGGGAAAGCGGCATATATTCTAGGCATTAAGATCTATAGAGATAGATCGAGAAGGCTTATAGGTTTAAGCCAAGATACTTACATTGACAAAGTGTTGAAGCGGTTCAGCATGGAAGAGGCAAAGAAAGGGTTCTTGCCTATGTCACATGACATACATCTCAGCAAGACTCATTGTCCTTCGACTGCTGATGAGCGGGATCGCATGAGTAGAGTGCCATATGCCTCGGCTATTGGATCTATCATGTATGCAATGATAAGTACTCGCCCAGATGTTTCATATGCGCTAAGTATGACAAGCAGACACCAATCTGATCCAGGAGAGAGTCACTGGACAGTGGTGAAAAACATTCTTAAGTACTTGAGAAGGACTAAAGATATGTTCCTTGTCTATGGAGGTGAGGAGGAGCTCGTTGTAACAGGTTACACCGATGCTAGTTTCCAAACCGACAGAGATGATTCAAAGTCACAATCAGGATTTGTGTTCATGCCGATTCTACGACAGAAGCCGAGTACATCGCGGCTTCGGAAGCCGCGAAGGAAGGTGTTTGGATAAGGAATTTCCTCATTGAGCTTGGTGTGTTCCCGAATGCGTCCAGCCCATTGAATCTCTACTGTGATAACAATGGGGCAATTGCGCAATCAAAGGAGCCAAGGAACCACCAGAAGAACAAACACGTAATGCAGCGATTTCATCTCATTCGAGACTTCGTTAACCGGGGTGAGATCAAGATATGCAAAATACACACGGATCTGAACATTTCTGATCCGTTGACAAAACCACTCCCGCAGGCTAAGCATGATGCGCATGTAAGAGCTATGGGTATTAGGTACCTTCTAGATTGACTCTAGTGCAAGTGGGAGACTGTTGGAGGTATGCCCTAGAGGCAATCATAGAGATGATGATATTCCATTTGTATCCATGATTTGAATGTTGTGTTCATTGAATATCCATTGAAGGCTACTTGAATTGATTTGCAATTATGTGAATTGTATGTGAAACTCTTTACTTGTATGGTTATTCTAAAGTTGTCCCTAGTCGGAGTTCATGTGAGGACACACATGAATATTAGACTAGCACATGTATTAGTTGATGACTATGTTTCACAAGTCATGGACATGGAGATGTTGAACTAATAATGTGGACACATGTGGAGACATGTGCTAGGACTGACCCAACACGAGAAGTAGTTCTCTCTTTAAACAACATATACGCTTTGTCCTTAGACCTAAGATTGTCGCATGTATTCTAGATGTGGATCGACCTACTTAGGGGCTATCAAACGCTACACCGTAACAGGGTAGTTATAAAGGTAGCTTTCGGGTTTGTCAAGAAGCATGCTATGAGACATGGTCAATCAAGATGGGATTTGCCCCTCTCTGATTGAGAGTGATATCTCTGGGCCCCTCGAGTGATCGGATCCGAAAATGCATGGCCATGCTACGTACGGTTAAGAGTTAACCTACAAAGGGATTTCGAATCACAGGATCGAGAAAGAGCGGTCGGCTTGAAGCTAGACTAATTATCGTGAGGCAAAGGGAATAACATGTATATTATGTTGTGATGGTTCGTCTGATATGATCTTCGTGTGCGTATAGGAGTTGGCACGTCTTGCTAGAGGCCGCTACCGACTATTGGGCCGAGTAGGAGTACTCGGGCCATGTCTATACGTATCCGAACCCATAGGGTCACACACTTAAGGGGCTGGAAGCCCAATTCGGATCTGATCCGAGTTGGATTAGGTTTAGAAGTACTAATGGGCCTCGGATCCAGAGGCCCGTCAGGAACCTCTATAAATAGAGGGGTGGGGGCGCCCTAGGGTTCACACCTTTTGGCGAAACACACCTGCCGCGCCTCCCACGCCCTCGCCTGTTGCAACTCGCGGATCTAGCAGTCCGACTTGCGACGCTTCCTCCCTGCACGTGTGGATACCTTGGAGGTGTTGCGCCTGCAGCACTTGGACGAGCCACGACGAGCCGCCGACGAGCCACGATGAGCCGACGACGAGCCGCGGCACGAGGGTGATCTTGCTGCATGTAGATGAGCTGCTAAGGAGCTGCTGGACGTTGGCGTTGATCGACTACGTACGACTACGTTGATCGTCTTCACTGCATCGACGCAAATCTACATCTTCCGCACCAGTAGTGTGTCGATTGGTAATCCCGTGATCCTTATGCGGCAGTTCTTCCTGGTTTTACGCGGTAGAAATTTTGATTTGTGCTAGTGTAGCCTACCTCGTATCCCGACAGGGATGTGCCACGGCCGACCAGTCCACTCGGATGTGGTGGTCGTCGCAGAACTGGAGAAACTTCTTTCCAGTGAACTGCGTGCCATTGTCCGTGATGATGGAGTTGGGGATTCTGAAGCAATGGATGATGTCGGTGAAGAATTGTACCTCTTGCTCAGACTTGATTTGCGCGACCGGTTGCGCTTCCATCCACTTAGAGAACTTGTCGATGGTGACAAGCAAGTGGGTGAAGCCCCCAGGCTCTTTCTTGAAGGGCCCAACGAGATCCAGCCCCCAGACCGCGAAGGGCCACGTGATGGGGATGGTCTGGAGCGCTTGTGCGGGTAGATGAGTTTGGCGCGTGAAGAATTGGCATCCTTCGCATGTGCGGACCATGTGGGTGGCATCTTTGCATGTGCGGACCATGTGGGTGGCATCGGCGACCGCCGTGGGCCAGTAGAAACCCTGCTGGAAGGCATTTCCAACGAGGGTTCTTGGCGCGGCGTGATGGCCGCAGGCTCTGGCGTGGATGTCCTGAATCTGTTCCTTTCCCTGCTCGATCGGGATGCAGCACTGGAGGATACCGGTGTGGCTTCTCTTGTAGAGCTCCTGGTCGATGATGACGAAGGATTTGGCGCGGCGCGCAATTCTACGTGCCTCCATTTTGTTGGCCAGGAGCGTGTCGCAGACGAGGTAGTCAAGGTACGGGACTCTCCAGTCGGGCAGGGGGTCGGCCCCCGCTGCTGGGTCTGCATCGATCTCCATGACCTCGGGGTCGGAGGGGTCTGCCTTCGAGCCTACAGTAAGCGAAGCGTCGCCGACCCCGGCAGGTCGCGCGTTGCCGACCTCTCCCGAGTTGGGATCCGAGTCCAGGGCAGGTGGTGTGTCGCCGACCTTCTCCGGCGCTTGGGAACGGATTGAGGGCTTGAGCTAGTCGCTGACAAAAACACTGTCGGGTACAGGTTTTCAGCCGGACACTGCCTTTGCCAACTCCTCGTCTGCCTCATTGAACGCCTTGCGACATGGTCGAGCTCTAGTCCATCGAACTTGTCTTCAAGCTTGCGAACTTCGTTGTAGTAGGCTGCCATCTTGGGGTCGTGGCAGCTCCACTCCTTCATGACTTGCTCAACGACTAGCGGAGAGTCGCCCCGGACGTCTAGCCGATGGATGCCCAGCTCGATGGCGATGCGAAGCCCGTTGAGGAGGGCCTCGTACTCGGCAACATTATTAGATGCAGGAAAGTGGAGGCAGATCATGTACCTCATGTGTACGCCTAGAGGAGAGATGAAGACGAGGCCCGCTCTAGTGTGGGCCCTCATCAACGATCTGTCAAAGTACATTGTCCAGTACTCCTCCTTCTCCGGCGCCGGTGGTGTCTGGATCTCTATCCACTCTGCTACAAAATCGGCTAGTACCTGGGACTTGATGGCAGTGCGGGGAGCATAGGTGATGCCCTGGTCCATGAGCTCGAGCGCCCACTTCGCGATCCGTCCCATGGCGTCCTGGTTTTGGATCACTTTGCCGAGAGGCAACGACGAAACAACCGTTACCGGGTGGGAGGTGAAGTAGTGGCGCAGCTTCCTCTTCATGATGAGGATGGCGTAGATGAGCTTCTGGATCTACGGGTAGCGTGCCTTGGATTCGGAAAAGACCTCGCTGACGAAGTACACCGGGCGCTGCACCTTGAGGGTGTGTCCCTCCTCTTCTCGCTCCACCACCAAAGTCGCGCTAACCACCTGGGTGGTCACTGCGATGTAGAGCAGGAGGGGCTCACCATCGATCGGCGGGACTAGGATCGGGGCCTTCATCAGGAGGTCCTTGAGCCAGTCAAGTGCCTCTTGGGCCTTGGCGGTCCACTCGAAGCGGTCGGTTTTCTTTAGGAGTCGGTACAGAGGGAGCCCCCATTCGCCAAGGCGCGAGATGAAGCGGCTCAGGGCGACCAAGCATCCCGTGACGTGCTGGACCCCTTTTATTTTTCGGATCGGCCCTGTGACGACTGACCCCAAATCTTCGAGTTAATCTTAATCTGAGTCCCTGATCCCCCTCTCATCTTCCCGAGCTGGAGCGCTCAACTTCCAGCCCCGGTTCCGGCCCCTGGGATCCGACCCCTCTCCGTTTTTCCCCCAGTTCCGACCCTGCCGACCCCAAACCATACCGCCGGATCCTTTTAAGTCTTTCCACCGTATCTCTCTTGATCTGAGCAGTGTACCAACCTAGACCGACCAGTGGACCCACAAAATCTTTTCCCTAGATCTCCCGCGACAGACGCACTCGAGTTGCATACCCGCTTCAGAGTTCCCCTGCCGCGTGGCTCAACTTCTCTGACACCCGCCGCTCCGCCTTGTCGTCGTCCACGACCGAATGGATTCTCGCGCCACCTTCCCCAATCGCAGCGGAAGCTCCTCTGCGACCCTTTCTGTAGCAACTCGCCGCCCGCGCCCATCATCACCTCGCCAGACCCCCGGTTGCAGAGCCCGATGCCGCCCGTCTTTTCCGTCGCTCCTCCACACTCACGCCGCCCCGGTCCGCGCTACGCGACAATTCCTCCTCCGCCAACCCAGACCACAGCCGCGACAGCTCCTTTTCGCGCCCTGTCAGAGCTCCGCCTTCGACAATCTGTTGCTCCGCGCTCACCCGCACGATCACAGCCGCCTGTCTTCTCACCTGTGCACCCTCGTTTCTAGCGCCATTTCCCCAGTCACTTCCATCAGATACACCGCACGATGATGCCCGCCTCCGCCAAATCTCAACCACCGGAAAAACCGCACCTGCGCCGCCCGTCTCTGGTGCCCAATGACCGCCGGTGTCATCCCCAAAGTGCTGCTCCACCGCCCTCGTTGCTCAATCGCCGCCCCGGCAGCGCACTCCATCGTTCCTTCCCCGGTCTTGGTACCGCTCCAACCTTCTCTCTCCCGTGCGGCTATAAAAGGGAATGCCGGAGCCCCGCCGGAGTTCCCCTTTGCCATCGTTGTCCTCCCGCCTTGCTCTCTGTTTCGTGCCCAAAGCGCTACCGCTTAAGTTCTTGAGAAACTCTCCTCTCCGCTCAACACCGCCTTTCCCCAATCCACACAGACGCTTGCTCCTCCGTGCCGCACAAGAGCTTGCTTGTAATCCACAAGAAGCCTTGCCACCGCCGGAGCACCACCGGGCATCATCGCCGCTGCCCAAGCCTTAGTCTTTCCGCCCAAGTCTGCTCTTTCCCGACCCCAAGCTTCATCTGTAAGACGAAGGTAAGCTGCCGACCCTTTATCCGTCTCGTCCGACCCCTCCTATCCACCCGACCCCTGTTCCGTCTCGCCCGACCCTGTCTATTCCGCCGACCTTTCTCCGTCTCGCCCGAGGGCTCGGCTGTATCCTTTTCCTAGACCCGAGGGTATAGGTGTAAAGACTTGGGGACTTCTCTGCGTTAAGTCTGAGGACCCCAGCACATCTATTCCTCTAGTTTAAGGGTCTGATAATAAGTTCCTTCCCATCAAACCCTCATATCTTTATCTCCACCAACTCAAGCGAACCTCCCCACCTTTTCGTAACTTGCCAAAAGTTTCTGGGCTCAAACTTGCAAGTGTTGCTGTTGAAATAACCGTCTAAGTGCTAACTCGTGCATTTGCATTCGTGTAGAGTTGAATCTCGCCAACGGCATCTACGAACTGCATCCGGTGCAAGAAGACGGAGTAGTAGCTGAGCCGCCGACCGCAGGAGCTGTACCAGAGCCCTTTGAGGACCAGTTTCCCTCCCCTCCGCTTGAAGGCAAGCCCCGGATGCATGCACTTCCTATGTTTTCCCAAACTTGCGCATGCCTTCTTCATCTTGTTTGTGCATTTACGTATAGGAGTTGTTTGAAACTGTAGATGCATGACTTAGATCCCTTGATCTGAACACTAGCTGTTGGACCAAGTAGATGCTTTGCTTAAATAGAAAACGGTAAAAGTTGAGTGATTTCCTGTCACTCGCGAGTTGTAGGAGTTGGTTGTTCCTCTTCTGTTGCAACTATAAGGATGATGGACGGGGCAAGGTTTTGGGTAACTCTTTGGTGGTCGGCTGATTGCTCCGTCTGTCTATGAAACTTGCTAAGGCCCGACAGTGGTGGTGTTCTTGATCAAGTGTTTGAAAGTACTAATCTCATACCTAGTATGGGATGGGGAAGCCTAGTACCTGATTGAACTAGGGCATGGCTTTTACCCCTGCTATCCCTGGAACGAGGTTCCCATGGTGCATCATGTGGGTGCAAGTGCGGTCACAGTACGGTAGAGACCGGGACTGTGGAGCATTGCATTCCAAGGGAAGTTTGGACTTGACACGCGCCTGGGAATTGATGGGGACGGCCGACACGGGAAGTGACCCTCGTGGTGCGTGGATGTCGTGAGATTAGGTTCTCCAAGCATGGTTAAGAAAACTCGAATCGATTCGTCTACCTCTCACAGTTTGAGATTGCTTGATCGCTATGTCACCCTGAGTAATAAAGGAATCTGATGATGACATGGTCTTCATGATGATATATATACCTTTGGTTGGTTCTATGTTTGCTTAGAGTAAGTTGCTAACTTACACCGGATAATGAACTTAGAACCTGAGCTAAAAGTGGAAAGTAGGGATACACCTAGTGCTTTTGGCAAACAAACCCCTCAGCCAAAGAGTCTTGCATGTCTAGAAGTGGTGGAGTAGCTTCCTCCTGTCGGTTATGTCTTGTTGAGCTTTGTAGCTCAGCCTTGTTGTGGCTTCTATTTTTCAGGTGAAGTTGCTGCCCCTGAGCCCTCCTTTGTTGGCACTTGGCCGCCCCAACTCCCTCCGGGTTGGACGGTTGAGTGGGATCCCTCCTCGGACGGCGAGGAGAGGGATCACTAACGTCCCGGTTGGCCTCACCAGGGATGTCTGACCCCGACGAAGTAGCTTTCGCTTGTTGTTTTACCTTCTGTTGTTTTCCTTGAACCTTGCAAAACTCTGATGTTTATTTTAGTGTTGAACTAATGGTCAATTGTTTAACCTAGTGGACTTGTTGTATTCTCTGGAACCGCTCACCTTCGTGTGAGTTTGCTAACTCGGTCCTGTTCAAGTGGTTAAATCGGATGAAATCCGATGGCACATCGTGTTAACTTGGCTAAGGCATGAGTGTCGCATATTAGGCGACTTAATCATGTTTAATCAAGCTAATCCGAAGTGGATCCGCCACAGCTGGTACCAGAGCAGGTTTAGCAAGACAGAGAACACAATAGGCCCTAATCACTTCTTTTAATCAAAAGTTGCAAAGAAACTCTTTGAAAAATCTCGTACGATCGTTAAGGATGACCTTAGTACGAGAGGCCCTAGGGGATTTTGGGGTTGTTTTTAGGTGGCTAATATTTATTTGGTTATCTTGCTAACCTTCCAGCACTTCGCCACTTGTATCATACGTGTGCCGAGTCCGCATCACCAGTATGCGAGGGTTGATAGGGAGTTCTATTCAAAGGACCCTATCATCGTGGTTGTTTCGCCCACGTTTATCATACGTGCGCAGATTCCGTATGTTAATTCATACGAAGGGTGGTATGGCTCGATTCCAACGAGCCTATCATCACGGTTGTTCGCCACGTTTATTATACGTGCGCTGATTCCGCATCACGAGTATGCGAAGGGTTATACGGTTCCATTCAAAGGGGACCTATTTCCACGGTTGGGTGCTATCCATGCAGCCTTGAATGCATGGGTGTTGTTTCTATAGTGAAAGGTAATGTTTGGGGATGCTTTCGTGGGTGCTGGCACGAAAGGTTCATGTGGTTGTGTTTTCTGCAGGTACACTAACCGCGTTCACTTAGGAGACGTTACTAGAACCGACTTGCTACTATAGGGAGAGACGTACTGGTTGCCTTGCCACCGGCACTGACTGCGTAAGACCAAGTTTGGCAGTTGTTTTGGTTGAGAACGAGGTAGGCCGTGCATGTGACATAAACTAAAATCTGTGAAACCACCCTCCCCAAAAGCAACCTTGCCTCAGAAAAGCTCCTGTTCGGTTCTAAGGATTTCTAGCTTCTTCCAGCTTGTGTTCGGTCAAATCCGAGTGCTTTTCTGTCCGACCCCTTTCTTCTTAAGAGTTCTATCTCATGTTTGTCTTGGTTCTTGGTTCCAGATGGCCGCCCTCGGACACGTTCTGTACGGCGCCAATGGCATCTCTTATTCGACGTGCTTGCACTTCGAAGGTTTTCCCGCTATTCTGTGGGACACCTTGAGGTGGTTTGGGTATCAGTCTCCACCCTTGTATGTGGGACGGATGTATCTGGAGCACGGCGTCTAGAGGTGCAATGTGCAAGCGGTGGTACCTCCACCTCCTGTACGGCCCGAGTGGCCCCAGCTTGGAATCTCAGCTTACGGACACTCCCTGGAAGATACATGGGAGTCAGCTGCTCTACAGCTCCTCACTCAATTCTGTCAGCTGCACCCGCTGGAGATCATCCTGGACCCAATCGGCCTGTTCCCTACCAGGAACCAGCTAGACCCGGCGTGGCTCGACTGCGTCAGCAATATCGAGGTGTTGGCCACATCCCACTCGATGGTCACCATCTCCACCAATGTCCGGTGTATGTCAGCCCTATACCGGCTGATCGAGCTTCAAGGCCGAGCCATGGCTGTCTTTGCTTAGATCGCCGTGGATACTCAGGGACACCACAACGCCGCCAAAAGGGACATGGTGGGCAAAACATATCAACTCATCCAAAGAGGCATCCAGATCCACGACATGCAAGACCAAATCTCCAAGCTTGAGGGAGAAGTAGCCAATTTGGTGGATGGCATGATCGAGCTGTCAGAAGAAAAGATGGAAGTAGAGATGGAGCTGGCAGTGGCTAATGCCCATCTGGATGAACATCACGCCGAGCTCGACGACATGCATGCCCTTCAGATGCAGTTGGAAGAGCAAGAAGACCCTCAGGAGGTTGAGGAAGCGTCTAGCATGGACATTGAGGAGGACGACACCCCTTCTCCAACTCACAGTGTTCCCTCGTAGATGGAGAGTTGTAGGGAACCCATTCTTTTGTTGTACTCCTCGGCAGCCTAAATTTTGGATAGTCCTGTAATAGGTTAGCCTTGAGTTGAGTATTCCTTGTGTTTTAGGAACAACCTTGTAAAGATCCCAGTGAAATCAGATCCTAAGTTTGACCTTTGACTCCTTGCAAAACGTTTGGGATGTCAGTCTGTGTGAGTTTGTGCTATGAACACACCCCCATCTTCTGTGGGTCTGTCCAAGTTTGGCCGACCCCTTCTCATGCTGTTTCGTGTAGCCTGACCCCTCGAGGCAGTTCTCCGCCTCGCCCGACCTTTTTTGTATGGTTCGTTTTGCCGACCCCTTTTTCTTGTGCTGTTTCGCCTAGCCGACCCCTTGGCTTAAGATCAGATGTAATGGAACTCCTGGAACCTGGTTTTGGTTCGCCCGAAGTCGTGTGCAGAGCTAAGATAGTTGCAAACTAAGATGGCAAGAGGAAGTGTGTGTCTCCTTTAATAGAGCTGTGTTGTGTGCATTGTGGCTAGAGTCGTATTTGAGGATTTAACATGTGCGTTCCCATCTGTTGGAATACTTCTGAGGTTATGGAATTAATGGAACATTAACTCTTGCAGATGGCGCATCGCACCAGATCTGGCTCTGTGCCTAGCAGCAGTGAGCAGAGACAAGATCTTCCCCTGCCCCCGCCTCCATCTCCACTAGAGGCAATCTTAGCGGCTCAAACCGAGCTGCTGAGGCATCTGGTACAAGGACAACAGCAGCAGCAGCCCCATGGTGGAAGGGCTCAACAACAACCTCATGTTGCCCGCTATGAGGACTTCTTGGGGACGCAACCCCCTTTGTTCCAGAAGACACAAGACCCGCTCGACGCAGACGCCTGGGTTCGCACCATCAAATCCAAGTTCGAGCTTCTCACCGCCCAATGTCCCGACCACAACAAGGCCCGGTTTGCAGCTCAACAGTTGCATGGTTCCGCCCGGCTCTGGTGGGATCACTACCATGCCATGTTGCTGGCCGACCATATAGTCAGCTGGAACGAGTTCAAGACCGCGTTCAGAGGACACCACATTCCGGAAGGTCTCCTAGAGCGCAAGCTCAATGAGTTCCTGGCTCTTACCCAGGGAAACCGAGATGTCTTGCACTACGCCCAAGCCTTCAATGACTTGTGCTGTTATGCCGGCTATCATGCGGACACAGATGAGAAGAAGCGGGACAGATTCCGCAGAGGGCTAAGCTTGGAGCTCAGAGAAAGGTTAAACCCGATAAGGGTGGACATGTAGAATGAGTTGGTCAACTTGGCCATCTCACAAGAGGACTGCATGAAGGCTCTGGCAGCCGAGAGGAAGAGGAAGGCTCCAATGCCAACGCCCAGCCCACCTGCACAGCGTTTCAAAATGGTTCCACCCCAGGCGCCCAGCCGACCCCATCAGTCGGGAAGATGGGTTGCCCGACCCCCACCAGTAGCAGCCCTTCATTATCCGGGATTTCAACCTCAGGCCCCGCGGCCGACCCCACCGCTGCCACCGCACTCTGCAAATGGTAACCGCTGCTTCACCTGCGGCGATGTGGGGCATTTCGCCAAGGACTGCCCCAGAAATCAGAGCCAGCACCCAGGGCAGAGCAATGCAATGCTCAACAAGGGGAAGAGGCCCAAGATGCAAGTTCGCCAAGGTCGGCTGAACTTCACCCACGCAGCGGAGCTTCCTGAAGGTGCGCCGATAATGACGGGTACCTTTCTGATTCACAGTTTTTAAGATTTGGTTTTGTTTGACTCAGGAGCCTCACATAGTTTTATCGGAAGAAAGACCTGTGACAAGTGTGGGTTACCGGAATGCCAAACCAGAGGGTCTTTTAGGATATCCACCCCGGGTGGGATAATCACATCTGATAGGATGAGTGTCAATGTGCCTATCCAGCTATGCCAAAACCTTTTTAAGGAGAATCTTGTTATCCTTGAGCTAGAAGGGATTGATGTCATTCTAGGGATGGATTGGATGACCAGACACCAGGTTGTGTTAGATGTTCTAGCCCGAGCTATCCAGGTCAACTCCCCCCACCAAGGCCCCTCTGTTATCCATTTGCCTCGCCAAGAAAATGTGAATTCTTGTGCGTATCCCGCAATTGGGACCCAACCGAAGGACATCCCTATAGTCTGTGAGTACCCCGACGTGTTTCCTGATGACTTGCCAGGCATGCCGCTCGATAGAGAGGTGGAGTTTTCCATAGAGTTGATCCCCGGCACCACCCCTATCTCCAAAAGACCCTATCGGATGCCACCTGCTGAGCTGGCCGAGTTAAAAACCCAATTGGAGGAGCTGTTGGAGAAAGGCTTTATCCGACCTAGCACTTCACCTTGGGGTTGCCCAGCCCTGTTTGTGAAGAAGAAGGATGAGAGTCTATGCATGTGTGTGGACTACCGACCCCTCAATGCGGTGACTATCAGGAACAAGTACCCCCTTCCCCGCATTGATGATCTGTTTGATCAATTAGCTGGAGCAAGAGTATTCTCCAAAATCGATCTTCAGTCTGGTTATCATCAAATCAAGATCCGACCCTATGACATTCCCAAGACTGCCTTCTCCACAAGATATGGACTCTACGAGTACCTGGTTATGTCCTTTGGATTCACCAATGCACCCGCCTATTTCATGTACCTCATGAACTCGGTGTTCATGCCCGAGTTGGACAAGTTTGTGGTGGTGTTCATTGATGATATCCTAGTGTACTCGAAGGACGAAGAAGAACATGCCGATCATCTTCACGTAGCTCTTCAACGGTTGAGAGATCATCAGCTCTATGCCAAGTTCTCCAAGTGTGAATTTTGGTTAGATAGTGTCAAGTTTTTGGGACACACTATCTCCCGGAATGGCATAGCCGTCGACCCCAACAAGGTACATGAAGTCATGGCCTGGAAGCCTCCAGCCTCAGTGCACCAGATCCGAAGTTTTCTTGGACTAGCAGGCTACTATCGGCACTTCATACCGGATTTCTCCAAGATAGCTAAGCCGATGACTGAGCTGCTGAAGAAAGAGGTCAGATTCGTGTGGAGCGACAAGTGTGAGGAAGCCTTCAAAACCCTAAAGCACTTGCTGACCACAGCCCCGGTTTTGGCTCAACCCGACCCCTCTAAGCCGTTTGATGTGTACTGTGACGCCTCTGGCACTGGACTTGGGTGTGTTCTTATGCAAGACAACCGAGTCATTGCCTATGCCTCACGGGCATTACGACCTCATGAGCTGAACTACCCAACCCATGATCTTGAGTTGGCAGCAGTGATTCATGCCTTAAAGATACGGAGACACTATCTGATGGGCACTCACTGCAACATCTATACCGACCACAAAAGCCTCAAAACATCTTCACTCAAGCCGACCTCAACATGCACCAGAGAAGATGGTTGGAGTTGATAAAGTACTATGATTTGGAAGTGCACTATCACCCCGGCAAGGACAATATAGTGGCCGATGCTCTTAGTCGCAAGGACTGTTGCAATTGCTTGTCGGCAACAACCTTCACCGAGACTTTGTGTCATGAGATGGGGAAACTCAGTTTGGAAATTGTTTCCCATGGAACCCTCGGCCACATATCTATTGGGTCTATTTTAGAAGACCAAATAAGGTCAGCACAAGTAGAGGATGAGGAAGTAAGGCGGATCACAAGGAAGATTTCCTTGAAGGATGAAGGGTATAAGAAGTTTCAACAGGATGAGACTGGAAAAGTGTATTATGGAAACCGACTGGTTGTACCAGCCGACCCCAGTTTGAGGAAGCAAATTCTAGATGAAGCTCATCTTTCTAAATTCTCGATCCATCCTGGCAGCAATAAGATGTACCATGATCTCCGTCAATCCTTCTGGTGGAGTGGAATGAAGCCAGAGATTGCTCGGTATGTTTCAGAATGTGACACCTGTCAACGTGTCAAAGCCAGCCATCTAAAGGTAGCAGGTACCCTGCAGCCCCTACCTATTCCCTCTTGGAAATGGGAAGATATCAGCATGGACTTCATTGTTGGACTGCCCCTTTCATCGTAGCGACATGATTCCATTTGGGTAATTGTGGACCGTCTGACCAAGTCTGCCCACTTCCTTCCTGTCCACACTACCTACACGGCCAAGAAGTATGCGGAGTTGTACCTTGACCGCATAGTTTCCCTACACGGTGTGCCTAGGACGATCATCTCTGATCGAGGAGTTCAGTTTGTAGCACGCTTTTGGGAACAACTACAAGCATCCATGGGCACGAAACTCATCCGTAGCTCAACCTATCATCCTCAAACCAACAGTCAAACCGAAAGGGTAAATCAGATCCTTGAAGACATGTTAAGAGCTTGTGTCATCCACTATGACAAGAATTGGGACAAGTGCTTGCCATTGGCAGAGTTCTCCTATAACAATAGCTACCAAGCTAGCTTGAAGATGGCACCATTTGAAGCTTTATATGGCCGGAGATGTCAGACACCATTGAATTGGTCCCAAGCTGGAGAAAGGCAAACCTATGGTCCCGACTTAGTGGTAGAAGCCGAAGAGCAAGTGAAGGTAATTCAAGCAAATCTCAAGGCTGCCCAATCTCGATAGAAGAGTTACTCCGATAGGAGAAGGAGACCCCTGCAGTTTGACCTTGGTGATCATGTGTATCTTCGAGTCTCCCCGACCAAAGGAGTGCAACGGTTTGGAGTAAAAGGGAAATTGGCTCCCCATTACGTTGGCCCATATGAGATTGTGGAAATTTGTGGATCCGTTGCCTATCGGATCCAACTCCCAGAATAGCTCTCGGCCATACATGATGTTTTCCATGTGTCCCATCTGAAGAAATGTGTCCAAGTCCCAACCGAGATCTTAGAGCAGGAGCAGCTTCAGATCGAGCCTGACCTAACCTATGCAGAGTACCCGGCCAAGGTTCTTGACCAGAAGGAGAGGCGCATCCGACGCCAAGTGGTTAAGATGTACAAGATCCTCTAGAGAAACCACACCGAGGATGATGCAACATGGGAAACAGAAGAGTACTTGAACAAACTTTTCCCAGGTTTCCTCCCCAACCAAGGAGGTAAGGACTACACACCCCCACCGGTTACTTCTACATCCGAATCTCGGGACGAGATTCTTTTTAAGGGGGGTAGGCTGTGACGACTGACCCTAAATCTTCGAGTTAATCTTAATCTGAGTCCCTGATCCCCCTCTCATCTTCCCGAGCTGGAGCGCTCAACTTCCAGCCCCGGTTCCGACCCCTGGGATCCGACCCCTCTCCGTTTTTCCCCCAGTTCCGACCCTGCCGACCCCAAACCATACCGCCGGATCCTTTTAAGTCTTTCCACCGTATCTCTCTCGATCTGAGCAGTGGACCAACCTAGACCAACTGGTGGACCCACAAAATCTTTTCCCCATATCTCCCGCGACAGACGCACTCGAGTTGCATGCCCGCTTCAGAGTTCCCCTGCCGCGTGGCTCAACTTCTCCGACACCCGCCGCTCCGCCTCGTCGCCGGCCACGACCGGATGGATTCTCGCGCCATCTTCCCCAATCGCAGCGGAAGCTCCTCTGCTACCCTTTCAGCAGCACCTCACCGCCCGCGCCCATCATCACCTCGCCAGACCCCCGGCTACAGAGCCCGATGCCGCCCGTCTTTTCCATCGCTCCTCCACAGTCGTGCCGCCCCGGTCCGCGCTACGTGACGGTTCCTCCTCCGCCAACCCAGACCACGGCCGCGACAGCTCCTTTTCCCACCCTATCAGAGCTCCGCCCCTGACAATCTGTTGCTCCGCGCTCGCCCGCGCGACCGCAACCGCCTGTCTTCTCACCTGTGCGCCCTTGTTTCTAGCGTCGTTTCCCCAGTCACTTCCATCAGATCCACCGCACGACGACGTCCGCCTCCGCCAAATCTCAACCACCGGCAAAACCGCACCTGCGCCGCCGCGTCTCTGATGCCCAATGACCGCCGGTGTCATCCCCGAAGTCCTGCTCCACCGCCCTCATTGCTCAATCGCCACCCCGGCAGCGCACTCAATCGTTCCTTCCCCGGTCTTGGCGCCGCTCCAACCTTCTCTCTCCCGCGTGGCTATAAAAGGGAATGTTGGAGCCCCGCCGGAGTTCCCCTTCGCCATCGCTGCCCTCCCGCCCTGCTCTCTGTTTCGTGCCCAAAGCGCTACCGCTTAAGTTCCTGAGGAACTCTCCTCTCCGCTCAACACCGCCTTTCCCCAATCCACCCAGCCGCTTGCTCCTCCGTGCCGCGCAAGAGCTTGCTTGTAGTCCACAAGAAGCCTCGCCGCCGCCGGAGCATCACCGGACATCATCGCCGCTGCCCAAGCCTTAGTCTTTCCGCCCAAGTCTGCTCTTTCCCGACCCCAAGCTTCAGCTGTAAGATGAAGGTAAGCTGCCGACCCTTTATCCGTCTCGTCCGACCCCTCCTATCCGCCCGACCCCTGTTCTGTCTCGCCCGACCCTATCTATTCCGCCGACCTTTCTCCGTCTCGCCCGAGGGCTCGGCTGTATCCTTTTCCTAGACCCGAGGGTATAGGTGTAAAGACTTGGGGACTTCTCTGCGTTAAGTCTGAGGACCCCAGCACATCTATTCCTCTAGTTTAAGGGTCTCATAATAAGTTCCTTCCCGTCAAACCCTCATATCTTGATCTCCACCAACTCAAGCGAACCTCCCCACCTTTCCGTAACTTGCCGCAAGTTTCTGGGCTCAAACTTGCAAGTGTTGCTGTTGAAATAACCGTCTAAGTGCTAACTCTTGCATTTGCATTCGTGTAGAGTTGAATCTCCCTGACGGCGTCTACGAACTGCACCCGGTGCAAGACGGAGCAGTAGCTGAGCCGCCGACCACAGGAGCTGTACCAGAGCCCTTTGAGGACCAGTTTCCCTCCCCTCCGCTTGAAGGCAAGCCCCGGATGCATGTACTCCCTATGTTTTCCCAAACTTGCGCATGCCTTGTTCTTCTTGTTTGTGCATTTACGTATAGGAGTTGTTTGAAACCGTAGATGCATGACTTAGATCCCTTGATCTGAACAGTAGCTGTTGGACCGAGTAGATGCTTTGCTTAAATAGAAAACGGTAAAAGCCGAGTGATTTCCTGTCACTCGCGAGTTGTAGGAGTTGGTTGTTCCTCTTCTGTTGCAACTATAAGGACGATTGACAGGGCAAGGTTTTGGGTAACTCTTTGGTGGTCGGCTGATCGCTCCGTCTGTCTATGAAACTTGCTAAGGCCCGACAGTGGTGGTGTTCGTGATCAACTGTTTGAAAGTACTAATCTCATACCTAGTATGGGATGGGGAAGCCTAGTACCTGATTGAACTAGGGCGTGGCTTATACCCCTGCTATCCCTGGAACGAGGTTCCCATGGTGCATCATGTGGGTACAAGTGCGATCACAGTACGGTAGAGACCGGGACTGTGGAGCATTGCATGCCAAGGGAAGTTTGGACCTGACACACGCCTAGGAATTGATGGGGACGGCCAACACGGGAAGCGACCCTCGTGGTGTGCGGATGTCGTGAGATTAGGTTCGCCATGCATGGTTAAGAAAACTCGAATCGATTCATCTGCCTCTCACAATTTGAGATTGCTTGATCGCTATGTCACCCTGAGTAATAAAGGAATCTGATGATGACATGGTCTTGATGATGATATATATACCTTTGGTTGGTTCTATGTTTGCTTAGAGTAAGTTGCTAACTTATATCGGATAATGAACTTAGAACCTGAGCTAAAACTGGAAAGTAGGGATACGCCTAGTGCTTTTGGCAAACAAACCCCTTAGCCAAAGAGTCTTGCATGTCTAGAAGTGGTGGAGTAGCTTCCTCCTGTCGGTTAAGTCTTGTTGAGCTTAGTAGCTCAGCCTTGTTGTGGCTTCTCTTTTTCAGGTGAAGTTGCTGCCCCTGAGCCCTCCTTTGTTGGCACTTGGCCACCCCAACTCCCTCCGGGTTGGATGGTTGAGTCGGATCCCTCCTCGGACGGCGAGGAGAGGGATCACTGACGTCCCGGTTGGCCTCACCAGGGATGTCCGACCCCGACGAAGTAGGTTCCGCTTGTTGTTTTACCTTCTGTTGTTTTTCTTGAACCTTGCAAAACTCTGATGTTTAATTTAGTGTTGAACTAAATGGTCAATTGTTTAACTCAGTGGACTTGTTGTATTCTCTGGAACCGCTCACCTTCGTGTGAGTTTGCTAACTCGGTCCTGTTCAAGTGGTTAAATCGGATGAAATCCGACGGCACTTCGTGTTAACTTGGCTAAGGCATGAGTGTCGCATATTAGGTGACTTAATCATGTTTAATCAAGCTAATTTGAAGTGGATCCGCCACAGGCCCCATGTCGCTGATGGCCGCTATCTTCTCCGGATTGGCTTCGATGCCGCGCACGGAGATGATAAAATCTAGCAGCATGCCCCTCGAAACCCCGAAAATGCACTTTTCGGGATTGAGTTTGATATGCTTGTCCCTCAGCCTTTCGAAGGCTAGTTCAAGGTCAGGGATGAGCTGGTTGCCCTTTTTGGATTTGACCATGATGTCGTCGACGTAAGCCTCAACGGTTCGCCCGATGAGGTCCCCGAAACACTTAAGCATGCATCGCTGAAACGTAGCCCCCGCGTTTTTGAGGCCGAATGGCATCTTAACGTAGCAATAGGGGCCAAAAGGGGTGATGAAAGAGGTAGCGAGCTGGTCGGATTCTTTCATCGCGATCTGATGGTAGCCGGAATACGCGTCAAGGAAGCTAAGGGTTTCACACCCGGCGATCGAGTCGACTATCTGATCTATGCGTGGCAAAGGAAACGGATCCTTCGGGCACGCTTTGTTGAGACCAGTATAATCAACACACATCCTCCATTTCCCGTTCTTTTTTCGTACAAGAACAGGATTGGCTAGCCACTCAGGGTGGTGAACTTCCTTGATGAATCCGGCCGCCAAAAGTTTCTGGAGCTCCTCGCCGATGGCCGTGCGCCTTTCCTCGTCGAAGCGGCGCAGACCTTGCTTCACTGGCTTGGAGCCGGCCTTGATGTTCAAGGAGTGCTCGGTGACTTTCCTCGGGACGCCGGGCATATCCGAGGGTTTCCACGCGAAAATGTCGTTGTTCGCGCGGAGGAAGTCGACAAGCGCGCTTTCCTATTTGGGAGATAGGGTAGCGCCGATCCACACGGTTCGGCCGTCAGAGCTGCTGGGGTCGAGGAGGACCTCCTTGACGCCTTCGGTGGCCTCGAAGGAGGTGGCCGACTGCTTGGAGTCGGGCTGGTCCTCGGCACCTTCCACGAGCTGAACCGCCAAATCTTTCGTGAAGGTAATGGCTGCGGCATATTCGCAGCATTCTACGTCGTACTCGTACGCCTTCTGGAAGGACGTGCCGACAGTGATGACCCCGTTGGGCCCCGATAGCTTGAGCTTGAGGTAGGTGTAGTTGGGGATGGCCATGAACTTGGTGTAGCACGGCCGCCCCAAGATGGCGTGGTAGGTTCCATGAAAATCTACTACCTCGAAGGTGAGGACCTCCTTCCTGTAGTTGGAAGGGGTCCCGAAGGTGACGGGCAAGTCGATCTGCCCGAGAGGCATTGCCTGTTTCCCCGCCATGACGCTGTGGAACGGTGCCTTGCTGGGGGGGAGGCGGGAGCGATCGATCCCCATGGCGTCGAGGGTCTCGGCGTAGAGGATGTTGAGGCTGCTGCCTCCATCCATGAGCACCTTGGTGAGGCGCGTCGTGCCGACGATGGGGTCGACAATGAGGGGGTAGCATCCTGGCTGCAGGACGCGCCCTGGGTGGTCGGACCAGTCGAAGGTGATGGCGGATCCTGACCAGTCGAGGAAGGCTGGTGTGGCAGGCTCGGCCGCGTAGACCTCGCGGCGCTCCAGCTTCTGACAGCGCTTGGAGTCGTATGCCGTCGGGTCGCCGAAAATCATGAAGCAGCCGTCCACCTTGGAGAAGCCGTCTTCCTTCTCTTCGTCGTCCTTCTTCTCCTCATCGGGCTTCCATCTCCGGTCACCCTTCACTGGGTTTCCTACAAAGTACCTCTTCATGAGGTTGCAGTCCTTGTAGGCGTGCTTCATGGGGAACTCGTGGTTCGGGCACGGTCCCTCAAGGAGCTTGTCGAAGAAACCGGGGGCACCTTCTGGGGGAAGCTGTCCCCATTTGCGCTCGACAGCAGCCACGAGGGGTGGCTCGCGCCGCTGCTTGTTCTTCTTCTTTTGTTGACGGTTGGAGGTGCCCTCGTCGGCGTCCTCCTCCCGCTTCGCTTTGCCCTTGGAGCGGTCGAAGATCGCTCCGACAGCTTCTTCGCCCCAGGCAAAGCTAGTGGCGATGTCAAGGAGCTCCTCCGTGGTCCGCGGGCCTTGACGCCCCAGTTCGTGGATGAAGGCCGGCAGGAGGTTCCTACCAGAAAAGCCCCTATGACGTCGGCGTCCGCGACGTTGGAGAGCGCGGTGCGCTTCCGGGAGAAGCGCCGGATGTAGTCCCGGAGGGACTCGTGTGACCCCTGGCGGCAGCTTCGGAGGTCCCAGGAATTGCCAGGGCGCATGTACATGCCCTGGAAGTTTCCCACGAATATCTCCTTCAGGTCGTTCCAACTGCGGATCCGACCCGATGGGATATGTTCTAGCCAGGCTCGTGCGGAGTCGGCCAGAAAGAGTGGTAGGTTGCGGATGATGAACAGGTCATCGTCCGCCCCACCAGCCTGGCATGCAAGCCGGTAGTCGCTGAGCCACAGCCCGGGGTTCGTCTCCCCTGAGTATTTGGCCAAATTTGCTGGTTGCCAGAAGCGCGGTGGAAATGGCGCGTTCAGGATGCGCGCGGAGAAGGCTCGGGGCCCCGCCGGGTCGGGGCTCGGGCTGCGGTCTTCTTCGCTGTCGTAGCGGCCGCCACGGTGGATGTGGTAGCCGCGATCTGCCCCCTCCTCCCTGTTCGCGTGGGAGCGCCTCCGCGTCCAGGGTGTCGCGGGCGTCGTGAACGGGGCCGACGCGCTGGTGAACAGACTGAGCCCCACCTCCTGCGGGTGGTGGTGTCTGTCGAGCGGGCGCAGCCTAGTTCGCCGTAGGAGGATGTTGATGAACAGACTCCCCTCGCCTCTCCGAAGGTACGGTGGGTGCTGCTCTGCTGGCGTTTTGCCCGCGTCGCCGGGACGCGGAGCTTTCCGCTTGCTGGACGGCGGCGCACTCGAGCAGGTTGCGCACCTCCTGGCGCGCCTAACGCTCCTCGGGCGTCGCCGGCTCGGGGAATCGTCGGAGTAGGGCCGCCGCGGCGACGATGTTCTGGCTGGCGCGAGCGAAGAGCTGAGGACGCTCTTCGTCCGCGCAGATGCGCTGCTGGACGTCGCGCCCGTTGTCGTTCCCCGCCTTCCTGGTTGGGGCGCTTGACCTCCTAGCGGGGCGCCGCGCGCGCCTTCGGCTATCGGGGTTGCACCAGGGCCTTAGCGATGGCTCCGGTTGTAGCCGCGGCGCGGGGTGGGGGAGTCCTCTGCCTCCCTTCGGCGCCATCATCATTGGACCCCTCGGAGTGCACGTCAACCATGAGGCACTCGAGCGAAGGGTGATGGCTCCCGCTATTGGAGCCGATGTCAGAAATTGTCCTCCCCACGCCCACTAGCTCGTTGCTCGCGGGCAACGCGGTCATTGACCGCGCCAAGAGACAACCGTGGATCGCCGCGGCATTGCGCAGCCCGAAGAGCCACCCCTCAGAGGGAGGCCTTCCGGCGCGCGCCTGGCCGCTCGCCGCTATTCCGGCGTTGGAGCCAGGGATGGTGGGACGAGCGGGCAAGACGAGGAGAGGGATCAGCTCGATCCCCTCCTCGGTAGCGAGGAAGTCCAGATTCCCGAAGTGGATCAGGGAGCCCGGAGTGAAGCTGGCATCGTGGTTGGCCATCTAAAGCCGGTGTTGTACGCGCAAAGGTCCCCTACCTGGCGCGCCAAGTGTCGTTATCAAGATTAGCGGATCAAGACTTAGACTAGTAAATTTCTTTTATGCGCGTAAGGCTTCGGATGGTGGCATGGGAGACACGGGGTTTAGACTGGTTCGGGCAAAGGAACGCCCTACGTCCAGTGTCGGGAGCTGCTCGTGTTGCCCACGCGGGGTTCTGTAGTAGGGGTTACAGGAATGCGAGAGAGGGAGCTGCTCCCAGGTCTCTTGTGTGTGCACTGATGCTCTAGAAGGATGTGTCTGTGTGTGTCGTTGGCTTCGAAGCGTTGTGGTGCTTTTTGTCGTCTGAGGAGCCTCCCCTGTCTCAGGCTCCCGATTCTCCTTTTATAGCTGTTGACGCCAGATTTTGACACGAGTAAAATCGGCGTCAGGAGAAGAAGAAATGGGAAGATGCAGCAGGATACAGGGGTGACAGTTGGAAATTGGCCGAGTGGTGCTACAGTTAAAGATCGGTTGGTTGGTGCTACAGTCCAGGATCGGCCGATGCTACAGTCCAAGATCGGCCGATAGATCTTTAGAATTCCGCCTCACTTGACCCTTGGGGCTTGGATCGAACGCGCTCGGTTCCCGATCGGTTACCCCTTGCCGATAAGGAAATCGGCCGATTGGGAGGTTGGAATAATTGGGCCGGTATGGGCTTGGAAAGGATTATAAAGATGAAGAGGGAATCAGCCCATGAAGCGTATAATAATCGACCTAGTACGAGTCGTACTTGTAAATATTCATTTTCCATTTGAATTAGGGATAGAGTTCTAAGTCACATAAGAAGTCATCTGTACAGGGCTACAAATAGCCACTTTTGTAGATCTGTAATCATCAACAACTCAATACAACAAACTACTATTTCCTCATACTTACTTTCAAGCAAGCGACTTCGCCAAATACTTTCTTCTTTTTCACGAGTTCGTACGGGTTGGCGGAGCTGCATCAACTTGACCTCCGGCCGATCCTGTAAGTTCCGTTTACCGGGTAAATTCTAAGCTTTAACTTCGGGCGCATCGCTGTCGTTTCGTTTAGATTTATTCACTAGTTATCGATATTTACTAGAATCATAGGTTTTACCTGTTTTTCTAGTTTTATCACCAGTTATCCAGCTAGGGATCGGCAGTTTCGGCTTTTCTCATGTTTTGCTACTTAATTTACTTATTCTACGCATAGCCGATTAGATCTGTTCCTAGTGTTGCTGCTGTAGCGTTGTGCTGATTACTCCAATAGTTTTCATTCACGCTGCCTGGTAATCGGTTGCTTTATAGCCGATTTGTTTATTACGGCAAATCGGCCGATTCGCTGATAAGCTCTCTCGAGATCGGAAATTTAGCCGATCGTGACTCCTGGATCTGACACGTCTTCTTCCTTGCCAATCAACAGGTCAGATTGGCTGGCACGCCGCACGAACCGCACCAGGACAATCACCCGAACAGGAGTTAAGCAGATTCTCCCAGGTCGTGTGTTAAGACGCTGGGGATTCGGTTGGCCGATTTCTAGCGCCAACACACTTTTGGCACGCTCGGTGGGACCAATACAACCGCCACCATGTCGAAAGCTGCTGAAGTCTCCGAAGATAACGTCATCGAAGTGACAGAGGCAGATCTCAGGGACGACCAGAAGGAAGAACTAGAGAAGCAGACTGCATACTACCGGAAGGCTTGCCTGCAGTCCTTCAGTCGCACCAGGAGCGGGGATACTATCAAAAAGTCTCCGTTTCCAACTCCCCGCCAGATCACAATCACCGAGGACTCGAACAAGATGTCCGAGATGGTCCAGCAGTCCGTTTATCAAGCCTTCATTGATCAATCCCCGGTGCTTGCAAATACGGTGTACAATGCCATCATCAGCTCCTTGGCTAGCGGGGTATCTCAAGGGTACAAGGGACCAGCATATGCTCCGCCGATTCCACCAAAAAAGGGTTATTTGAATTCGGCTCCTCAGCCGATCCAATTTCCTGTTGGGGGTTCAGGCGCTTCCTCATCATCAATTCCTATGGGGTATAATGTCACACAACACTTCCAGCCACACCCCGTTCAGCTGTCCTCTGCGTCGTTCCCTCTAGTTAATCTAGCGCCTTGGGGGGCACCATCAGCTACGGTCGTTCAGGATCAATCTGCCAGTCAGGGAAGTCCCCAATTCCAGCCGTCTTTCCAAGCAACTACTCGACCAACTGTGCCGCCGTACCAGCCTGTCGCACCAGAGATGAGCAAAGCAGCAGAGCTCGTACTATACGATGAAACGAGTGGCTCATTCAAACAGCCGACCCTAAATACACAGCCGGCTATAACATATCAGATGCCACATACTTTCACTCAGCATCAAGCCATCCCTCCGCCGATATACCAGCACGTGCCAGTCCCTCAACCAACAGTTTACCAGCAACAGCCGGACTGGTCGGCACGTATAGCAGAAGTGATTCAGGAACAATTCGGCTTGAAGCCGAAGGTACAGACTTACACTTACAGGACAGCGTACCCGTCTACGTACGACCTACTGCCGTTTCCCCATCAGTATAAAGTTCCTGACTTCACCAAGTTCTCGGGGATGGATGACACTTCAACCGTGAAACACGTGAACAGATTCATCATCCAATGCGGAGAGGCAGCGGCGCAAGACGCTCTACGGGTGCGGCTATTCTCGTCATCCTTGTCTGGGTCGGCCTTCAAGTGGTTCACGACATTACCGCCCAACTCGATTATTACATGGGCCAATTTGGAGAGGTGGTTTCATAAATACTTCTACGCCGGGGTGCATGAGATGAAGCTGTCCGATTTGACCAGCCTCAAGCAGAGAAGCGACGAGCCGATATCCTCATATGTACAGAGGTTTCGGGAAATCAGGAACAAATGCTATTCTTTGGCTCTAAACGACGCACAGCTAGCTGATATAGCCTTTCAAGGTCTCCTGCCTCACATCAAAGAAAAATACGCCTCACAGGAGTTTGAGAGCTTAAGCCAAATCGTCCACCGATTGTCTGGACAGGAGGTACGTTCTTTCGATCCACGGAGGAACTTCCAGAAGAAGGTGGCATACTTAGAAGAGGTTGAAGCCGAAGAAGATGCAGAGGTCGGTCTTGCGGAATGGGTTAAGGGAAAGAAGCCGATATCATGCCCGTTCGGCAAGAAGGAGCAAGAAACGTTCGGCTTTGACACGTCGAAGGCCGATAAAATCTTTGACCTCCTACTCCAGGAGGGACAGATTAAGCTCTCGCCATACCATACGATCCCTTCCGCCGAACAGCTGAAGAAGATGAAATATTGCAAATGGCACAACGCTACCTCCCATGACACTAACGAGTGCAAAATCTTCCGGCAACAGATACAAACGGCTATTGAGCAGGGCAGACTTAAATTTGAAGTGCCAACAAAACCAGCCAAGCCGATGAAGATCGATCAGCACCCCTTCCCCACCAACATGGTTGACACAGGAAAGAATCCGCTCCAAACAAAGGTGCTAACGTCCGAATCGGCTAAAAAGAGTGGTGCTGTAGATCCCAGAAATCAAGCAGCACCTGAAGACATCAAGGGGAAGCGGCGGATGGAAGACGACGACGGCGGATCTGGTGAGCCACGCATCACTTCCTAATTCCTGCTCCACAAATATCAGCGGCAACATGAGCGCTCAAGATCCCGGGAAGAAGCGATGCGGCGACATGAAGATCACTGGAGATGCCCGTTCTTCATCCACTGTTGGGAAAGCAACCTCAGGTTACCGTCGGCCGATAATTGCCCAGAGTGCAACGGCCCATATCGTAACAATCGGCCGTTCAACAGGTCTCGCTCCAGAGACGGGAGACCAGAGCCGATCAAAAAGAACTGGCGTGACCAAGATGACCGGCGCCCTCCCGTGCGTGATCGGCTGGGGGGCAGAAGTGACCGATATGACCGGTCGGAAGACAGACGCCATGATAGGGCGGGGGGCAGGTTTGATCGACATGACCGGCCAAAAAACAGGGCCAGCGTCCAGAGTCGGCTTGAAGAGATGGCCGATGCTCGAGTGACAGACGAAAACCCTTTAGGACGCAAACCGGAATGGGAACACGCCAGGCCACGAACCAAACCAGTGAACCCCAGGTGGTGTCCCGACGGATTCACCAAATCTCAAAAACGAAGGATCCAATGTCTCCGCCAGTGGGAACAGCAGGAGGAAGAACAACAGTACACGACAGACAAGAGGGAAGGCAGGTCTCAGGTATGGCGCCCCAAAAGAAACGACAGAGGAGGCGACGAATCGGCGGGCGATGAATCGGCAGCCGACATCGGCATGGTTTTCATACTGCCGATGGAATTTATGACTCCTGACGACCGACAGGATATATCGGCGATAGAAGAACAGATGGCACAATTGGCTTTGGAGCCAATGACAGACACATTCGAGAAGCCTGAAGACGACAAACGGCAACACCTGAAAGCGTTGTTCCTTAAGGGACATGTCAATGGCCGACCCCTCACCAGATTAATGGTAGACGGAGGAGCTGCAGTCAACATCATGCCATATGCCGTGCTTCAGAAGCTTGGGAAAAGCGATGATGACTTGACCAAGACAGACATGATGCTCAAGGACTTCGAGGGCAATGTATCCCCCGCTCGCGACGCCCTTTGCGTAGACCTCACCATCGGCAGTAAGACCCTTCCTACCACTTTCTTTATTATTAATGGCAAGGGATCCTACAACATGCTACTCGGCCGAGACTGGATACATGCAAATTGCTGCATCCCATCGACAATGCATCAATGTCTTGTACAATGGGTCGGCGACAACATCGAGGTGGTCAACGCCAACTCCGCATACAGCATCGCGGCAGCCGACATGCAGCAGTGGAGCTGCGAAACTGTCAAGTGCATATCCGGTAGAGTATGGGATACTGACTTCTTCAAGGTGTCCAATTTTGGCCTACAGCCGATCCGAGCAGTCGGCTCCGAAGACTTAGATTAAATGGATCAGTTCGCCCGAGAAGATGGGAAGCTAGGGCACGGGTTCACGTTGGCCGATTCATTAGAGATGATAGACTTAGGTGATGGCACCAAACCAAGGCCGACTTATATTAGGGCAAATTTAGACCCAGAATACAAATGTAAACTGACAAATTTGTTAAGAGAATTTAAGGATTGTTTTCCTTGGGAGTATCATGAGATGCCCGGATTAGATCGATCTATTGTTGAACATCGGCTACCCATAAAACCAGGATATCGGCCGTATCAACAGCATGCGCGGCGGTGCAATCCTAAAATTCTACCAGACATAAAAGCCGAAATAACTTGGCTAATCGAAGCAAAATTTATTCGGCAATGCCGTTATGCCGAGTGGATCTCCAACATTGTACCAGTATACAAGAAGAACGGAAAGCTACGCGTGTGCGTTGATTTCAGGAATCTTAATCAGGCCACACCGATGGACGGATACCCCATGCCAACGGCCAATGTGCTGATAGACGCTGCCGCGGGACACAAGATTATTAGCTTCATGGACGGAAACACTGGGTACAATCAAATACTTATGGCCGAGGAGGACATACCCAAAACGGCCTTCAGATGCCCAGGCCACCTTGGTTTATTCGAGTGGGTGGTGATGACTTTTGGCTTGAAAAACGCCGGCACCACATATCAGAGAGTCATGAACTACATATTTCACAAACTCATCGGCATACTGGTGGAAATCTACATTGACGACGTCGTAGTCAAGTCCAAAGGACACGAAGAGCATCTAGCCGATTTGCGAAAAGTGCTGGAATGCACTAAAAAACATGGGCTGAAGATGAACCCGAATAAATGTGCCTTCGGCGTGTCCGCCGGACAGTTCTTAGGATTCATGGTGCATGAGCGGGGAATAGAAATCAATCGGAAGACCATAGCGGCTATCAACAAAGTCGTGGCCCCGCAGAATAAAACTGAATTGCGGTCTTTAATCGGCAAGGTGAATTTCATTAGAAGATTCATATCTAATCTGTCTGGGTGAATCCAAGCCTTCACACCATTATTAAAGTTGAAGCCCGACCAGGAGTTTATATGGGGGGAAGAACAACGCAAGGCACTGGAAGATATCAAGCAGTACTTGGTCTCACCACCAGTATTGGTCCCTCCTCAAACTGGTAAGTCATTTAAATTATATTTATCAGCTGATGAAAAGGCTATTGGGTCGGCTCTAGTGCAGGAGTTCGAAGGAAAGGAACGAGTAATTTATTATGTCAGTAGAAGACTTCTGGACGCCGAAACAAGGTATCCTCCAGTGGAGCGGTTGTGCCTATGCCTTTACTTCTCATGCACCAAACTCAGGCACTATTTGTTGTCGGCGGAATGTGTGGTCGTATGCAAAGACGACGTGGTAAAATACATGCTATCACTGCCGATCTTGAAAGGACGAATCGGCAAATGGATCTTAGCTTTGTCAGAGTTTGACCTTCGGTATGAATTGGCGAAAGCCGTCAAGGGACAGGTCATGGCCGATTTCGTTGCCCAACACTGCGGACCAGAGACTACCTTCGTGGAGCTGGTACCTTGGACTTTATACTTTGATGGATCGTCATGTGTGGTCGGATCAGGAATCGGCATCGTCCTCATATCGCCTCGGGGGGCAAGTTATGATTTTTCTCTGCCGATAGAAGCGACCGCCACTAACAATCAAGCGAAGTACCGAGCTGTATTGAAGGGTTTACAGTTACTAAGAGAAGTCAAGGCCGATTCTGTTGAAATTTTTGGAGATTCCATGCATATTGTGGACCAATTAACAGGGAAGTCCGAATGCAAGGATGATGTGTTGAGAATTCATTACGAAGATTGCCTGTAGCTCTTAAAAGAATTCAAATCGGTAGTAATCGAACACATCCCAAGGAATCACAACGAGGATACCAACAAACTCGCCCAGCACGCATCTGGATATCGGCCAATTCTAGGCGCTATGGCTCTGGAACTCGTGGCCGATGACTGGCGAAAAGAAATTGCCGACTACCTAAAAGATCCATCTAAGAAAGTGGATCGGCGGGTGCGTTTCCATGCTACCAAATACGTACTGCTGGAAGACGACTTTTTCTACCGAACAATCGATGGCGTCCTACTCAAGTGTCTGGGAACAGAAGAGGCTAAGACTCTGATAGGAGAAATCCATGAGGGGGTGTGTGGAGCCCACCAGTCAGCCCATAAGATGAAATGGATGATCAGGAATAATGGGTATTACTGGCCAACGATCCTCGAAGATTGCTTCAAATATTATAAGGGATGCCAGGATTGTCAGAAATTCGGGAATGTCCAACGTGCGCCCACGTCGGCCATGAATCCCATTATCAAGCCATGGCCGTTCAGAGGATGGGGAATAGACCTTATCGGCCAAATTCATCCTCCATCAAGCAAAGGGCACAAATTTATTCTGGTGGCCACCGATTACTTTACCAAATGGGTGGAAGCAATTCCGTTAAGAGCTGCGACATCGGCTACCATGGTCGACTTCATAAGGGACCATATCGTCTACTGATTCGGCATTCCCCAGACTATCACAACCGATCAGGGAACAATGTTCACATCAGGAGAATTCAAAGGGTTCACAGCCGATATGGGAATCAAATTGTTAAACTCCTCTCCATATTATGCCCAAGCTAACGGCCAGGCCGAATCCTCCAATAAGGGGATAATTAAGTTAATCAAGAGGAAGATAGAGGAGTAGCCGAAAAAATGGCATCTATGTCTAACTGAAGCCCTATGGGCATACAGGATGGCTTGCCATGGAGCCACCAAGTTATCCCCTTATCAGTTGGTGTACGGTCACGATGCAGTACTACCGTGGGAATCAAGGGCGGGGTCGAGGCGCATTTCGCTCCAGGACCAGTTAACGGCCGATGACTACTCATCACTCATGAAAAGGGAACTTGATGACTTGGCTGGCCAACGATTGAGAGCTTTGATAAGCATTGAGGAAAACAAGAAGAAAGTGGCCAGGTGGTATGATAAGAAGGTCAAAGTCAAACAATTCTCTCCAGGGGACCTGGTTTGGAAGTTAGTGTTGCCGATTGGGTCGAAAGATCCTAAATTCGGAAAGTGGTCCCCTACATGGGAAGGGCCATATAAAATCGGCAGATGTGCTCCAGGAAACGCTTATATTTTGGAAACAATCGAAGGAGAAGAGTTTACTAGGGCTCTGAACGGAAGGTACTTGAAGAGATACTACCCTAGTATATGGGTCGGAGCATAAAGAATCAACCACAATAAACAGCACACAGCCGATACAAAAAGGTTCGTCTAGAGAAAACATGTAATCGGCCAATGTATTCATTCGGTACGGACGGTGAGTTACACGGCCGACAAGGTACAAGTCGCCCTTAGAACAAAAAATAATTAACCACGTCTTTTCTTACGCTCTCTCTCAGCCCGACCTAATTCTATCATAAGACGGATGTACTCTTCTTCTATCTCTTTCATCGAAGCCTCCGCTTCGACTTGACGGGGGAGAGGGTGACTCTGGTCCATGGCCAGGCGCGATGTCCCTATTGCCGCATCTTCAAGGGTGACTCGTGGAGGAAGCGGATGACTTCTGTCAGCTTGAGGTCGCCGGCGGGCGTTGCCATCCAAAAAATCCCAGATCCGTCGGATGTCAGCAGGGACATGTTCTTGAAGTTCGTCATGATGAGCCCTGATTAAGTCCTTGTCCTCTGACGACAACGGTTCATCAGAGTGCATGAGCTCGATGGCGCGGATGAGTTCGGGGCTAAGGCGCCGTGGCTGAAGAAAAGAACGATTAAAAAGGTGATTCCCTTCAAAAGAGCTAAACTGAGAAGAAGGATCAAGGCAAAATTTTCACCTGGTTAACAGAGGAAGAGGAAGAGGATGAAGAAGACATGACTGAAAATAACGCCGACGAAAGCAGGTTGGGAAGGTGAAGCCGAGCTAAACTGGTACTCTCGGGAAGGGGGTCTAGGCCGGCATTTATAAGAAAAGGAGGCGTAGATATTTGGTAAGGCGCGTCCCGTCGGAAGTGAGAAAGGCAATAAATAAAAGGCGCCATGAAGGGCGGTCAAAGGGGTCATTAAATGTTCATACAAAAATAGCCAGTACTTTTACAGGCTACCCAGAAGGGCATCGATAGCCGATATCGCTCGGCGCCGGATCTGATCGGCAGAGTCTAGTACCCACTGATCATCATCTGCCGATCCAGGGACTTCTGGCATATTGCAGTGGAGTTTAAGGGCTTCGTGGGCCAGATGCTGCCTCTCCTGTTTCAGATCGGTGATGACGGATGGGAGTTCTTGAAGCCTCTTCTCTTCGGCATTTATGGCTTTTGTCACCTGTTCCATCTCTTTGGCAAGCTCTGCTCTTCGGCGTTTGAGGCGATCTATCGTGCCGACGATTCCTGGGCGAGAGTCTTCCAGGAAGTGAATGCGTTGATGCACCTCTTGGGCCTGACGCTTGTACGTATCCAGGAAGTCTTTGCCAGCTTGGCGCGATCGGCCATGTGACGCAGGGCCCTGAAAACTGGGATCCTCATCGACTCGATATACGCGGCCGGCGCTAAGGCTTCCTCCGCCTCTTCTGGCACCCGTCTGCTGACGTCACCGAAGAGCTGCCGAATCGGCGAGGCGTCTTCTACCAATCGGCCGATGTCTTCTTGAAGAAGGGATCGGATGCTGGTAAGTTTGGCTCGGACATCGTCAGGGATGGAGCTCAGAGTGACTTGGCAGGAGGCGACTTCTTCGTCATCAGAGAGGGCGATCGCAAATGAGAAGAGACTGTTGTCAGGAGTGTCCTGTTCCTGGAAATAATAAGTCAAGAAGAAAAAACAAATCAGCCGATGGTTATAGCAAATCGGCTAAGTAAAGGTGAAAGGTCTCTTACCTCCTTGAATCGGATTTCCTCAAGCTACATTTGGGGAGCCGTTATCCTCGGTTCAGGGGCTGGTACCATTGGTTCATCAGAAGAAGAAGACTCTACGATGATTGGTGCTGTGCTGGGACCAGCTTCCCGGGAGGGGACCATTGGTTGATCAAGAGGGGCGCTTAGCGTACCGATGACCTGTGTCAAAGGGTTGAATGAGAACGTCATTCAAATACTAGAGGAATCGGTGGAAGAATGTTATACCTCGACGGATGGAAACGGGGGCGCGTCGGTGACCGATTGGGCTGCTACCGATTGTTGTGGGTCCATAGGAGTGATCTGTGCAGTCTAAGATAAGAGGAGTTAGTATTGAGACAACAATCGGAAGGATCAAACATAAGTTTACCTGCACGGCTTCTACCAGTAGTGATGCAGTGGCTGCCCCAGTTTGCGCGACAACATGAGTATCTATCTCTCTGGCAGCTTGAAGAGGCGGTGCGGCTGAAGTTTCTGCCGACACGATCGTGGGAGGATCCGCCGATTCTATACGGGCTCGAACTCGACGGCTGGTCTTCTTAGTAACTTTCTTCTGCGCCTGCTTCGATCGGCCAGCAATCACATCCAAGGAAGGGGCATCGTAGCCGATAAGAGGGAAGGTGGTGTATGGATGATGATCTTCTATTGGTCGGCCACTCCGGCTCCGTGTTGGGGGGACACGGTTCTCAGACTGAAGCAATAGCAAGATGTTAGTATATGTATTCAACCGCGTTGATAGAAGAGTAAAAATCGGCTAAGGAAAAATACCTCGGTGTTCGGGTCGATGTTGGTCGGATCCAGGAGATTGCAGTATGTCGACGCGGAGTTGCAGAAAAGGTATTGTTTCCATTGAGCCCACCAAAGCTTGAATGGTTGGATGGCGAAGGGAGCTACTATCCTGTCATTCAGGTCAATAGTGTTGGAGTCTGGGACCCGGTCTCGTAGCCGACTATAGTCCAGACCTGTTGTAAGCTCATCTCTGAACTTAGCTCGGCCAGCGAAGTACACTTGAATCGGCAGCTGACCCATGCCGAATTGACGTGCTGCAGCAGAGGGATTGTAAAACTCATACGTAGGAGCATCTTTCCCTGAGAAGAAGTTGGCTGGCAGGATTCCCGGTTTAATTAACTCGTCTGTGAGGTCTTCGTCGAATCGGCCAGTAGTCGAGTCAAAGCAAGATGGGAGCTCGAAGATTGGGTCATCTCACCGATAAGGAAACCAGACGGTTGCATCTTCATTAAAACCGTTATAAAAGCATCGGAAGTACTCGGCCACTTTGGTAGCAGAGTACAGACAACCGGGGAAGGCCGACGCCGCTTCGCCGAAAGATGTGCATCGGCGTCGGGCAGTGGGATCCTCTGCCGATTCGATGCTGGGGAACGTCATGTGTTCCACCCTCTGCTGAGAAATCTTGCTCATATACAGGTTCAGCCACAAGTTAATGAACCACTAGGGTCCACCTGGATTTCCAATCGGCTCCCCTTTGGAAAGTTTGATGCCGATTTGGTGAAGCATATGGTATGCCGCTCCTAGCAAGTGTTTTCCAAGAGGAACAGGAGTCCCTACTGATAATGCTTCGGCTAAGGCTTGGGTGTTGGTTGATGGGCCAGCTGCTCTCCCGCAAAAGAAGTGTTTCTCCAACCACATCATTAGGAAGGTCGTGTGCTCCCTGTTCTCAACAGATCCGGCCCTTTTGTTACATCTAATGAAGCCTTTCCATTCGCCGATTCCCCTTGTGTCCAGCCGATGTGATGTTGCGGCTAAAAGGTGGAAAGGGATGTCCGGGGAGGAAATGTCCAGACCGGTTAGCAAAACCACATCGGCCAGTGTGGGGGTCATGGGTCCGTGTCCGAACAAGAATGCATTAAGAGCATCAGACCAAAAGTAAGAAGCTCCCAACACTAAAGGTTCATTCCGCTCCATTTGGGATAGGGATAGATTGATGCATTGGCCGATTTTGAGCTCGTCCCATTGGACCCTCTTGGATGCGGCTATCCGTTGGTACCATTCCCTCCAACCGGGGGTTTCATTCGGCCAAGACCTAAAGGTGCCCAACCAGTGATCTAGGTCCATAGTTGATTGTTTGAAGGGGATCCTATGGGTTTCCAAATTGATTAGCTCCGTTGGATCTGGGTTTCCCATGGGTCCAAGGCAAACAAGGCCGGGATTTCCCGTAAGATGAATGGTGATGCGATGCCTAACCGCCTAAAAAAGGGAAAAGGGGGAGCGAAAGTAAGAAATAGATCTAAAGTAAATGTATTGCCGATAGAGGAAAGATTCGGTAATGACCTCTGGGATGAAGTTCCTTGTAGTCGGCGTGACCGCCGGTGCAGCTGCGAAGGATGAGGCCGCTATTGGGATTGCCATTGGGATCTCGGAAGAAGCTTCGGCTTTCGCTAATGGAGCTCTTTCTTCCAACGACGGAGCCACCACTGTCGCTACTTCCGCCGGAGGCGCTATTTCTGGAGCATCGCGCGTGGGTGAGTTGCCTGAAGGTGCCGCCATTGGAGGGTAGGGAGAAAAGCGACTGGAAGACGGTGCCGGAAAGCTGTGGAACTAAGGAAAAGTGCTGGAGGAAGAAGAAGGCTCGCGCGCTGAGGAAGAAGGACGTGAGCTCGAAAGGGAAGTGTGGGATGTGCTGATATTTAAAGGGGGTCTGAGGAAGGGTAAAAATGGAATTTTTACCGCGCCGGCGTTTTGAGTTTTTCGGGAGTAGTGGTTGTCGTGGGCGCCCGTTTCGAAAAGATTGCAATCATCAGGTTGAAGACCGCAAAACGGAAGGATATTTTCATTGCGGTTGTTTCGGAGGGGAAGTTGAAAAGAATTTCGAAGTAAAGACTATGTTTTACTCCGAAACTGGGGGGCATGTGTTGACGCCAGATTTCGACACGAGTAAAATCGGCATCAGGAGAAGAAGAAATGGGAAGATGCAGCAGGATACAGGGGTGACAGTTGGAAATCGGTCGAGTGGTGCTACAGTTAAAGATCGGTTGGTTGGTGCTACAGTCCAGGATCGGCCGATGCTACAGTCCAGGATCGACCGATAGATCTTTAGAATTCTGCCTCACTTGACCCTTGGGGCTTGGATCGGACGCGCTCGGTTCCCGATCGGTTACCCCTTGCCGATAAGGAAATTGGCCGATTGGGAGGTTGGAATAATTGGGCCGGTATGGGCTTGGAAAGGATTATAAAGATGAAGAGGGAATCAGCCCATGAAGCATATAATAATCGACCTAGTACGAGTCGTACTTGTAAATATTCGTTTTCCATTTGAATTAGGGATAGAGTTCTAGTCAGATAAGAAGTCGTCTGTACGGGGCTATAAATAGCCACTTTTGTAGATCTGTAATCATCAACAACTCAATACAACAAACTACTATTTCCTCGTACTTACTTTCAAGCAGGCGACTTCGCCAAATACTTTCTTCTTTTTCACGAGTTCGTACGGGTTGGCGGAGCTGCATCAACTTGACCTCCGACCGATCCTGTAAGTTCCGTTTACCGAGTAAATTCTAAGCTTTAACTTTGGGCGCATCGCTGTCGTTTCGTTTAGATTTATTCACTAGTTATCGATATTTACTGGAATCACAGGTTTTACCTGTTTTTCTAGTTTTATCACCAGTTATCCAGCTAGGGATCGGCAGTTTCGGCTTTTCTCATGTTTTGCTACTTAATTTACTTATTCTACGCATAGCCGATTAGATCTGTTCCTAGTGTTGCTGCTGTAGCGTTGTGCTGATTACTCCAATAGTTTTCATTCACGCTGCCTGGTAATCGGTTGCTTTATAGCCGATTTCTTTATTACGGCAAATCGGCCGATTCGCTGATAAGCTCTCTCGAGATCGGAAATTTAGCCGATCGCGACTCCTGGATCTGACACGTCTTCTTCCTTGCCAATCAACAGGTCAGATTGGCTGGCACGCCGCGCGAACCACACCAGGGCAATCACCCGAACAAGAGTTAAGCAGATTCTTCCGGGTCGTGTGTTAAGACGCTGGGGATTCGGTTGGCCGATTTCTAGCGCCAACAATAGCGCAAGGAGGCCACCGGGGTTACAGGCGAGACCGGGTGTCAGGAGAAGTAAAAGAGATAAACATAGCCAGGTAAAATACAACATGAGGGGAGGAACCAAGTCCCCAGATCACCGGCGTCCTTGCCGGCCTTTGACTTCTTCCGGCGCGTTTGCCGGAGGAGGGCGGCCGCCGTCGCGTCCCGTCGACGGTCTCCTCGGTGGCGGTCGCAGCCAGGTGCGATGATGGTGTTTCGTCGTGGCTCTTGTGTCCGTTGGGGGAGCCGGCGGATCCCGCCATCCTGCTGACGGCTCGCGGAGGGCGGACGTCGCGTCTCTGCCACCAGACGCGCGGGGCGCGAGAACGGGCGAGGCCTGCCCCGGGCGGCGCAGGCCATGAGTGCCCTATAGCGAATCAGTGGAGGTCACAGCCACTGTAGCTCACGGGCGAGGCCTGCCCCGGGCGGCGCAGGCCATGAGTGCCCTGTAGCGAATCGGTGGAGTTTGCAGCCATTGTAGCTCGTACTGTGCGGCCGCGCATTGGTACTTGTGGCGGGTTGCGTCGGGGATGCGGATATCCTTCTTCCTGACAGATCTGCGGTGCATTTATGGTGAGATCGACAGGGGGACCCACGAAATCCGCGCCCGAGGCGGATACTTGTATAGAGGGCCCGGGTTAGCCCGACCCCCTACGCCCGGAGTCGGGCGAGGCGGAAATCCGCGGCTGGGGGTCGGGCGCTCCCGACCCCAGACCCGTGGTCGGGTGAGGCGGAGCCTGGTCTTCCGGGGGTCGGGAGCACCCGACCCTAGGACAAGAGGTCGGGCAAGGCGGAGTGCGGCTCTCGCCTCTCATGTTGGGCCGACGGCAGTCCTTGTTCCCTTAGGTGGGCCTGGACCTTTACGTCTTGTTGTTTCCATGGGCTTCGAGAGGTCGTTAATATTTCCCCCCAACAGGAAGGTAGTGACGAAAAATCAAAACAAAATCAAATATTCGTCACTAAGACTAATCTAAAAACGTCATAAACTATTGCAATGCTATATTACGACAAATGTTCTTACATTTTCATGACAAATATCAAGCGTCACAGATTTATGATCATATTAGACCATCATTTTGATGATCTTTTAAAAAAATGGGTAGGTTGTGCACGGTACGTTACATGTTTATATAAAATGAGTTGCGTCTAAAATCGTTCGTTACATGGGTCCCACTATTGTACCAATGCAAAGCTAACAAAGGTTTTTATTTCTGAAAAACAAATCTAAGTTGACAAAGGTTTCTCTCCTGCACCCTCACGGATAGATGGACTTTTACCAATAAATAGGTTAAAAATTAGCTTAGCTCTAAACAAGACATGACTAATTTTAACCAACTAAAATTTAGACATCTAAAATTTAGTTATGGCTAAAATTTAGGTTTAGTTTATCCAAATAGGTCTTAGGTCTCCGTGCATGCATGGGCATATGAATTAAGGTAACATATGTACTTAAGGAAGCTTGATCTTTCTTTTTAGGTTAGGAGAAAGCGTGCTTGTTCTTTGTGCCGAAACAAACTCAGGCCAGAATTGCTGAATAGGCCAAGCACTTGTCGTCGAACGGGTTGCTGCTGCTGGCCGGTGCGTATCATCGTCATCATCTCATGCCTGCGCTGCTGTGCTGTTGGCCCAAAACTATGCTGGGTGCTGAACGGTCTGGTCAACGAACGGCCCAGGCATGAGACCCAACAGGCAACATGTGAACTTGGAGGCCCGCGCCGAATTTTTTTTATATATTTTTTATTTTAGTATTTTGAAAAAATATATGACCTAATAAAAAAATTGAAAATCTATACTATACCGCCAACAGTGGATAGCAATCTGCCAGTTGAACCGGTGGTAAGTTCCTTACTTTGAGCGGTACATTTTCAAAAAATCATAACTAATTCATATGAACTTCGATGGAGGTAAACTTTATGTAAAAATTGTAGACCTCCACAATATCTACAACTTTGTAGTCCAAAATTTTTTCATTTGGTGTCATCTTGGTGCTCAAATAATCAACACAAGTTTTATTAGATCTGAAATTGGGCAGCACATATTCAAAAAATCATAACTAATTCATATGAAATCGGATAGAGATAAATTTTATATAAACATTGTAGCACTTGATGAGATTTACAACTTTGTAGTTCAAACTATTTTCGTTTGATGCCATCTTTGTGCTAATTACTTTTACATAACAAGTGCAGGTGTAACTTTATATTTTCTAATATTAAGGAAAATATAAGGTCATCCAAATTTCAGGTCCTTCCAGGTTCGAAAATATTTGAATATATGCAAATTTCAGTGTTTGACTTGAGTTATATAAAACTATGTAAGAGATATATCAATTTGTGAAAACATATACTTTCACCGTATTAAAATCATCTTAATTTTTTATGGATAATTTATGAACAAAAGATATGTTACCATGCCAGTTTGAAGAATTTTCTCACCAAACTTAAATTTTATTACAATTATTCTATTGTAATTTTGAGATAGAAAGTTGAATTAACACTAGAAAATAATTGAATTCTTCATCTATGTTTTGAACATGTGCTATCATGGAACATATAAGCATAAATATAATTATGCAAGTTTTTATATTTAATTGGAGGAACATAAGGCATTTGAGTCACATCCGGCTCACCGGTGTTGTAAGCTTTCAGCTTGAAGTACCTGTAGTATGGAAAAATATGCTTCATCTGATCTCGACACTGAATATACATGAGGCCCCTTCGTGGTTGCCTCTTCACCATATATATTTGTCATTAGATTCGTTTTTAAAAATACTTTGATGAGTATCAAGAAAACAGAATTTATTATATGGCTATCAAGTCAGCTAAGTTAGTTTAGGAGCTTCGTGCAACACGCGTGCTGTACAATTTATTTGATCTCAATCAGTTAAACAGCTAGAGCTCATATGCAGGGTTGATGCTTTGGGCACGCGTGCTGTACAATTTATTTGATCTCAATCAGCTAAACAGCTGGAGCTCATATGCAGGGTTGAGGCTTCCCAAAGCATTAATCATGTGAATTTGGTCAAATTTGACCGTTGAAGATAATCAGATCATTTTCACTTATTGCGTTGTCTGGTGGATAATATTACACTATACTGCTGGTGTTCCTTGCTCATCATAGGTGCAAAGATACGTACACAAATTGCAATGATTTTCATTGTTTTGAGTAAATAGTTGTGAGTTGCAAAGAAATGTCAATTATTTTCATTATTTTTTAGTAAATAGTTGGGACTCACCAATTTAACTTATCGTGTTGTTATATGATTTAGATGTTTTTTCTTCTTGCATGGGACTAATTAAAATCCAATGTATTTCTTAGAACATAAAGTTTTCACCATTATATTTAAACTTTGGGATGGTTCTCAAAGCCGGACGAGTAGGGTACACTCGAAGTGATGTGGTCTGGGCCAAGGCCAAGTACTGCGGTGAGAGCATTATTTGTGGTCGGCAAGAGTGTGACATAAAGCTAGTCTCAATGCATGCCTGCTGAGTTTCATGAGGCTCTCATTTCATGAAACTCCATCATCTCTCTTCTCATAAAGATCTTGTCAAGTCAGCAAAATTGCTAATGTGGCGTAGAAATTAATACTAATGAAACTCTCTATAAAACTTCCACTGAGATTGGTCTAAGCCCATAACTGTGGGATGAGGTAAGGTGATGGACACAAGTTACCAATGAAATGTAGACATGATTTGTATGGGGAGACTGATCAGCTAAGAATTTCTCATGCGATTTGCGCGTGCTGTACAGTTTATTATTTGACCTCGATCAGCTAAACAGCTGGTTCTCACATGCAAGCAAGGGCTTTCCAGGGGGTGCACGGATCATGTGAATCTGTGCAAACTTGAAGTTTCAACATCACCAGATTGTTTTATTTTATTGCGTTATCTGGTGGATAATACTAGCTAGTACGTACTATAATAATGTACTCCTGGCGTTCCTTGCTCATAGGTGCGAAGCACGCACATAAATTTCAATAGTTTTCACTGTTTTGAATAAATAGTTGGGAGATGCGAAACAAATTTACCAATTTAACTTATCCAATTATGGCTATAACTTATAATATTTATGTAGATTTTTGCTTCTTCATGCATGGTTTAATTAACTAAAATTGAATGTCTTCTTTTTGTTTAAAACCTAATGTTTTCACCATAATTTTGGGAGGCCAATCCTAGTCCTCCAAGTCAGACAATTAGGTTACGGCTTGGATTTAGTTTGGGTTCACCAGAACTCCCTTGGTAATACGGTTGGGGCACCGGCCGGTAGACTGTGATGAGAGAAGTTGTGCTCAGCAAGAATGTGCCATAGGCGTATCAGTATAGACACTGCCCATAGAAATTATAGGTTGGGACTGCCAGTGGCTAGCTAGAGCGATGGAAAGGTTTACAGTAGTTATAATAATTACATCACCACACTTCATTTCATAAGCCATGCTTGGCATTTTACCAACTCCTACGTGTGAACCTAAACTTTTTTTAGTACTCTTGAGAAAGGAATTCACTGAACTTTCTTATTAGTTTTAACCTGATTCGCATCCAATCTACTTATATATTTGTGTGCATCCAATCTACTTATATATTTGTGTGCACTGGTAGAGAAACGAATTTTCATCCTCAACAAAAATCTCGATCATTTTTTGACCGGGTCTAAATTTCGTAACCCGTGGGGGACCCTTTAATCCCGGTTGATAACACCAACCGGGATTAAAGGTTTGTCTTTAGTCCGGGTGAAAAATCCGGAACTAAAGATGGAGGCCTTTAGTTCCGAAAGATTAATCTCAGTTGGATTTTCGAGACTTATGCCTCTCCAACCGGGACTAAAGTTCAGTTTTCCACCAGTGGTGGGGTGCCTTCTTCCTGACTTGAGAGGATCTCAAGGATGAGCTGCACATACATGAGCACGCAACTTTAGTTGGCATATATTCAGGGCCTGTTTGGCTCACTAGTGTTAAAGTTTAACACCTGTCACATCGGATTTTGAATGCTAATTAGGAGTATTAAACATAGGCTAATTATAAAACTAATTGCACAGATGGAGTGTAATTCGCGAGACGAATCTATTAAGCCTAATTAGTACATGATTTGACAATGTGGTGCTACAGTAACCATTTGCTAATGATGGATTAATTAGGCTTAATAGATTCGTCTCGCGAATTAGCATAGGGTTCTGCAATTAGTTTTATAATTAGCTCATATTTAGTTCTCCTAATTAGCATCCGAACATTCGATGTGACACTGTTAAAGTTTAACAACTGGTATCCAAACACCCCCTCAGAGATCTTGTAAGATCGTATCAATTGAAGTCAAAGGTGCAAAAGATAAATAACTTGTGCTGCATACATGGTTTATATTTTAAGGTTATCCTGCCAGTGCTTCTCAGTTCTCACATGGTCACTTGTCCAACTCCAAGGCAGCAAGCTCTGCATGACCCATTGGGAGCGCGTGTGTATATAAAGGGTGGATGGTGAGTCCTTATACCATCATCTGCCCAAAGTACAGTACAGCAGCTCGATCCGCGATCTCTCCCCCTCTATACACACAATCAATGGCAAGACTCACTGCGAGCTTAGTCTGGGTAGCCGTGCTTGTTGTCCTCGGCGTCGGGGTTACGCCAGGAAAGGGGGACATTTTTGATGATTTCTTTGGAAGAACAGATGGGAGTCCGCTTGCTGATTTTCTACGTACCTTTCCCAAATGGAGAATAATCAGCAAGCAGGACCCTAACCTTAGTCTGGCCGCCCTCAATGGCACCGTTGTCCTCGCCAAAACCGAGTTCGACGACATGTCACAGGCAAAGCTCGCAGATTGAATATGGATCCCCTTTCGGGTTTATCAACTACCAACCATTGATGCCTTTGAGTTGTTTTTAACTGTCAATATTTCATGTACATGTAGGTGTGGATTCAGGACAGCATTTCCATCGGGAAATTGGCCGCCGATGACGGATGCCGCAAGCCTTTTGCGCTGGTGAACGTCAAGTTCAACTTTCCCATGTTTTCGGCAGAGGCCATTGTGCCGTCGACCGATGGTTCTCTCCCCGTAAGTATATAATAGCTTCTAACATAGGTTGAAGTGTTAAACATCTATCGTTTGCTGCTTGTCCTCACTGAAAAATGAAACACAACCTGGTGAAACTTGCTCCATACAAACCCTCCGAATGCATTCCGCTGTCGATGCTGTGGACTAAAGCCGACCCAACCAGCGACTTCTCCGCAATAAGGATGTTCAAAGATGAGTCGAAGGGCTTCAACGGCCTGGGCGGAAATGGAAATGAGGGGACAGTCATTGGGGTCCTACCTACAGATGGAGCCAACCCTAACGTCCAATGGAAGATAGTTGGCTTCTTCTCCCGTCCCTGATGGATTATATTCATGTAGGAGTAAGTGCATATAGGAAATATCTTATCAACTCTAAAACTCGCATCATGTATGTGCATGAATCTAGAGCTGTGACCTGTGATCGATTTTTACTCATTTCAAAACTTATTCCTATTGCAGGACTGATGGAAGCTAATAAGGCCTCAGTGTGGATTGCTTGTGTCAAAAGGAACCCGCTGTTGCATTGTGTTTGTCGAAGATTATTATTTTGCGATAATGTGGTTGCTGAAGAAAAAAGTCTCGTTGTCTCCTGTAATCTTTCCTTTTTCAAATTTTCATGTCTCCTTACACGCGCGCGTTCTTTTCCCCAATAAACACGCCCATGGACTGGACTGTATTCCCCAGATTGTTGAAGCTTATTAGAATTTCAAGATGCATGCTGATTATTTTGGATCTATAACCTTGTTTTATACAACTTTCATATATATGTCGATGCTTCTGGTCCTTTACGGAAAAAAAAATGATAGAAATGAGAGAGTGCTCCCGACATGATTCCACTCTTGCTAGATTAATTACAGGTTCTCTACGCTCTCTATTTCAATCCATACACAGATACAATGGGTCTATCAGAGTAAGTGAAAGCTACACACTAGCAAACTGAGCGTAGCTCAACTTACCGTTTCTTGTAGTGAAACCTACTCACCAGAGTTCAAGTCCTCAACTTCTCACTGGTGCTCGTATTTTCCTAAATTTATTTTAAGATTTTATTTTGCGGTATTCTTTTAGTGGTTGACAGCAAGGCATCAATGCCAATCTCGAGGATTTGCTGACTCAATGTTTTGAATGTGCTCGTTGGGATAGGGTTACGTGCGTGTGTTCGTAAGGACGAGTATGCATTTGTGTATGTGAGCGTTTGTGTGTACTATGTGATTCACAAAAGAAAAATGTAAGGTACATCAAACCACAAAAGTTTCATATCCCAATAGACAGCCCTGTTGGAATGAGTTGGTGAACACCATATACTCAGCAAGTGCAGGTGTAAAATTGTTAATATTTTTTCCTTTTAGGAGAAAAATGATTTCACAGCTATTGACTCACATTCTTTTTTTTTCAAAAAAAAGAAAGAAAAACGAGCAGCAATGGCAGAAGATATTTTCTAACACAGAAGTGTTCTCATTGTTCCATACATTTTATGCACCCGATATAAATGACTGCCATAATAAGAACTTCATAAATGACATGTTTGTTAATTACCAACGGAAGTGTATACAACTATATAAAACTAACTGCTGGGGCGTGACATGTTTGTTAATTACCAACGGAAGTGTATACAACTATATAAAACTAACTGCTGGGGCGTCCTCTTTAGCGTACCCTTAGCTGATCGACAATACGAACAACATGCAAGCTCCAGTTAAACTGTACTGTCCATTTTTCTGATGGACTGAATTTCAGATTAGTAACATGTTATGTGTGTATGGACTAAGGTGGTGTCATGAAAACTGTACTAAAAATTCAGCATCAGCGTGTCACATAAGCGATTCAACCACCGAAGTCACAGTCTTACTTCCCCCTCGCTCAAGCAAAGCGAGGGCGAGATCACCCTTTTGCCATTTCCTCCGAAGCCCAGAAGCCAATTTCTGTAGTGTCTCCAGCTTCACTTCGAGAATCCATGCTGGCACAAAGTCAACCAGCAACCCGACGAAACAGAGAACATAGGACCTCCAAGTGGTCTCACCGCAGCCCAGCACTATGTTACCCTCCATTACCTTGACCATGAACTCCAAGTGCCTATCCACAATCCGCTGCCTTTTTGACGTGTAAATTGAAGTGTATGCTGGCGAGGTTTCTCCCACTCCCCAGATGCTGGCACCAGACCAGATGAGAACGTATGCTAGTGCGTATCCTTCAAATAAGCTGCATACGTGACCAGCAGAACCAAGCTTATCTTCTCCCGCTGAAAGAAGCAGAGTGGGGAGAATATGCTCATACAGGAGACGGATCAAAGTCACCCCACCAGCATGACAAAGCATAGTTGCTGCAAGTGATGACATCTGCTCTACCAAGGATGAGGAAACTGAGAGTGGCATGCAGTCTGATCTCAAATGAGCATGTCTTTCAGAAATACAATCATTCGCTAGTGCACGGGCTCTCTCAATGACCAACTTCAAAATCTCTTCACAAACAAAATTGTTGTCTGGAAATAACCGGCAAGATCTTATGTAAAGAAATCCTGGCGCTATAACAAGTTGAGTTCTTTCATCAAGAGTCCTCCCCAGCAAATTAGTAACTCCTCTGTTTTCTACGTAGCAGGAACGCCCATCAATCAAAGGCCCAAGGAAAGATGTGAAGCAACTCCTGATCAGTTGAGCTACCGCGGTATTATCTCGAGTGAAGGGGGACTGGGAACATGTCAGGATTATAAAATCGTGCCAATGCCGTACTTTCTGGGACCACAATGCACCTATAATTTGCATGCTAGGCCATGAACTAGATGTTGCACAAGTTTCAATTCCTTGGCTAATGATTCCATGGAGGTGATTAAATTTCTCCATCTTAACTGTTATCGATAAACTGATTAGGGCTGCTATAGGCAATGGCAGCATTGGCATCACTGAACCTGTAGAGGGATTAAATGACCATTTGAGAGTGAGGTTCATGATCTCAGAATCCAAAATGTCATTCATCTTATTATTCAAAATCAGAGACATGTGCGATTAACACAAATAAAGATAGTGATGGTGTATGCAACAGAAATTAATGATTTGCAGAAACAGACAGTGACATACGTGGTTGAGAAGAGATGTTGATATTAACACCAGCAGATGCAAGAACTTCATTTATCTCAGATTCAACTACTGGAAGTGTTGCAGCTGGACTTGGCCAGTCTGTTCCATTCAACATAACCGGCTTCCATATGCCACGAGTAATTTCCGCTGAAAAGTAGCTGACAATAGCAGCAAGTGAAGCAGGCAGGAAATCTGCAAGATCTCTTAGACCTGCAATCAAGTATGATGGTAAATGCTGATAACCGTGCAAGGACAGTTGAAAAGCCAAACTGAAAAAGGAATGATTGTTTACTATGGTACAATTAGTAAACCTCTTACCTACAAACATATAATGGTCAAGATACATAAGCAACTTTGAAATTCAAGCAGTATTCTAAGAAGGAAAGTGGATTTTATGGGCTAGCTGCCCACCTTATGACGTGGCACACTCTGAGCCATCGGATCGGCACTGGAGGGCTGAGATGAGCGACGTCACCTGTGGGCTGAGGTGACGTGGCTCAACCTCAGCCCTCCGGTGCCGATCTGATGGCTGAGAGTGTGGGTGGGCAGTTGCCCCTATGTTCACAAAGTATTTAACCTTCTAAGAAGTGGTGATGATGCTGGCTAAGGCTTGGTGCTGGGTGTCACTCAGCTGCCACACTTATTCTAAGCAAGGGGTTCTGCCCACAAGCTTGAAGCAAGCAGGCAAGGCAGTGCGTTAAGCAAGCAGGCAAGATCCTGCAACCATGACCACTGCTGGAGGAGCGAGAACTGTTGGAGGGGCAACCATGACCTTCAGCACCTTCCACGATTTAACTCAACCTTACTAGCAGAGCTGACATGCTTCATGCTAACTATATAGCAAGTGGTTACATAAGGTGAGTGGCACTTCTTAGAAACAGATTTCACCATTGAAATTATGTGCTAGACCTAAAAATTGCAAATGTACCTTCAAATGTTCCCCTTTTTTTTGTTCTTTTGTAACAATTTGGTCTTATCTTCCAAAGTGGTAAATAATTGAAATAGTAGAGAGAATTGTATGAAATTTTAATTCTATGATTGGGGGAAATTAAAAAGTGTCCAGATCGCAAGGAACATTTAGTTTGTTGAGCAATACTAGGACAAATGGAAGTACTAGTCAGAGGTATAACCTGTAACCAAATCACGGGATGAAAGCCTCCCATGAGCGCATGCAGTTAATACAGCCTCAAGCACAAAAGGGACTGCTTCCAGAACTTCCCATGCCGGAACAGTTGGCCACTGGCACTCATCTTCCTGTACCCCTGGAAGTGGACTACTCATACTGGAATTTGATGTTGACTGAGGATTTACAGACAGGACGCCACCTTTTGAAATTTTACGGCATATAATTTTCAGTATAATGTTCGCCACTTGGAGGACATTTGTCCTGTTGTAAGCACTAGAAAGAGTAGAGGCTATGCAAGCCTGGTTCTGGAGGTACCATGCCCTTAGCTTTGGAAATGAGTCGATATATACTGGCTTTTGCAACGATGGATCTAATTGAAATATGCTTGACTTACTAACATTAGATAGATTTTTCAAAGCAGAACGACTATTACGTAATAATAAGAGAAAATCTAAACGGGGCTCTGACCAAACAGAGACTCCACGTCTTGATAAAGCATTCTCAATAGGGGGTCTATGAAATTTCCACAAGCGAAGCAGGGAAAGGAAAGCACATGAGAATACTGAGTACACAGAAGCCTCTTCAAAATTACAACTCCTATGACCAGATGCAGGTAAGGATCCAAAAATCTCACAGAGAGGCATTAACATGGCTGCTACTTCTGGCACCTGCAAAATGTCATGTCACAAGGATGGTATCATAAACCGACAATAGGTTCATACAGCATACTTGTCACCCAATAATGTAAATCATTTACCATTCAGAAGAAGGAAATTTTCTTTATCCGTGTAAATGTGGTGAGGAAATCCAATGAGGAAACAAGCACTAAAACTGTGAGAATATACTAAAAACTTCCCAAAAGTAGAGTTGCAAGGCATGCAAACACCATTTTCACATTAGAAAATATGCACGATGCACTATGGATCTGACAAAGTTCTATCAATACTTATTTTATATAACACCCATGCCTGACTGGATCGTCCATTTAGGTCGATATGGATAGTTATTATCACATATTACCTCCTAGGAGGTAATAGGAGAAAAATATATTTATATAATTTTTAATTTTGAAGAATAGGGAAATAGGCAAAATATCTTCAATTAGATCTAACATCATGCAATGTGATGTACATGATCCTCTTCCATACTTCACATAACATTATGTGACATGGTGCATATCACGTGGGATTTTGTAAGGTGTTTTTAAATCTGAAATTAGAGTGACATGGTGATGGTTTTTTCTGTAACGTGAGTTTTCTACATGACATGTCCAACTTTGCTGGAAAAAAAAAACGTGTCAAGCAGGTTGCAACAGTAAATCAACAAAGAAAGGTTACAAGAGTTTGCACAGATATCTATTTGTTCCTATTTATAGGAGATGGCTGATCCAGTCTTTCCTTCCGTCCATGGATGTCAGGGATCCTGTTATGCATCCCGGACCACCAGCTGCGCGAACAGAGTTGGCTATGCCAAGAACAAGCTGTTGTGGACAACTTCTTTGGCAAGAAGTTCCACCACAGGCACAAGGGTCCAGGCTCCTCCAGGAGATACTAGCTAGTTATTTTAGATTCAGATTAGAGATAGAGTTGCAGTTAGTTGGGATTTGTTTGGCCGGCTCATTATATAAGAGTCCTGGCGCATTAGATTGTAATCAAGCAGAAAGATAAGCCTAAAGCTCAGCCTCCTAGGGAGGGCGAGCAGGTCCTTATCAATCTGCTATCATGTTCATCAGCCAATAATATAGCCATATCAACTCTGGTATCAGACGGGACCATTCTCGGTTTTCTGCCTGCTGCCAATCGCTGCTCCACCTCGCCCCAATTTCCCCTGCGCGCCGCTAAACCCATCGCTCCCCTGCCGCCATGGGCGACAACAACAACTTCATCACCGAGGACAAGTTCCAGGAGGCAATCGACAAGATGATCGCCAAGATGAATGACATCGGGAAGAAGATCAACGCAGAGGTGGCGTCCATCCATCAGGAACAGGGCCGCCTGCAGTCCTCCATCAACAATGTCCAGACGCAGGTTCTGGAGCGGAAGGGCGCATTCTCCTCCGACGGATCATCTAGCTCCGGTTCCGAGGGCCCTGCCGCTGTCCACAAGCTCAGATTTCCCAAGTATGACGGTGCTGAAGATCCGCTGGGTTGGCTGCACAAGGTGGAGCAATTCTTCTGCTCCCAGGGCACTCCAGAGGATCGAAAGGTCTGGACAGCGTCCTTCTACATGGAGGGGGCTGCGCAGCAGTGGTATTACTGGCTCGAGAAGAACAGCGGTGGCACTCCAACATGGGACAAATTCGTTGAGGGCGTCAACAAGCATTTCGGGCCTCCAGCCCGCAGCAACCCTCTCGGCGAATTCACTCACCTCCGGCGCACAGGTTCAGTGGATGAATATTAGGATCAATTCCTCAAGTTGCTCGCCAGATGCGACAGACTCACGGAACCGCCGCAAATTGACATATTCACGGCAGGGCTCGGCAATCCCATGCGCACCGATGTGGAGATGCAGAAGCCGGAGTCGTTCAAGGACGCCATGGCCCTGGCGCGGGTTTACGAGCGACGCCTCGCCATCGACGACGAGAGCTCCTGCGCCTTGGTCCCGGCCCACACTCCGTCGCGTGCAGCGGGACGCTTCATGTCGTCATCACCCAGGACGCCACCTGCCGTGTCCTAAAGTACCGGCGCATTGCCAGTGACGCCGGGCGCACCTGTCAAAGCGCTGCCCCGCGACGCTCGGTTCATGCACCTATCGCCCGAGGAGATGGCGCAGCATAGAGTGAAGGGGAGATGCTTCAATTGCCCGAAAAATTCACCCTAGGCCATCATAAGGAGTGCTCCATGAAGGGCATCTACTTCCTGGAGATAGATGGCGACGCTGCTGAAGAAGATGCCGATGAGGAGCCATAGATTTCCCTCCTTACCATGTCCGGCATCAAGTCCGGCGGGACCATCCAGCTGAACACTACCATCGCAGATGCCACAATGCCCGCCTTGGTTGATTCCGGGTCTACACATTGCTTCATGGCGACAGCAACGACGGCCTGCCTGGGGCTGACTCCACCCCAACCGGGCATGACAGTAGGCGTGGCGAACGGCGAGCGCGTTCCCACCTCCGGCATATGCCCTGCGACACCTATCCGGATCGGCGACGAATTATTCGCGGTGGACATCTACATCATCCCATTGCAAGGCTATGAGCTCATCCTCGGTTGTCAATGACTCCGTACCCTCGGGCCAATTATCTAGGATTTCACCACCAACTCCATGTCCTTCTGGCGCACAGATCATCGTGTCAAGTGGTATGGTGTCGGGGCAATGCCAAACGCAGAATTGTCCCTATTGGCCACCAGGGACCTGTTGTCCCTACTCCTTGCAGAATTCAGCGACATCTTTGCAGCACCTACCGAGCTTCCACCACAACGATCGTTCGACCACCGCATTCACTTGCTTCTCGAGATGCCGCCGATTGTGGTCTGCCCATACCAATACCCACAGCTGCTCAAGGATGAGATCGAGCGCCAGTGCACAAAGATGCTCAACCTGGGGATCATCAGGGCCAGCACATCGGCGTTCTCTTCACCCGTGCTGCTCGTCCGCAAGAAGGACGGCTCCTGGAGATTCTGCGTCGACTACCAGGCTCTCAATGTGAAGACGGTTCGTGATGTCTTCCCCATCCCAATAGTGGATGAGCTTCTAGATGAACTCAAGGGCGCCAAGTATTTCACCAAGCTAGACCTCCGGAGTGGCTATCACCAGGTGCGCATGCATCCTGATGACGTTGCCAAGATGGCGTTTCAGACACACCATGGTCACTTCTAGTTCCTCACAAATGCGCCCTCGACATTCCAAGCGCTGATGAACGAGGTCATGCGCCCCTTCTTGCGTCGTTCTGTACTTGTCTTTTTTGATGATATACTAATCTACAGCAAGACATGGTCGGAGCACCTCCACCATCTTCGTGCCGTCCTCATGGTCCTGCGCAGCAACAACCTCTTCCTCAAGCAATCTAAATGCGTTTTCGGGGAGGAACAAGAGTCCTATTTGGGTCATGTGATCAGCGCAGCCGGCGTGGCCATGGACAGGGCCCAAAATAATGCTAACGATATTAACTGCATGCATGCATGACCAGTAAGTTGGGGAGAAGTGAGTTATTACTGATTTTTCATTTTCTAATTGATTTTTTCTCTTTATATCCAAAAGTCCAGATTTGAATCAAATCTTACCTCCTTAGAGGTAAGAGGTGTACGTAGCATGGACCATATATGGAACACATGATTTGTTCAAAAAAAGCACTTAATTATACTCTCAATAAATGAGGATAATTCTAGCTTATTCTTGGTTTCATCTGAAACTTTATCAGCATCCTGTGTTGTACATGCCTAAGGCAAAAGGAATAGAGCTGAACAAGATTTCTATCCAAGCTACATTGTTTCTTACCAGGCCATACATTGAGAGAATATGAACAGCATCAACAGAAGAAATTCCTAATATGAGAGCATGCAGCATAGGCATGTGCTGTAAATATCGCTCATCTGATCTGGAATCCAAAGGGAGGAATGTCGATAACAACTTAAGCACCATTTGAACAACATGTTCCTAAGCAGCAAAAAGATTTGCAAGCAAAAATGTTAGATAGGCAATGAAAGTAACTCATACAGCACGATTAAGATAATCTGTAGAAGACCCTAGAAAAGATAGAAACAGTTGTAACTGACATTCTTTCACATTGCTGCAATATAGTTCTTTTAAACTGAACAATACCTGAATGTTCCAACCACGAAGAAGTGATGCCCCACACAAAACCTTTGAAGCCACCAACTTCTCCTCCTCTGACCCACTTAGTGCAAAAGAGTATAATTTCTCCAACTCTGCTACACTATAAAAACAAAATAAAAAACACCATTAAATCAAGCTTGTGAACATACATAAAGCCTAAAAAGAGCACTTAAATTAGTCCTGTCACATGATTTATCACCTCGAAGCAGGTGTAACCATAAGTGCATCCTTGAGTTCCATGAGTGGAGACCCTTCTATTAAAGATGACCATGGAGATTCCTGGGCTTGAGAGGATTCTTCAAGTGCAACCACGTAGCCAGGCCAGAAATAAGCAGATGTATCAACTAAGTTCCTGGCTATACAGGCTTCCACAATAAGGTGTATCATATTTCCTACTGCAATTTTGAAGCATAACTATGAGAGAAAGTCGTTGAGAAAAAGAACATAAGCAAAGATACTAAATATATGTTAAAGAGATCAGTCAAAAGTAACCTGTTTTAATAGAGGAACTATCTTTGGAATAACTGTACATGTTCTCATTCCCACTTTTCAGATTAGATAGAACAACTGCTGCTTTCCTAGCAGCACTATTTGCCAAATGCATAGCAGCTGGAGGAGGTGAAAGAAGACCAGAAAATTGCACCAGAATCTGAAGTGAAGACACTAGTTCTCCTTTTATAGCAGCTACCATTCCACCATCCAATTTGTCCACCTCTTCGTTCACAATAGTTGCAATTGACAAGGGGATGATAGCTAACAGCATGCACAATCGTGAATAAAGATGAGGAAATGGTCCTTCCAAAGCAGCTGGGCCCTAGTAAACATATTTTTAGCAAATAATAAATATTAATACTATGTGTAGATATTAAATGTAAAATGATAACAAAAGTAAATTATTTTCATATTTTTTTTAAAAAAAAGTAGTACACAGAGATTTCTGGTTGAAGTCATCTCACTTGTTGTACCAGCCGCAAAGCAGATATCCATAAAGCTTGAAAGGTCTCTTGCCAGGTTGCCCGATTTAACACTTTAAATGTCTTGGAGAGTTCTGCCAACCAATGGTTTCATGTTTAAAAATGTTGTACAACAATTGAAAAGGCAAAATAGCAGCTATATGCAATTATGCACCTGTCAAAAATTCAACTGATGATATGGCATGAAGATGTCTCCCATCCATTGCATTCTCCATAAACATGTCAAAAGGAACCCAACAGGATCCCTTTCCAGCTCCAAAAATATTGAATGCGGATGAACTGCAAGGTTGTGTGCTAACAAGAACTCCCAATAGCCTACTCCTGTCTAATTGATATCCAGTGCTTATAACATTCTGTATATTCATAGTCAAGCTATCTAGCAGAATGTATACAGGTAAAACATTCTTTGATTTAAGGGCGCCAAGTAGTTGAAGTTTCCGGAGTAGATAATTGAAATTCTCCGGTCTATCCTAGCATATCCAAAAAGGAACGTAAGTGTCATCAGTTTAACAAACATAATGCATGGAACGTTTGAATAATAGTTAGGTGCTATGGAAAAATTTGTTCCACAATTAAAACCCCTACATGAATATGAATATTTCTTTAAACCTGCTGAATAGCAAAGAATAAACCTTTACCAAAATTCTCCGGAACTATGCATGCACACTTAAATTCTAAAAATAAAATCATAAAGTTGAAGTTTTCATCACAACAAACCAGAAATTTAGGAAGTTTTGCATATGGGAAATAAACAAGCATAAACAAATGACACCAGAAGCTGAATATTAACTCATTTGAAAGTGCCCAAGCTGATGAGTAGCTTGAATTAACTTCCTGTATGTTCTCCCTATCGAAAAGATTACCACCTGAACTTTTGTCAAAACTCTTTCTCAATCTCACCTGCCCTGGGTGCCCACATCTGGGATAAAACCCAGATAGTGGCCAGCACACTCTAGCACATGCCACCAATACCTCACAGTATCTCACATGTTGTCCTAATATCATCTGATATCATGATAAGATATCAATTTTCATTAACATCCCCAAACCCAAGTTTGTTAAGTGACAAATATTTATTTAAAAAACAAACAAATTGTACTGATGTGGATCAATCAAACCTTGTTTTTCAGGGACAAGATAGCTGAGGAAATAATAACTTGTAATAATCAAGATTTGCAAGGCAGAAAAAAGTAATATTACGAAGATGAAACAATGTACGTGTTAAGATAGACAAGCCGAAGAAAGACTTGGGCAATTTTGTTTGCAGTGGCCTTCTCAACAACTTCAATAGACATAAGTATATTCTTTCTCCTTAGATGTTCACGGTGCTCACTTCCCCTGTTAAGTAGTATTCCCTTGCCATCAAAATCCATATTTTTTGTATATATATTATCATGTTCATGAGAAGAGATATTGAGCAACCCATAATCATCCAAGATGCAATCAATCAGCATTTCAACAAGACCTAACACAAAAAGAATAACGGCATGTCCAAAATCCAAATGTTGAAAGCCGTATCTATGTGCAAGCTGCATAGCATCATCGATAGATTTGGCTAATCTGCATAGTAAATGCAAATATAAAGTTAGCACCATATGAGAGAATTACAAGTTGTTATCTGAAAAACTTGAATAAAATTATTCCAAAAAATTTTTTATTACCTAGAATGAATGTGCTTCTAGAACAGTACATAGGCCAGTTCAAATGCCAAACAGTTCGTACAACCAGTACAAAGTACATTGTGGATGTATTTAACAATTTGTCAAAACAATAATAAAGGTTTATCTAAAGTTAACCAAAATTATTGGCAATATTTTCTCAAGTGTGTGATAGACATTGGCTGGATAAAGGCTTCAAAAGTTCATGCTTGTGAGCATGATTTTTATGGTAAGTTTACATGTGCTATGTGGAAAATCTACCTATGTTGGAAGGACCTACAGTCCATAACTCCATAGGTAGTATCTTTCCTAAAAATAGGCTATTGAGCAACAGGCTCCAGCGCCACGGTATGCGGCATATGGTACCCTTAGTGTTTGCACACAGTTCAATTAGACGCTTCAATCATTTGGGTGCAGGTACGAGCAGTTTTGCAGTTGCCTGTCAAACTGTGCTGTGCTGTGAAATTTTAACAACTACTCCATCCATTTGAAATTACTAGGCGTATTCCGTTTCATTAGGACAAAGTTTTGACCAATAGTTACTGTATTAATGTCTTTCATGTGATGCAAAATCATAATAATATGTCAGTGTTTGTTAATGCAAATCTAAAACGATCAATTTTGTGTCCTAAAAAATTATGTATTGATGGAGTAATTGTCGATCAAAGCCTTGTCCTAACCAAACAAAATACGCCATGTAGGCTTGTAATTTCAAGATGAGGGACTAGCTAAGAATAAATTTCGCATAACTACACGTGATTGACCAGACTAAGTGCTTTATCAGAAAGCTACAGATTAATTGAATAATTTATAATAGGAGATAGTTTGGTCAATTCAATTGTAGTTTTTCAAATTTACTCAGTGGCATATACATCCAAAAGTAAGGGGGGATGCTTTTGAAATGCCACCTCAATGTGAAGGGAGCCTTAGTCGCACTTTGAAGTCTTTAAACCACAGCAAACGGAAGAAATCATGTGCCCTTTTCCTTTCAAGACCAAGACCGAGAGTTTACAATCGTTTTCAGCCTATCTAGTCTACAATTCCACATACACCTATTAGTCGTCGAGACAACCCCCTAGCACCCAGAGGCTGACCCACCCACAGGAAAAGGATCTTCAACATGAGCAAGTAGAGCATGGATTTTAAACCGAATCAACCAAGCAGTTTGTCCATTTCCAAAGTGTTCAAGTTGTCATGAATCCACAGACCACAGAGTATAGCAAACCGAAGTTAAATGAAGGTGTATCATAGCAGGTGGATGGTGAAGCAGGAGCAAACCGTGCTTACATAGACTTCCTCTCAGTGCATTCGGGGTAAACCGGCGCGACGGCGTACCGGCCAAGAAGCTCGAGGTAGAGCCTGTACGCCTCCGGCTGCTCCCGCCGGTTCGGCACCACCCTGCACAGCAATAGCACGCAAACCAGCACAACATACGGCAACTTAGCATCTGAAAGTGAACTATAACGAAAAACAAATTGAGCAACGGAAACGGGAAAAGGGGAAGCGAGGATCGAATCGCTCGGGTACCTCGGGGTGAGCAGGGCGAGGGTGTGGAGCGGGTGTACAAGGCGGGACGACATGGCCTGGTCCAGCAGCTTCCACATGGCGCCCGTGTTGTGGGCGAAGCACAGGTTCGCCACCAGTGCCTCCGCGAGAGCGAGGCCGCAGGAAGCGGAGGCGGAGGCGGAGGCGGCGGCCTCGCGGGCGCAGCGCGAGGCCTCTGCGGCCTGGAGGAGCGGCGGGTCACCGCGTGCCGCGGAGGCCTTCACCGCAGCCATCACCCGCCTCTCCAGGTCGGCGGCGTCGGCCGCCATGTGCCCGCCGGCGTGGGAGATGGGAACTGGTTTTTGTTTTGGGGAGCTTTTTTGCTCTGCTGTCTGCTGGGTTTGGGGGTGGTGGCCTGGTCGGAGATGGAAAGGAAAGAAGCGAGGTGCTGCCGTGCTGGTGCCGCTTTAATGCGCGCCCGTAAGCGAGATAGAAATGGAATTGAATGAGTTCATATTTGTAAAAAGATTTACATAAGTACTTTTCTATTTACAAACACAAGAGAGAGTTGAAAAGTCACCTACATAGACAACCTTTTTCTCTTTTTTTCCTATGCAAATGAAATGACTACTATCACTCGTTTCAAAAAGAAATGACTACTATCACAAAACACTCACTTTAAAGACACATGCATATACTCGGGGCGTGATTGGTTCTGGTTCGTTCCCCAATGCAGGATGGCCGGGCAGCGCAGGGCCGAAGCAACGAAGCTGAGCGGAAATTCTACCCGCGGGTATGGTACCCGTGGGTTTTGTACCTGATGGACACGACGGGTGAGGGTATGGGTATGAATTCTTGTCCGCGGGTATCTATCGGGTACCCGAAATACAAGTATCGTGATCTCGTGAACTCACGTCTTTGTAATGTTTATGTCTCATTTTTCATGGGATTGTGTGAAGAGTAAAGTGCATGGCCGGTCCTTAAAACTTATCCGGTTATGTTACTTAGGTCCTCGTACTCTCAAAATGCATATCTGGCTCCCTAAACTTGAGCTTAGGTGTTATTTAGGTCCATATACTTTCAGATGCAAATCGAGCCCCTAAACTTGACTTTGGGTGTCATCTAGGTCCATATACTCTCTAAATCATTATCATCTCAATTAAATTGATAAAACTTCTTTTTACGTAGAGATAATTTAATTATAATCAAACAAAGTAATTTCCACTCAACGTGTGTGGAGAATATTGATGTAATGAATCCAGAAAGATTGATGATCTTTTAATTTGGAGGCAATATCTTAATTAGCTAGGTGCATATGACAATGTGCTCTATTATTCTCGTAAGATTGTTCAAATTTGAATAACTCGTAGTTGCACTTACTAAATTAAAATTAGGTGTTTATAAGATAAAAAAAACTGGACAAATATTAGGAGAAGCTGAAGGGGCAATAAAACAAGTGCCAATGAAAGTAATGGCTTGCTTGAAAGTATAAAATTTGATCTTATCATGTTCTATTAGTGGGATGACACTACATTTCAAGAGTTTAGGGGAACTATATGACACCCGAAGCCAAATTTAGAGAGTGAGATGCATTTTGAGAGTATAGGAACCTAAATGACACCCAAACCTAGTTTAGGAGCCAGATATGCATTTTGAGAGTACGTGGATCTAAGTGACACGGCCAGACAAGTTTAAGGACCGGCCATGCATTTTACTCTTGTGTGAACTACTATAAGAATTAATATGTGAGATTGTATGAATTTGAAATGTGAGAGTGAGATTTTACTTTATAGTACCATTAATTGTTGCAGGAAATATGAAAGTACTTAACTGGTAATTGAATGCAATTGTTTTCATATAAGTATAAGGTAGATCATGAAGTGAAGACAACACAATAGAAAACAAAGTGTTTAGTCCTCCTATTTTTACTATCTACATTAACTTTGTGTGGGTGGTATAATCAAATTATACTTGTTTTTATAGTTAGGATGATATATATTTTGTGCTATCATGACTAGACCCGATAGGTACCGATGAGTACGGGCACAGGTACGAAGTCTTACCCGCTAGGCTTCGAGGATACGTGTATACTTGAGGTTTTGGGTATTCTTGTGGGCAGGTATTTGCTCTACCCGTACCTTGCTGGACCCGTTGCCATCCCGCCTGAGCCTGTGCAGATGGTCATGTTTGGCTGTTTTACCTGTTGGTCCGGTACGAGAAGAGCTCTTGTTTGGATGCATGCAAGTACCAAGGTTCTAGGTGACTAACACACGGACCTTTCACTACCGGAAACAGTTATTTTGCAGAGTGCCCCAGGCACTCGGCGAAGGCCCCATTACACTCGGCAAAAGGTTTGCCGAGTGTAACACTCGGCGAAGTCTACTTGGCAAAGTTTTCCTCGGCAAACAGGCTGTTTGCCGAGTGTCGATCGTCGGGCACTCGGCAAACCTTTTGCCGAGTGCCAAAATACACTCGGCAAAATTAAACACTCGGCACAAAGACATTAACGGTCTGTCACGGCAACGGAGGCTTTGCCGAGTGTCTGACGGCTGACACTCGGCGAAGACGTAAGGTTTGCCGAGTGTATTCTTAAAGGACACTCGGCGAAGTCTACTCGTTTGCCGAGTGTATTTTGGCCAAACACTCGGCGAAAATCCATGGATCGCCGAGTGCCTGCCCCGTGGCACTCGGCGAAGAAGCCCCACGCGCCATTTTTATTTTATTATTTGCCGAGTGCATTTTTTGCCAGACACTCGAAAAATTGTATAATTTCACCGAGTGCCACGGGCAGGCACTCGGCGAAGAAGCCCGACCCGCTATTTTTTATGACCCCTTTGCCGAGTGCTTTTTTGCGAAACACTCGGCAAAATGACACTGTTTGCCAAGTGCCTACCCTGTGGCACTCAGCAAACAAGCCCTCCCGCCAAAATTTATGACCCCTTTGCCGAGTGTTTGGCGAATACACTCGGCAAAGCCGTCTACCAGTACAAGAAATGGCCACTCGGTAAAGTGTCCTTCCACCTACTACAAAACAGAATTGTTAGGTATAAAGGACCCCTCTCAAAAAACAACCACAGAACCACAGAAGCACAGTCATATTAATTGCACCACAGGCATATAAATTACACCATAGGATTCACAAGCACACAAATAACATTCATAAGTTCTCGTCTAAAGAAGTAATTCACAAGTTTTGCATCACAAACACAGAAATGACAAGTCACTAAGGAGGATGAGGAGGACGTGCAGGTGGCCACTGCCCCCAGGAAGATTCCGCATTGGACGCCGCCGATTGATTCTGCACAAATTTAGTTAAAGAGATTTCATAGTCTAAACAAGTAATTCTAGTGTAAGTTTGTAGTGCCTGTAGTTTCTAGTTTAAGTCTAGATTGATTGTAAGGTTGAGAGTGACTCACAGGAGTAGCTGCAGGAGGTGGTGGAGGTGGCGGGAAGAGGTTCGGTGGCATAGGTGGTGGAGTTTGACCTAAATTGTGGAAAACACTCTGCATGTATTGGAACATCTGCTCCGTCCTCTGCCTTTCTAGCTACCGATCCACCTCGATCCTCGCCTCTAGTTCCTCCCGGCGCTTCCGTTCTACCTCCACCTGGGCCTACAATATTTCATCCCAATATCTTATTGTCAAGCAAAAGGTACGTACAAAATGAATGAAAAATTAAAGAAACAGGAATAACCTGCAGAGCCTGCATCTGTAGCTGTGCAGCGGTAGGCCGTGGCCGTATGGCGGGGCTCGAGTCCATGCTCCTTGCTCAGATCTGGGAGAGAGTGGGAGTACTGGCAGTGTCGATCACGCTATCTCCAATCCAATACCTGCCGTGCTTCTTCCCTCCTCCCACCCTCATCACTATTTCAGCATCAATATCCTGAGAGCTCGGATCAAACTCTGGCCCATGAACCTCCCTCGCCATGGCTGTGTACTCGGTGACGCGGCTGTGGATGCTGGGATGACTGTACGCCTCGGGCGGGTCCTCCGGGTTGAAGTCGATGTCTGTCGTGGTCTTGCCCTTTTTGGACATAACCCATGCCTTGAACCGGGAGCACTCCTGACCATCATGTGATGAAGTCTGCGGAAAAAATGTAAAATGATTACAAAATATGCAGTATTATGTCTGAGAATACAGAAATGAATTCACGTACCCATTTTTCCTTGTACTCATCAAGGCTTAGGCTGCCTTGATGGTGTGGTGCATATGGCATCTGCAAACGCCGCTCCCGGCAGGCAATGTGGTTCTCCAACCACCCAGGCTGCAACCACACGTCCACCATTTGTTCCCAGCACCGGGTAAATGGCATCAAACTTTGTCCAGGCTTCACCATCGGATGGATGTACCAGCTTGTCAGCATTGTATTGACGTCCGTTTTTATGCCATGTCATTTGTTTCGCGGAATCTTCACACATGTACAGCCGTTGGATCCTCGGTATGAAGGGAAGGTACCGTAGGATCTTCACAGGGATTGCAAGCTGCTTCTTCTGACCGTCACCAGAGTCTACCTCCAGGAACCTAGACGATTCGCACTTTACACAGTACTTGGCTTGTGCATATTCTTTCCTAAATAAGATGCATCCCTTCGGGCAAGCATGTATCTGCTCGTATGACATCTTAAGTGCACGAAGAAGTTTTTGTGCCTCATACATAGACTTTGGCAAGATGTGACCCTCCGGGAGCAGGCTCCCAAAAACTGTCAACATAATATCGAAGGCGTCTCGACTCAAGCTAAACTGGGACTTCACGGCCATTAGACGTGCAATGGCATCCAGTTGAGAGACCTTGGTATGCCCGTGAAGGGGTTGCTGTGCCGCAGACAACATGTCGTAATACGCCTTTGCGGTAGCCTCGGGCTCCTCCTCCCTACGAGCTTCATGATAGTCATCTAACATGTCTCCCACCCCGGCGTCATCATCATATTGCTCGATACGTTGTCTGATGACCTCGTCCCTCCCACGATCGACTTCACCATGGTAGATCCATATGGTATAGTCTGACGTAAATCCGTGCCTAACAAGATGTTTACCCATTTCTAACTTGGTTTGCCGACGCATGTTTCCACATTTGCTACACAGGCACCAAGTATCTCTTCCTCCTTTGATCCTTGCAAATGCCCGTTCCAAGAAAGCATCGGCCTTGTTTATCCATTCATCGGTCAACGAATTCTGACTAGATCGGCCCGTGTACATCCACTGACGATCCTCCATCCTCTAGCATATCAGCGAGTAATATAAAAACTCACGTTGCATCTACACGTTCCTATACTGTCTATTAGGTGAAGATAGGTCCTAATCCCACACGAGGATGTGTAGGTGGGATTAGTTTCCATGGTCTACTCCGACCTGAGATAGAATTTCGGCAGCACCTCCCCGCTGTTCTCCAAATACACGTCCTGGAATGGAGATTGTGTATCCGGAGAACAATTGGGAGGTGCTGCCGAAACTCTAACTCGGATCGGAGTAGACTATGGAAACTAAATCCACCTACACATCCTCGGGCTGTCCAAAGTAACGTGGACAATTCGAAACAGATACGGTTATAAATATGCAAACATCTGCATATTTCCAACCGTATCTCTTTCGAACGGGAGACGCTTAACTAGGTTACGTGATATACGAACATCATATGGAAATAGAGGTGTAGGATGACTCACCTTGCTATCGTACAAAGTGACGACTCGAGGACGGTAACGTAGCCTCTCCTGCAAAAAAAGAACATACAACTGTCAACAAAAATTTTCGGCAGCACCTCCCTTGCACATGGAGGTTTCCATAACCTGCATCAAATGAAACGGCACGATGGCTGACAACCACATGTACAGAAGAAGGAACGGCACGATGGCCGACTTCCACAAACATTCTTATACCTTAAATTCCCAAGCCAAACATCATTTTCTAATTTCAACAACTAAAGCCCTACAATTTCTAATTTCTAATTTCTAATTTTAATCTAGTTTCTAATTCTGATTTTCTAACTTCAAAAAGAAAAATTCATTACCAGGAGGGTGAGGGAGGCCGGCCTAGAGAGGCGATGGGACGTCCGGCGGCGGCGGGAGCGTCAGGAGCGGGGCACCAGGGCCCTAGGACGCTGGTTGCAGGGGGCCACGGGCGGGTCGGGCCGGGGGCGCCGATGCTGGGGCCGGGGCGGGGGCGGCCGGTGGGCCGGGGCGCGGGCAGGGGGCGCAAGCGCCGGGGGAGACGGGCGGGCCGGGGGCGCGGGTGGGGCGGCCGGCGGGGTGGGGCGGGGCGGGGCGGTGGCGGCCGGCGGGCGGGGGCGGGCTGTAAAATGAATCGACGAAACGCTAAGTGTTGGAATCAGATGGATATCTTTGAATCTTTGCCGAGTGCCCGCGATCTGGCACTCGGCAAAGAGAAATTTTAACTGCCGCCAACGGAATTCGCGCCGGGCAGGTACTTTGCCGAGTGCCAGATCGGGGGCACTCGGCAAAGTCGTATTGTTTGCCGAGTGCTCAGATCTGGGGCACTCGGCAAAGTTAAGTTGGAATTTTTTTTAATTGAACCACGGTCAAGGTAGTGGGTCCGTGCATCTAGTTTGCCAAGTGCCCTGAGAAAACACTTGGCAAAACATCATCTTTGCCGAGTGTTTTCTACAGACACTCGGCAAACTTTACATGAAATAACGTATTTTACTGAACTTTTTCTAATATACTTGGTCAAAATCGTGTCAAAATCACTCAACAATGGTTAAATTAGTTTTCTACTGATATTATTCCATTATTTCATGTAGTTTTAGCTCAAATTGCATTTATATCTAATAAAAATCTATAATTGCATTTAATCAATAAAAAATATCAAACGCATCCGAAAAATTTCCAAATTTTGGCATGAACCAATCTGTGTTGTATGTTGCCTATACAAAAAGATTTGAAGCCACACATTAATTCAAGTGTCACTTGGACACCAAATCTTATTGGCTCCTTTCTAACTTCTATGAATCCTTCCATGAGATGAGTCGGTTTCTAAGCATCATATGTCAGAAATTGGACGAAACCTTCTCAATTTTTTACCACAGCCTTCACACATAATATCATGACATCTTGACAAATCTTGTGATTTTCAGATTTCGTTTGGTTTTTTTACAATTTAACAACCATTGAACCACAGGTTCGTGGTCGTGTTTTTTAAAAACAATGTTCAAAATTTCTTTTCATTTCCTGGCTGAGACCTCAATCCGGACTCCATAATATGAATATGATTTTTTCACTGATTTCAATCCATTATTTCAAGTACTTGCAGTTAAAATTTGACTTCAATCAAAAAATCCCTATTAATGCAAACAAAGCATTAAAAATCCCAAACAGAATAGACCAACTTTTAATATGCATAACCAAATGTCCTACGTGGGGAGTAGAAAAAGTGTGAAGGTCGTTGGAGGGAAATTTTTGTTTTTTTTTGCTGAGTGCCGACAGAAACACTCGGCGAAGCGTTGGGTTTGCCGAGTGCCTTTGGGTCGGCACTCGGCAAAGGGGTTTGCCAAGTGTCCAGTCGTGGCACTCGGCGAAGTGTTCAGCACAGAGTGTGTGCGAGTGGCCCTCGGCAAACTCCTCTTTGCCGAGTGTCGGAGGTCAACACTCGGCAAAGGGCTAACGGCCGGCCCAACCCGGTAACGGACGACGCACGTGCGACGCACGCGCTGTTGATTTACCGAGTGTGGCGTATTTGCCGAGTGTCTTGGAGTCTTTTGCCGAGTGCCTTTTTTTGACACTCGGCAAATGTCCTATTTGCCGAGTGTATTATGTTCGCCGAGTGCCTCCTTGTATACACTCGGCAAATAGGGTGTTTGCCGAGTGCCCGAAAAAATGCACTCGGCACACTTTTTACAGTCGGCGAATTTACTATTTCCGGTAGTGCTTGGATCATGCGTGCACCAAGCCATCCGTGGCTTGCAAAGGAACCTCAAACTTTAGATACGAGAGGAACCAGGACGGAGGGGCTCAACAGAATGGGCGAGTGCAGGGGAAACATACAGACAGGACAACTAAACAAGCGGTCAGTGCATCGTTCTATGCTGGACGAGGAATTGGACGGCATTGTCTGGGCAACCAATCAAACCTAGGAGACATTGGAACATCACGAGCACTTCTAATGACAGATAGTCCCTACCACTAAAACAATAGTCACTATATAAGATACTTGAATACAAATATACATATTTCATCACAATAAATCTAGCTAAATAAAATGCATAAATAATTGTTTTATTTATAAAAGATCAAAAAATTTACGGAACTTAGTACTCCCTCTGCTCCAAATTATTAGTCGTTTTAGTTTTCTAGATTCATAGATTTTGCTATGCACTTAGATATATATTATGTCTAAATGTATAGTAAAAGGTATAAAAAACTAAAATAATTAATAATTTAGGATGGAGGGAATAGTATTTAATTAATAAATTAGACGGCTTGGAACACTTGGTTGCGCCAAATGTACCGTATGTGAAACATTTCGTTTTTAAATGCTCCATGCATGGTTATATCTTACTATTGACTCCTTTTGAATCCTTAAGGTGAAGCCACCTAGAGTTTATAGGTGGACACTCTAGAAAGAAATTTTAGAAATTCTCACAAAAAATCAAAATATCCGGTCATCAATTAGTAATAGTAAGATTTTAATAGCCGTCGGATGTACTCTATTTCTAAAATTACCCACCTATACCATTATGAAGAATTAATAAAAATAATCCCCTATATCTATGTCTAAATTACCCACATATGCCACTATAGAAAAAATTAAATCTAAACGATCTCCCGATCACATCTTATATAATAAATCTCTTCGTTTGAAATAAAATAAAAACTCGTCTAACTATCCTGTCCTGCCGGTCACATGTGACGCAATTAATTTCTTGCCCTTAATCTCTCTCTTATATTTAAATCTTAAAAAAGAGTCTATCATGAAAGGATATTTAGGTAATACAACTAACAAACAAACTAGATACGTACGTGCATATAGGTATGCCTGCCGATCAGATGTAGCGTAATATCTTGTCTTCAATTTCTCTCCCATATTTAAATCATAAAACAATCTATCCTAAAAGGTTGTTAGCTAATACAACTAAGGCCCGGTTTGGTTCCCTGACTTATTTTTAAGCACCCGTCACATCGAATGTTTAGATACTAATTAGGAGTATTAAACGTAGACTATTTACAAAACCGATTACATAAGTGGAGGCTAAACGGCGAGACGAATCTATTAAGTCTAATTAGTCCATGATTTGACAATGTGTTGCTACAGTAAACATTTGCTAATGATGGATTAATTAGGCTTAATAGATTCGTCTCGCCGTTTAGCCTCCACTTATATAATGGGTTTTGTAAATAGTCTACATTTAATACTCCTAATTAGTGTCTAAACATTCGATGTGACACGTGCTTAAAAATAAGCCAAGGAACCAAACAGGACATAACAAATTAGATACTCTTACATGTATATAAAGAGAGAGGTGCCGTCTTTCCCAAAACAACTCTTTTCTTTTGTGTACTGCTTCATCAACTAGGGCCTGCTGCTACTTGCATCAACAGAACTAGGCCCTGCTGCTATTCAACAGAAAGGTATGATCATCAACTTGCTTTTAAACTATTATTCCTATTGAAGGTTCAAGTGCTACGGCTAGGGAACCTTTTAGACCTTTCAAATATCACGTGAGAAAGAGATTAATTTGTTTAATTTCCCTTCTACAATTAGATTAATTTTTCATAGCATGTGTTACGCCTACTAAACCATTTGTTTATTGTTTGGCCTGTTGCGTGCTAGGTACAGATGACTTTGGATTGACCAAAATCCGTGATATTGTGCTCCTGATCGAGTAGGAAGTTAATTCACCTTTCTCTCATCCAAAACAGCTACAAAACTTTCAATGTTTACATGCATGCTACAGAACTTCTGTTGAACTCAAAATCTTCTATATAGTGCCCCTCCAAACAATTTAATTTGCAATCAGATATTTAAATATATATATTTAAATACAAAATTTTAAATTTGCAGTGACCATGGAGTTGAAGTTAAAGTTAGATTTTGGGGAGACAAAGTTGAGGAGGTTGATGATAGGACGAAATTCCATGTCATCATAATAACATCTACAACTGTGTAGAAATTTGGCAGTAAGTCATCATTTAATATGAGCTATTCAATATTTTTCATTCAACAAACTAACCTCCTAAGAAAATAAATTATTGATATTTTCTCAGGGTAATCAATATCATCAACCAATGTAACAAAAGTTTATGTAGATCTACCTATTCCTGAAACTAAGGATGCACACGATAGATAAAACAAATTTAGATATTTGTTTTCTATTTTAAGCTATGTAGCATGCACTCTAATGTGATAAATTCTTTTGTATGAAAAAAGCATTAGTTCAATTGATAAAATTATCAAAGAGAGATTCATATTGAGGACCATCTAAAAGGGGCATTGGAAGACCAAATACAGTACAACAGATGAACTTTAGAAGAATTGAATTTGATATTTTTGACTTATCAAATTAGGTATGCATTAGTTTGTTTATTATAGACTATCTTGTTTAAAGACTTACATACATACTGATGGTATTGTTTCTACTTATAGGATAAGATATTTACCGTTGAAGCAACAATAAATAAAACTAATGCAACATTTTGGTTTGTACTACATCTCATGTAGTAGAGGCGATTGTAAGAAGCAACTTGAAAAGAAGTTTGATCACTACTATTGCAATAAATGTGACAAGAGAGCTGAACCTAAAGCACGGTAAATTATTTAGTACTTTAAAATCTTATTATAGTACTCATATTTCTAATAGGAGAACAATGTCTGCAGATATAAAATTAGGCTACAGCAGTTGCAACTTATATAGTTTTTGACAAGGAAGCACAAATGGTAATTAATGAATCAGCAGATATGTGGACAAACATTGATTTTTCAGTTTGGAATGACCGAGTACAACTTGACAACTTTTTGACCTAATTATACTGTTCGAAAGATATTTTTCCAACAGAAAAGAGCAGTTCAAGAATTGACATGCAAAGTGTCAAAAAGGTAACACATTTTCATTATTACTAAGTATTTTATTACACCTTTTCTTTTGAATCCTTACTATTTGATAAGTTTACTGTATCGATGAAACAAATTCTGACCTAAATTTATTTTATTTTTTATTATTTGAAGGAAGTAGAAGACAACTCAAACAAAGGTTGCATAATATCTACTGAAAATGAAGAGGTAGACATTGACGACTCTTTTATCAGAAAAAACATTCATAGAAGAAGACACAAGAGATGGACATGTTGAAAAGAGGATAATATTATCGTCTCCTTTACAAGGGCGCAGGGACAAAACTACCAAGATGCTATGATGACATGTCATTCTGTTCAACACCTTAAACTATTTGTGTCATTATGTGTAACGTCGTTGAGGACAGAGAAGGTCAAAGACCATTACCTAACATCAACAGTGCAGTGTTTCAAGATAACATGAAGAAATTGATGAGAGACATAAAACATGGACTACAATGTAGGGAACCTATTGCAGGTAAATATGAACATCTCATATTCAAATATGTTGCTAATTATTCATTTATAGGTGAGCTAACAATATCCATTTTCAATGTAGATATCTACGTGGTTGAGTTCCAAAAGACGGGCCTCCCATATGCTCATATACTTAAATTTGATTAATATCTACTACATTGGGAAGTACCGAGGAGACAACATGAAACATAGTGATTTTCCTTTTTTTATTGTCATTGTACTTATTACCAATTTTAAAGAATAGTATGCACTATAAAAAATGTATTGGTCTCACTTCCCAATCATAACAACCAATGCTCATTAATGTATTATGTACTATTTAAATTATATGATGTCATAAGCATTAAGAAAATAACACATAAAAGAAAGAAAAAAATAGAAAATATTATTGATTGTTCTGCCTAATCTAAATAATAACTTCTAATATTTATTATATGTCATCTAAAAGTACTAGCCCGGATGCACGAGTTGATGGACTAGTTTGTATACCACAAATACAACGTACAGAAGAAAAAGGAAGGGGAGCCATGTTAAGTGCTAGCATTTTTTAGCAATTACTTTTTCTTTCTTGAGATCAGTTAAGTGCAAGTTGATCTGCTTCGTGGTGCACGTCTAGAAAACGGAGCTGATGTCTACCGCACGTGTCGTGCTTTTCGTCCGGTGACAGGAGAAAGAGCTAGGTTGTTTCCAAACTCTGACTTCCCTTGGCGGCGGCTCGGACTCGCAGAGTCACGTGAAAACAGGGGTCAAACCACGGGACCAAGCTGACAGAAACATTAGAAGTTGGAATAGCAGAGAAATCCTACTTTTCTCTTCCTCCAAAATGCCAAAACCCCGGACCAACACGAAAGTGCACTACCGGTCCACCACACTGATGCATTAATGCAACTCCCTAGCGTGCCTCCGTTTACACCTATATCAACGCATTTTGTTCAGACGCCTTCCATACAGGAGTTCGTTGCCTATAGTCTTCCATACAGAAGTTCGTTGCCTAGCCTGAATTTTCAGAACCTGGTTCCCGTACACCGGCCGGCTACCGTCCATCACTGTACCATCTATAATTTGATCTGTTTTATGGACGATAGACGGCTGAGATCACGTGCAGTGCTTAACTTGCAGTTGCAAGAGAGATCCGATATCTCGGTGCGAATTTTCAATGAACTACTAGGCTCCTGAGTAAAAGCAGCATTAATGTTCTAGCGCCCGGTCGCGGCGGGCACGCCGAAGCACAGTCGTCGCTGTCTGCTGTCAGATCAGCCAGTGTGTGCGAGTGAGCAGCAGATTTTGCCGTGGGTTACTGGGTTACATACGTGTATAGACTCCCACGAACCAATCAAAGACAAGTAAGCGCTGTCACGATGATTCTTTAGTCAAACTAAGGGTGCGGTTGGTTCCGAGAAGAGGACGGGACGGGACGATCTCATTTTTACTAGTGTTTGATTGGGAAACATACGGGATGGAGTTGTCCCTAGTAGGGAATATACCGCAAATATCCGGGACGCTCCCGTCCGTAAAAAACGAGCGGACGGGGTCGTCCCACTTCAACGCCGTCGCCCCCCGTCTGACACGAGAGGGAGCAATAGCGAGCGGGCGAGCTCTGCCGTGGCCGCGCGGGCGAGCTGGAGCTCCGTCCCGACCCTCCATGGCTGGCGTGGGCGAGCTCCGCTGTGGCCCTCCATGGCTGGTGGGGGCGAGCTCCGCTGCGGCCGCACGGGCGAGCTGGTGCTCCGTCACGGCCCTCCATGGCCGGTGCGGGCGAGCTCCGCCGTGGGCGCGTGAGCGAGCTGGACCTCCGCCGCGGCCCTCCATGGCCGGCAGGGGGGCGGGGGGGGGGGGGGAGGGATCGGGGGCGGGGTTGGAGTAGGGGCGGCGGTGGGGTGGAGAGGGGCGGCGCGGCGGGTGGAGCAGGGCCGGCCGCGGCGCCCCATGGCCAGTGGGGGGCGAGCAGGGGCGGCGGCAGGTGGATCGGGGGACGGCGGGGTGGCGTGGCCTAGGAGGAGGCAGAAGATGGTTGGTATGATAGGTGGGTCCCACAAACGGTGTTTGATGGAAGGAGAAAACGGTGCTCATCCTGTCTGTTGCAGTTTCTCCAACCAAACAAAAAATTGGGACGGACCCATCCCATTCAACCAAACATGAAATGGGATCATCCCATCCCGGAAAACTGAGACGGAACCGTCCCGTCCTACATTGTCTCCCATCTAAACACATACTAAGAGGGTGTTTGGATCTTTAATCCCAACTAAAATTCATGTGACATTGAATATTCGGAGGCTAATTAGGAGGATTAAATATGAGCTAATTATAAAACTAATTACACAGAGGCTAATTCCCAAGACGAATCTATTAAGCCTAATTAATCACTCATTAGCACATGTTTATTGTAGCACCACATTATCAAATCATGGACTAATTAGGCTTAAGCCAATTAGCCTACTGTTGACGCTAGATTTTGACATGTGTTTTGAATCGGCGTCAGGAAAGGAAAAGATTGGCCGATGCGGTGGATTAAGAGCTACAGTTGGGAATCGGCCGATTGGTGCTACAGTATATCGGCCGATTGGCGAACGGAGTTGATGAAGGTCGGCCGATTGGAAGGATGGGGCAGCTGGGCCAATATGGGCTTAAGGTGGACCAAATTAGAAGATAGAAAGAGATTGGCCCATGAGAGTATGATAACCAACTTCGATACGAGTTGTGTTTGTAAATATTTGTTATCGTTTAAGATTAGAGATAGATCCTAGTCGGTTAGGAAATCAGTTGTAACAGGCTATAAATAGCCATCTCTAGAGATTTGTAAAGAAACACATCAATCAATACAAACAATCTACTTTTTTCATGGCACTTTACTTTCAAGTCGGCGACTTCGCCAACACATCTTTTTCTTTCGCGAGTTCGTACGAGTTGGCAGGGTTGCATCGACACGATCTCCGGACGATTCTGTAAGTTCCGTTTATCGAGTAACATCTAAGCTTTAACTTCGGGCGCATCGCTGTTGTTTCGTTTAGATTTATTCACAAGTTATCGATATTAACTAGAATTATAGGTTTTATCTATTGTTCTAGTTTTATCATCAGTTATCCAGCTTGAGATTCGACTTGTCGGCTTCATCATTGTTATTCTTATTTATCGTCGTATAGCCGATTAGATCTATTTCAAGCGTTGCATTTGTAGCATTGTTTAGCCTACTTTAGTAGTTTCTTTACAATTGCTACGTGATTATCGGCTGTTCTATAGCCGGTCATCTCTACAGTAAATCATCCGATTCGCTGATATGCTCTTCAAGACAGATCGGAATTTTAGCCGATCGAAACCCCTGGAATTTAATACGTTTCTTTCCTTGTCAATCAACAGGTCAGATTGACTGGCACGCCGCGCGAACCGCACCAGGGCGATAACCCGAACAGGAGTTAAGTAGATTCTCCCGGGTTGTGTGTCCGACGCTGAAGATCATCGACCAATTTTTAGCGCCAACACACTTTTGGCACGCCCGGTGGGACCGATACAACATTCAACATGTCGAAAGCTGCTGAAATCTCCGAAGATAACATCATCGAACTTACAGAAGCAGATCTCAAGGATGACCAGAAAGAAGAATTGGCAAGACACCTAGAAGAATACAGGAAGACATGCATGCAATCTTTCAATCGTACCAGAAGCGGGGAAACCGTCAAGAAAGCTCCTCTTCCAACTCCCCGCCAGATCACTATCGCTGAGGACTTAGGGAAGATATCCAATATGATTCAACAGTCCGTTTACCAGGCTTTTATTGACCAATCCTCAGTGATGACCAACACGGTATACAATACCGTCATCAGTTCGTTGGTCAGCGGAGTAGCTAAGGGATATTAGGGACCAGCGTACGCCCCGCCCATCGTAGCTCCAGTTAGAGGCTCACCAGGAACATCTCACTTGGCTCCTCAGCCGATACCGACGCAACATGGAGGATACAACACCTCAAATGCCCCTAGGGTATAACGGTACGCCATGCTACCAATCGCAAGCGTCGTCTTACTTGATGCCTTGGGGGGCACCAGCAACAGCAGCCGGACCAGGGCAGCCAGTCGGTTACAGACAATCTCCGGTCCAAGCTTCTTTCCAGTCGGCCAGTCAGCCGACGGTCCCGCAATATCAACCAGCCTCGTCAGAAATCGGCAGGGGGGCAGACACTGCGGAAACACTTAGAAGTGCGGCACCGATGATGCTATATGATGGGACGACACATTCTCTGCGCCACCAACTGTCAACTGCTCAGCCGGCCACGCAGCCACAAAATCCGCCACACGCTTTGATCCACCACCCAGCCATCGCACAGTCGATCCATCAGCATGTGCCGATCCCTCAACCAGTCGTTCATCAGTAGCAAGTGGATTGGACGGCAAGGATAGCAGAGGTGATTCAAGATCAATTCGGATTGAAGCCGAAGGTACAAACCTATACGTACAAGACGCCATACCCGCCTACCTATGACCTGCTGCCGTTTCCCTATTGGTACTAGGTTTCTGACTTCACCAAGTTCTCCGGACTGGACGACACATCAACCGTGGAGCACGTGAATAGATTCATTATCCAGTGCGGAGAGGCCGCCACACAAGATGCTCTGCGAGTGCGTTTGTTCTCGTCATCCCTATTCGGATCGGCCTTCCAGTGGTTTACTACGCTACCGCCTAATTCCATTGTTACTTGGGTTGATCTAGAGAAGCAATTCCATAAGTACTTCTACGCGGGAGTCCACGAGATGAAGCTCTCAGATTTGACCAACCTCAGGCAGAGGAGTGACGAACCAGTAACCAGCTACGTATAGAGGTTCAGAGAGGTCAGGAACAAGTGCTACACCCTGGTCCTGACTGACGCTCAGCTGGCCGATATCGCCTTCCAAGGTCTACTGCCACACATCGAAGAGAAGTACGCCTCCCAGGAGTTTGAAAGCTTAAGTCAAATTGTTCACCAACTGGCCGGTCAAGAGGTGCGCCCTTTCGACCAACGAGGAATAATTTTTAGAAAAAGGTGGCATACTTGGAGGGGTCTGAATCTGAGGAGGAAACGGAAATTGGCCTAGCAGAATGGGAAAAGGGAAGAAGCCGATATCATGCCCGTTCGGAAAGAAGGAACCAGAAGCATTCGGTTTTGATACGACAGAGGCCGATAAAATTTTTGATTTACTTGTCCAGGAGGGGCAGATCAAGCTTTCACCTTATCACACGATCCCATCGGCCGAGCAGCTCAAAAAGATGAAGTATTGCAAATAGCACAATGCCACATCTCATGACACAAACGAGTGCAAGATCTTCCGACAGCAAATACAATCGGCCATTGAGCAAGGCAGGCTCAAGTTCAAGGTCTCGACAAAGCTAGTAAAACCAATGAAGATTGATCAGCATCCTTTCCCTACTAACATGGTTGATACGGGAAGAAACGCACTCCAAACCAAGGTGCTGACGTCAGAATCGGCTAAAAGAAGCAGCGCCGTGGACCCCAGAAATCAGGCTACGGTTGAGGATGTCAAAGGGAAAAGACGGGTCGAAGACGAGGGCAAAGGATCAGAGAGATCACGTAGACCCGTCACCTCCAGATGCCGCGAAGAAACGATGCGCCGACACGAAGATCACTGGCGTTGCCCGTTCTTCATCCACTACTGGGAAAACAACCTCAGGTTACCATCAGCCAACAACTGCCCTGAGTGCGACGGTCAGTATCAAAACGGTTGCCCGTTAAGGAGGTCATGCTCCAGAGATAGAGGATCAGAACCGATCAGCAGAAACTGGCGCAAACAAGACGATCGGCGCCTTTCAGTGCGTGATCGGCTGGGGGGCAGAGTTGACCAGTATGATCGGCTGAGGGACAGAGTCGACCGATATGATCGGCCGGGGGGTAGAGTTGACCAGCGCGAACGGTTGGGGGGCAGGGCCAGCGCACGTGGTCGGCTAGAAGAGATGGCCGATGCTAGGGTGTCAGATGAACACCCCCTAGGACGGGAACCAGATTGGGAATGTGCAAAACCGCTGGTCAAACCGGTGAACCCCAGGTGGTGCCCTGATGGCTTGACCAAATCTAAAAAATTAAGAATCCAGCGCCTGCGCCAATGGGAACAATAAGAAGAAGAACAGAGGCAGGCGACGGATAAGAAGGACGATAGGTCTCGGGTCTGGCACCCCAAAAGAAGAGCCGATGAGGAAGAAGGCAATCAGGAATCGGCAGCTGATGTCAGCATGGTGTTCATCTTACCGATGGAGTTCATGGCTCCTGCCAATCGGGACGACGCAACAAGGATAGAGGAGCAAATGGCGCAATTGGCTTTGGAGCCAATGACAGCCACTTTTGAGAAACCCGAGGACGAAAAACGGCAACATCTCAAAGCCCTATTCCTCAAAGGACACGTCAACGGGCGACTTGTCACCAGGCTACTGGTAGATGGAGGTGCTGCAGTCAACATCATGGCGTATGCCATGTTCCAGAAATTGGGCAAAAGTGACGAAGATCTGACCAAGACGGACATGATGCTCAAATACTTCGAAGGCAATGTATCCCCCGCCCGCGGAGCACTCTGCGTCGACCTCACCATCGACAGTAAGACCCTACCCACTACTTTCTTTATCATTAATGGCAAAGGGTCCTACAACATGTTGCTCGGTCGCGATTGGATACACGCGAATTGCTGCATCCCGTCTACAATGCACCAATGTCTCGTACAGTGGGTTAGCGACAACATCGAGATAGTCACCGCCGATTCCGCCTACAGTGTTGCTGCAGCCGATGCGCAACAGTGGAGCTACGAACACGTCAAGTGCATCTCCGGCAGAACCTGGGACACCGATTTCCTAAAAGTGTCCGATTTTGGCCTACAGCCAATCCGAGCAGTCGGCTCTGAAGAGTCAGACTAGATGGATCAGTTCATCCGAGAAGACGAGAAGCTGGGTCACGGGTTTACGTTGGCTGATTCATTGGAGATGGTGGATTTAGGAGAGGGTAGCAAGCCAAGGCCGACGTATATTAGTGCTAGTTTGGGTCCCGAGTACAAGTGTAAATTGACAAGCTTGTTGAAAGAATTTAAAGATTGCTTTGCTTGGAAATACCATGAGATGCCTGGCCTAGACTGGTCCATTGTCGAACACCGGTTGCCTACAAAACCAGGATATCGGCCATATCAGCAGCCCGCACGACGGTGCAACTCTAAAATTCTACCTGATATAAATGCTGAGATTACAAGATTAATTGGAGCAGGATTTATTTGGCAGTGCCGTTATGCCGAGTGGATTTCTAATATCGTACCCGTATACAAGAAAAATGGAAAACTGCGCGTGTGCATTGACTTCAGAAACCTTAATAAGGCTACGTTGATGGATGGGTATCAGATGCCGACAGCCGATGTTTTTATAGATGCCGCCGCAAGACATAAAGTCATTAGTTTTATGGACGGTAATGCTGGGTACAATCAAATATTAATGGCCGAAGAGGACATTTCGAAGATGGCTTTTAGGTGTCCGGGCACCTCGGTCTGTTCGAGTGGGTGGTGATGACTTTTGGCCTAACAAATGCCGGGGCTACATATCAACGGGCTATGAATTACATCTTCCACAAGCTCATTGGTGTCCTGGTGGAAATCTACATCGACGACGTCGTGTCAAGTCAAAAGGGAATCAGGAGCATTTGGCTGATTTGCGACAAGTGTTGGAATGCACAAGGAAGCATGGGTTGAAAATGAACCTGAACAAGTGTGCATTCGGTGTATCGACCGGACAATTTCTAGGATTCATGGTCGATGAGCGCGGGATAGAAGTCAACTGGAAGATCATAGCTACCATCAACAAGGTTGTGGCCCCGCAGAACAAAACTGAGCTGGAGTCCCTAATTGGCAAGGTCAACTTTATCAGAAGATTCATATCCAACTTGTCCGGGTGTATTCAAGCTTTCACTCCTTTGTTGAAGTTGAAACCCAACCAGGAATTTGTGTGGGGAGAAGAATAGAAAAAGCGTTAGGAGACATCAAGCAATATCTAATTTCACCACCTATGTTGGTCTCGCCACAAGCTGACAAGCCGTTGAGACTATACTTATCGACCGACGAATAGGCTATTGGATTGGCGCTGGTACAAGAGTTTGAAGGAAAAGAACGAGGAATATATTATGTTAGCAGAAGACTCCTGGACTCTGAAACAAGATATTCCCCAGTAGAGCGGCTGTGCTTGTGTCTGTATTTCTCATGTACCAAGCTCAGGCACTACCTATTATCGGCGGAGTGCATAGTCATATGCAAGGATGATGTGGTAAAGTACATGCTGTCATTACCAATTTTGAAAGGGAGAATTGGAAAGTGGATCCTGGCTCTGTCAGAGTTTGACCTGAGGTACGAATCGGCTAAAGCTGTCAAGGGCCAAGTGATGGCCGATTTCGTGGCTCAGCATTGTGGGCCAGAAGTCACTGTCGTTGAACTAGTTCCATGGACTCTGTACTTCGATGGTTCTTCATGTGGGGCCGGATCAGGAATCGACATCGTTCTCATATCACCTCGGGGGGCAAGTTATGATTTCTCTCTGCCGATAGAGGCATCCGCGACCAATAGTCAGGCGGAATACCAAGCCGTCCTAAAAGATATTCAATTATTGAGAGAGATCAAAGCCGATGCGGTGGAGATTTTTGGGGATTCCATGCTTATTGTGGATCAATTAATGGGGAGATCTGACTGCAAAGATGATATCTTGAGGATTTACTACGAAGATTGCCTCTAACTTTTAAGGGAATTCAAGTCTGCGGTTATTGAGCATATTCCTAGAAATTACAATGAAGAGGCCAATAGCCTTGCCCAACACGCGTCCGGGTATCGGCCGATTCAAGGTGCCATGACTCTGGAACTTGCTGCTGATGATTGGTGAAAGGAGATCGCCGATTACTTGAAAGATCTATCCAAGAAAGTGGATTGGCAAGTACGTTTTCAGGCCACGAAATATGTGCTGCTCGAATATGATTTGTTTTACCGGACGATTGATGGAGTTCTACTCAAATGCCTTGGAACGGAAGAAGCAAAGGTCCTGATGGGAGAAATTCACGAGGGTGTGTGCGGAGCTCATCAATTGACTCACAAAATGAAGTGGATGATCAGAAACAACGGATATTATTGGCCGACGATACTCGAAGATTGCTTTAAATATTATAAAGGATGTCAAGATTGTCAGAAGTTTGGCAACGTGCAGCGTGCACCGGCCTCGGCTATGAATCCAATAATCAAGCCATGGCCGTTTAGAGGTTGGGGAATAGACCTCATCGGACAGATTTATCCTCCATCAAGCAAGGGACACAAGTTCATATTAGTAGCCACTGACTATTTTACCAAGTGGGTGGAGGCAGTTCCATTGAAGACCGTGACATCGGCCGCTATGGTTGATTTCGTGAGAGACCATATTGTTTATCGGTTCGGTATCCCTCAAACCATCACAACTGATCAGGGGACAATGTTCACTTCAAGAGAGTTTGAAGAGTTCACTGTTGATATGGGAATTAAATTGTTGAATTCTTCTCCGTATTATGCTGAAGCTAACGGTCAGGCTGAATCGTCCAATAAGGGGATAATGAAGTTGATCAAGAGGAAGATAGAAGAGCAACCCAAGAGGTGGCACGCATCCTTAACTAAATCTTTATGGGCCTACAGGATGGCCTGCCACGAGGCCACTAAAATATCCCCTTATTAGTTGGTGTACGGTCATGAGGCAGTATTGCCTTGGGAATTAAGGATGGGGTCTAGGCGCACATCACTTCAGGATCAGTTGACGACCGATGACTATTCCCTCCTCATGAAGGGGGAGCTCGATGATTTGGTAGGTCATCGATTAAGGGCCGCGAAGGAAGGTGTTTGGATAAGGAATTTCCTCATTGAGCTTGGTGTGTTCCCGAATGCGTCCAGCCCATTGAATCTCTACTATGATAATAATGGGGCAATTGCGCAAGAAAAGGAGCCAAGGAACCACCAGAAGAACAGACACGTAATGTGGCGATTTCATCTCATTCGAGACTTCGTTAACCGGGGTGAGATCAAGATATGCAAAATACACACGGATCTGAACATTTCTGATCCGTTGACAAAACCACTCCCGCAGGCTAAGCATGATGCGCATGTAAGAGCTATGGGTATTAGGTACCTTCTAGATTGACTCTAGTGCAAGTGGGAGACTGTTGGAGGTATGCCCTAGAGGCAATCATAGAGATGATGATATTCCATTTGTATCCATGATTTGTATATTGTGTTCATTGAATATCCATTAAAGGCTACTTGAATTGATTTGCAATTATGTGAATTGTATGTGAAACTCTTTACTTGTATGGTTATTCTAAAGTTATCCCTAGTCGGAGTTCATGAGAGGACACACATGAATATTAGACTAGCACATGTATTAGTTGATGACTATGTTTCACAAGTCATGGACATGGAGATGTTGAACTAATAATGTGGACACATGTGGAGACATGTGCTACGACTGACCCAACACGAGAAGTAGTTCTCTCTTTAAACAACATATACACTTTGTCCTTAGACCTGAGATTGTCACATGTATTCTAGATGTGGATCGACCTACTTAGGGGCTATCAAACGCTATGCCGTAATAGGGTAGTTATAAAGGTAGCTTTCGGGTTTGTCAAGAAGCATGTTATGAGACATGGTCAATCAAGATGGGATTTGCCCCTCTCTGATTGAGAGTGATATCTCTGGGCCCCTCGAGTGATCGGATCCAAAAATGCCTGGCCATGCTACGTACGGTTAAGAGTTAACCTACAAAGGAATTCCGAATCACAGGATCGAGAAAGAGCGGTCAGCTTGAAGCTAGACCAAATATCGTGAGGCAAAGGGAATATCATGTATATTATGTTGTGATGGTTCGTCTGATATGATCTTCGTGTGCGTATAGGAGTTGGCACGTCTTGCTAGAGGCCGCTACCGACTATTGGGCCGAGTAGGAGTACTCGGGCCATGTCTATACGTATCCGAACCCATAGGGTCACACACTTAAGGGGCTGGAAGCCCAATTCGGATGTGATCCGAGTTGCATTAGGTTTAGAAGTACTAATGGGCCTCGGACCCAGAGGCCCGTTAGGAACCTCTATAAATAGAGGGGTGAGGGCGCCCTAGGGTTTACACCATTTTGGCGAAACACATCTGCCGCGCCTCCCACGCCCTCGCCTGTTGCAACTCGCGGATCTAGCAGTCCGGCTTGCGACGCTTCCTCCCTGCACGTGTGGATACCTTGGAGGTGTTGCGCCTGCAGCACTTGGACGAGCCGCCGACGAGTCACGATGAGCCGTCGACGAGCCACGACGAGCCGACGACGAGCCGCGGCACGAGGGCGATCTTGCTGCATGTGGACGAGCTGCTGAGGAGCTGCTGGACGTTGGCGTGATCGACTACGTACGACTACGTTGATCGACTACGTATGACTACGTTGATCGTCTTCACTGCATCGACGCAAATCTACATCTTTCGCACCAGTAGTGCGTCGAGTGGTAATCCCGTGATCCTTATACGGCAGTTCTTCCTGGTTTTACACGGTAGAAATTTTGATTTGCGCTAGTGTAGCCTACCTCGTATCCCAATAGTGGTATCAGAGCCGTAGCTGTTTAGTTTTGGATTCGGGATGTGTGCATATGGAGATATGCGAGTTTTCAGTTTGATCTATGTCCTAGTTTCGTGCTCTTGCTGCAATGGTAGTGTAACGACATACTCCTACCGGGTTCGTTTCCGCCATCGGAGTTAAGTGATACACATAAATCCAGTTGCAGTGAGCGAAGATCAATATGATTGGTCGAATTGAAATCCAGGGTCATACGCCAGGCGCATTAGATGTGCAATAGTAGATGGGATCTACTACCGGGGTCGGGATTTTTTGCCGTATGCGTATGCTTCGGTAAATCAGCCGTAAGTTTTCGGTACGATCTCGGATCGGGGTGAATTTTATATGAAAATTGATCTACAGAAAAAGTTACACATGAAATTCGACCGCTTCGCCGTTTTCGGCGAAATTAGATTTCCCAAATTCGGCTTGGAAGATGGAGTTTCGGGCCTCCGAAGTTTGGAACGTTAGGACGCTTAACTCTATTTGCAGGATGTATGTATCTTGTGATCAGTATGGCCCCTTTGTGTATGTGATGCATGTGTGTAACTCATTCGTGACCTGCGTGTCGCGCGTACGGCAACACGGCAGGAGCCATATGTGTTGTCACCTTAATGTATTTAATGGTCTGCGTACCAATCTGTGATGATCCAAGCAACTATGTAATCTTCATTACTAGCTTCTTTAATAGCTATTAGGCGTAATAGCATGGTCTAGTTCTTGGAGGACTCATCACCAGGAGGATGGTGCACATGGAACATGGAGATGGAGATCACCATGGTGAATAGGTTCTATGGAGATGGAGATCACCATATGAAAACGGGTCATACTGTGTCACAACTATGTGAATGCTATTCTGTTTATGTTTTACTTTCTGCATGCTGTGATGTTAGAAGTAGAACGATCCCTCACAAAGTTTAAGTTAGTATGCCCTCCCAACTAAAACTTGCACTGTCCTATGTCTTGTACAATTAGTGGTGGGTCTATGAAATTAGGGTGCCACTAGTTTTCCTTGACTAGACGGGTTTGTGTCGGACACTTACACGCATAAGGGTTGGTTTGCTTAACAAGGTTATCTTAACGGTTAAGGACCTTCGGGCATAAAGGTTGGGCGCCGAGACATAGAGATGTCACCCAACAACAGGAGTCATATGTGATATGATTAGCAAAAGTTGCTTACCGATCTACCTTGTTTGCTAGCGGTGATGCTAAAGCTCACTAGTAGACTTGTTAGTTGTGGATCCTGAATCACTAAGTTTTAATAGAGGGATATTGATTTTAGTGGGAGTAGATTCTGTTAAAATAGTTTAATGTGATTTGCTCTATCATGGATACGTTTGTCTTAGTGTATCTTGCATTACTTTTGTTGTAGATTAAATGGCACCTAGCAACACCACCACATCATTTGCTTTGCGTTCGGTCCTTGAGAAGGCCAAGTTGAATGGAACAAACTACTCGGATTGGATCCATAACCTGAGAATTGTTCTCAGGGCTGATAAAAAGGAAGATGTTCTAGACACCCCACTATCACCAGTACCTGCTGATGATGCATCTGCTGCCGTTAAGGCTGCTTACAAGAAGGCCGTTGATGCTAATCTTGAGGTAAGCTGCCTTATGCTTGCTTTTATGGAACCAGAGCTGCAGATGCAGTTCGAAACAAATCATGAGGCACACAATATGATCATGGTGCTCAAAGACATGTTCCAGACACAGGCTAGGACTGAAAGGTTCAATGTGTCCAAAGCCTTTCTGGAGTGTAAGCTAGCAGAAGGCGTAGCAGTAGGACCACATGTAATCAAGATGGTTGGTTACACTCAGCGATTGGAGAAGTTGGGCTTCCCAATGGGCAAAGAGTTGGCCACTGACTTCATTCTTTCATCTCTTCCACCTAGCTATGGGAACTTCATCTCGAACTACCATATGTATGGGACGGAGAAGGGTCTGAATGAACTGTGTGGTATGCTCAAGACAGCAGAGGTAGACATTAAGAAAAGCGCTAGTACCAGCCATGTGATGGCTATACAGAACAAGCCTAGCTTTAAGAAGAAGGGCAAGGCTGGAACGTCCAAGCCAAACTCAACGCCCAAGGTTAAAGCTGGACCTGGACCTGCTCCAGACAAAGAGTGCTTTTACTGTCATGAACTTGGTCACTGGAAGAGAAACTGCAAGCAGTACCTAGCTTCGTTGAAGAATGGCGGAATTAAGAGTACTTCTACCTCAGGTACGCTTGTTGTTAATGTTATAGACAAAATTTTTCTCGCTGATACAATTATTAATTCTTGGGTATTTGATACCAGATCGGTTGCTCATATTTGCAATTCGATGCAGGGAATGATAAGAAGTAGAAGCGTGGAAAGAGGAGAAGTTGATTTCCGCGTGGGCAATAATGCAAAAGTTGCTGCGTTGACCGTCGAGACGATGCAACTCCACCTCCCGTCAAGATTTATTATGGAGTTGAATAATTGTTATTTCGTTCTTAGTTTAAGTCGAAACATTTTGTCTCCTTCATGCTTGATGAAGGATGGTTATTCATTTGCGAGTGAAAACAATGGTTGTGTGATCTCTAAGAATGATATGTTTATGGCTTTTGCACCCATTGTGAATGGATTATTTGTTTTAAATCTTGATGGTTCACCTGTTTGTAACGTAAGTGATAAAAGGCCTCGGCCTAATGATTTGAGTCCTACCTACTTGTGGCATTGTCGTTTGGGTCATATAAGTGAAAAGCGCATGAAGAAGCTCCATTCTGATGGACTTCTAACTTCGTTTGATTTTGAATCATACGAGACATGTGAGGATTGATTGCTAGGCAAGATGACCAAGACGCCTTTCACAGGATTTCCTGAGAGATCAGTAGACTTGTTGGAACTCGTACATAGTGATGTATGCGGACCAATGAGCACGATGGCTAGAGGAGGATTCCAATACTTCATAACTTTCACTGATGATTTTAGTAGATATGGCTATGTCTACTTAATGAGGCACAAGTCTGAAACTTTTGAAAAGTTCAAGGAATTTCAGAATGAAGTTGAACATCAGCGTGGCAAGAAAATTAAGGCCTTACGATCTGATCGTGGAGGCGAGTATTTGAGCCATGAGTTTAGCAATCATCTAAAGAGTTGCGGAATTGTTCCACAACTTACGCCGCCTGGAACACCTCAGAGAAACGGTGTATCCGAGCGACGTAATCAAACTTTGTTAGACATGGTTCGATCAATGATGAGCCAGTCGGACCTACCGTTGTCATTTTGGGGATACGCTCTAGAAACAGCAGCTTTCACACTTAATAGGGTACCATCTAAATCCGTAGTTAAGACACCATATGAGATATGGACTGGAAAGGTTCCTAGTTTATCTTTTCTAAAGATTTGGGGATGTGAAGTGTTTGTCAAGCGACTTCAGTTGAACAAGATCACACCCAAGTTGGATAAGTGCATTTTCGTGGGATATCCAAAGGAAACTTTGGGATATTATTTCTACAACCGATCAGAAGGCAAAGTGTTTGTTGCTCGGAATGGGGTTTTCCTAGAGAAAGAGTTTCTCAAAGGAGAAAAGAGTGGAAAGACAGTGCATCTTGAAGAAGTTCAAGATGAGCCGATCGGGCAAGAATCAATGAGTGATGCTAACGTAGCAGAACAAGTTGAGATACCCATGGCAAGAGAAGCACCGCCACAACCACGAAGGTCAGCAAGGCTCCGCGAAATGCGGGAAATATTATTGTTGGACAATGATGAGCCTGCGACATATGCAGAAGCAATGATGGACCCAGACTCCGAAAAATGGCAGAGTGCCATGCAATTCGAAATAGATTCCATGGGAGACAATCAAGTTTGGAACTTGGTTGACCCGCCTAATGGTGTTAAAGCCATAGAGTGCAAGTGGATCTATAAGAAGAAAAAGGACATGGATGGAAATGTTCACATCTATAAAGCACGACTTGTCGCAAAAGGTTTTCGACAAGTTCAAGGAGTTGACTACGACGAGACCTTCTCGCCCGTAGTGATGCTTAAGTCCATTCGGATTATTCTAGCTATAGCTGCATATTTCGATTATGAGATATGGCAGATGGATGTCAAGACAGCTTTCCTGAATGGAAACCTTGCTGAGGACGTGTATATGATACAGCCCGAGGGTTTTGTCGATCCGAAAAATGCTGGAAAGGTATGCAAGCTTCAGAGATCCATTTATGGATTGAAGCAAACATCTAGGAGTTGGAACATTCGTTTTGATGAAGTGGTCAAAGGGTTTGACTTCACCAAGAACGAAGAAGAGTCTTGTGTTTACAAGAAGGTTAGTGGGAGCTCTGTAGTATTTCTAATCTTATATGTGGATGACATATTACTGATTGGAAATAACATTCCTATGCTTGAGTCCGTAAAGACTTCACTGAAAAATAGTTTTTCGATGAAGGACTTAGGGGAAGCGGCATATATTCTGGGCATTAAGATCTATAGAGATAGATTGAGAAGGCTTATAGGTTTAAGCCAAGATACTTACATTGACAAAGTGTCGAAGCGGTTCAGCATGGAAGAGGCAAAGAAAGGGTTCTTGCCTATGTCACATGGCATACATCTCAGCAAGACTCAGTGTCCTTCGACTGCTGATGAGCGGGATCGCATGAGTAGAGTGCCATATGCCTCGGCTATTGGATCTATCATGTATGCAATGATAAGTACTCGCCCAGATGTTTCATATGTGCTAAGTATGACAAGCAGACACCAATCTGATCCAGGTGAGAGTCACTGGACAGCGGTGAAAAACATTATTAAGTACTTGAGAAGGACTAAAGATATGTTCCTCGTCTATGGAGGTGAGGAGGAGCTCGTTGTAATAGGTTACACCGATGCTAGTTTCCAAACCGACAGAGATGATTCAAAGTCACAATCAGGATTTGTATTCACGCTAAAAGGTGGTGCTGTTAGTTGGAAGAGTTCCAAACAGGAGACGGTGGTCGATTCTACGACAGAAGCCGAGTATATCGCAGCTTCGGAAGCCGCGAAGGAAGGTGTTTGAATAAGGAATTTCCTCATTGAGCTTGGTGTGTTCCCGAATGCGTCCAGCCCATTGAATCTCTACTGTGATAATAATGGGGCAATTGCGCAAGCAAAGGAGCCAAGGAACCACTAGAAGAACAAACACGTAATGCGGCGATTTCATCTCATTCGAGACTTCGTTAACCGGGGTGAGATCAAGATATGCAAAATACACACGGATCTGAACATTTCTGATCCGTTGACAAAACCACTCCCGTAGGCTAAGCATGATGCACATGTAAGAGCTATGGGTATTAGGTACCTTCTAGATTGACTCTAGTGCAAGTGGGAGACTGTTGGAGGTATACCCTAGAGGCAATCATAGAGATGATGATATTCCATTTGTATCCATGATTTGTTCATTGAATATCCATTAAAGGCTACTTGAATTGATTTCCAATTATGTGAATTGTATGTGAAACTCTTTACTTGTATGGTTATTCTAAAGTTGTCCCTAGTCGGGGTTCATTTGAGGACACACATGAATATTAGACTAGCACATGTATTAGTTGATGACTATGTTTCACAAGTTATGGACATGGAGATGTTGAACTAATAATATGGACACATGTGGAGACATGTGCTAGGACTGACCCAACACGAGAAGTAGTTCTCTCTTTAAACAACATATACGCTTTGTCCTTAGACCTGAGATTGTCGCATGTTTTCAAGATGTGGATCGACCTACTTAGGGGCTATCAAACGCTACGCCGTAGCAGGGTAGTTATAAAGGTAGCTTTCGGGTTTGTCAAGAAGCATGCTATGAGACATGGTCAATCAAGATGGGATTTGCCCCTCTCTGATTGAGAGTGATATCTCTGGGCCCCTCGAGTGATCGGATCCGAAAATGCATGGCCATTCTACGTACGGTTAAGAGTTAACCTACAAAGGGATTCCGAATCACAGGATCGAGAAAGAGCGGTCGGCTTGAAGCTAGACCAAATATCGTGAGGCAAAGGGAATATCATGTATATTATGTTGTGATGGTTCGTCTGATATGATCTTCGTGTGCGTATAGGAGTTGGCACATCTTGCTAGAGGACGCTACCGACTATTGGGCCGAGTAGGAGTACTCGGGCCATGTCTATACGTATCCGAACCCATAGGGTCACACACTTAAGGGGCTGGAAGCCCAATTCGGATGTGATCCGAGTTGGATTAGGTTTAGAAGTACTAATGGGCCTCGGACCCAGAGGCCCGTTAGGAACCTCTATAAATAGAGGGGTGGGGGTGCCCTAGGGTTTACACCTTTTTGGCGAAACACATCTGCCACGCCTCCCACACCCTCGCCTGTTGCAACTCACGAATCTAGCAGTCCGGCTTGCGACGCTTCCTCCCTGCACGTGTGGATACCTTGGAGGTGTTGCGCCTGCAGCACTTGGACGAGCCGCCGACGAGTCACGATGAGCCGTCGACGAGCCACGACGAGCCGACGACGAGCCGCGGCACGAGGGCGATCTTGCTGCACGTGGACGAGCTGCTGAGGAGCTGCTGGACGTTGGCGTGATCGACTACGTACGACTACGTTGATCGACTACGTATGACTACGTTGATCGTCTTCACTGCATCGACGCAAATCTACATCTTTTGCACCAGTAGTGCGTCGAGTGGTAATCCCGTGATCCTTATACGGCAGTTCTTCCTGGTTTTACACGGTAGAAATTTTGATTTGCGCTAGTGTGGCCTACCTCGTATCCCTACAGAGACGTTGTGGCTGATTCCCATTGACTCATGTTCAAATAGCCTATACGAGGAGACATTGCCTCGAGGACGGAATCTTTGACCAGTATGGCCGATTCATCATTCGGTACAATGATAGGATACATGGCTGACATGGTATAAGTCGCCCTTAGACTAAAAAAGTACCAATACATTCATTGACCATGTTTTTTCTTAATCTCCCTCTTGATCCAGCCTAGTTCTATTAAGAGGCGGGTGCTCTTTTCCTCCAGATCCTCCATGGTGGTTTCAACCTCAGCTTGACAAGGAAGTGGGCGCCTCCTGTCGAGAGGCGGATGGGATGTCCCTGCCATGGCATCGTCGAGGGTGACCTGACGAGGAAGCGGATGACTCCTTTCAGTTGGCGGCCGCCTAGAGCAATTGGCGTCCATATGATCCAGGATCTTTTGAACATGAGCGGGGATATGATCCTTGAGTTCTTTGTGATGAGCTCTGATCAGATCTCAGTCCGCCTGCATCAGCGATTCATCCGAATGCATAACCTCGATGGCTCGTTCCAAGCAAGGGCTAAGGCGTCTCGGCTGAAAAAATAGCAAATAACTACCCGTCGTCATATTGATTGAAATGTCAAGCGAGGGAACAGAGGGATATTTCGTACCTCATTGACGGAGAAAGAAGAAGAAGAAGAAGACATTTCGGCGCCTAGTCTAAGAGTATGGAAAACATACTACTTGAGGAGAAGAAGATGGCCGAGGCGTGAATGTCTTTAGAAAGCAATACGGGGGTCTCATACTTATAGAAAGAAAAAGATGAGGGGTTGGTAAAACGCTTCCCATTGGAGTAAAGGGCTATTAAATGAAAAGCTGCAACAGAGGACGATCCAAGTTTGAATTCATACGTCAACGGTAAAAGAACATTAAATGTTTGTACAGAGCATTCAGTGTTACACAATTCACCCAAGGAGGGCATTAATGGCCGCAATCGCATGCTGCCGAACCTGATCGGCTGAATCTAAAGTTCTCTGGTCATCGTCGGCCGACCCAGGGACTTCTGGCATGTGACGATGGGGTCTGATTGCTTCATGGGCCAGGTTCTGCCTCTCCTACTTCAGATTGGCAATGACAGATGGGAGGTCTTGGAGTCTCTTCTCTTCAGCAGCTATGGCCTTGGTCACCTGCTTTATTTCCTTGGCAAGCTCAGCCCTTCGCCGTTTGAGGCGGTCTATTGCACCAACAATATCCGAGCGAGAGCTTTCAAGGAAGCTGATTCATTGATGCACCTCTTGAGCTCGATGTTTGAAGGAATCTTCCTCCTCACAGGCTTTTGCTAATTTGGCATGATCGGCCATGTGGCATAAGGCCCTAAACACTGGAATCCGCATTGACTCGATGTATGCAGCGGGTGCCAGAGCCTCTTCTACCTCTTCCAGAACTCGGCCTCTGATTTCGCTGAAAAGCTACCGAATCGGCGAGGCGTCTTCCACTAGTCGGCCGATGTCTTCTTGGAGGAGGGTCCGTATGCTCAGGAGTTTGGTACGGACTTCGTCAGGGATTGAGCTCAGAGCAACTTGGCGTGAGGCGACCTCTTCATCATTAGAAAGTGCAACCACAAAGGAGAAGAGGCTATTGTTGGGCGTGTCCTGCTCCTGGGAAAGAATAAATAATATGAATTAGCCGACGGTAATAGAAAATTGGCCGATTTGGGTGTTAGGTTTGTTACCTCTTTAAAGCGAATTTCTTCTGCTTGTGCCGGCGGGAGTGCTACCCTCATCTCGGGAATTGGCATGGCTGGCTCATCGGAGGAAGAAGATTCGACGATATCGGCGCCGTACTCGGGCCAGCCTCCTGGAAAGATACAAGAAACAGATCTCTATAAGCATGAGGCAAGTGTTTGAGTTTGATGATGGATAATGATTGCTATACCTCTGTGAGTCGTCCGGCCGATGGTTGATTGAAAGGGCGCAATTGACGTACCCTGGGTAGCCTGCATCAGAAATCAGTTAGATTTTGATTAAGGAATAAGAAATTCGATTTAAACAGATATTCTCTACCTCAGTGGGAGGGATTGCTGGCGTCCCGGTTTCTGCCTGGAATGTGGCCAATTGTTGCGGAGATTGCACTGAGGCAATTTGCGCAGCCTGACAAAAAGAAGAAGTTAATATCAACAGAATACTTAGAAGAATGCACGGTATATGAAGTTACCTAGACGACTTTTAGCAATAATGATGCAGCAGCTGCTCCAGCCTCTGTAGCGGCCTGGGGGTCGATTTCTTCGATAATCGGTAGAATCGGCGCAGCTAGAGATTCAGCCGATGCCGCCACCGACTGATCGGCCGATTCTACACGGGCGCGTACCCGGTGGCTCGTCTCCTTCGAAGAAGTTATCTTTAGCTTCTGTTTTGATCGGCCGGTGGTGATGTCCTCGATGGTTGGGGCCTGAAAGCCGATAAGTGGAAATGATGTATACGGGTACCGATTTTCTATCGGCCTGCCGCTTCGGCTGCGCGTTGGAGGAAGTCTACTTCCAGACTGTAAGGGAAAATAAAAGTTAGCGATAAAATCATAGTATAGAAAAATGATATTGAAATCGGCTGAGAAGAGGGCAGTACTGCTGCGTTTGGGTCAATGTTTTCGGGGTCCAGATCATTGCAATATGTTGTGGGGGATACACAGAAGAGATGTTGTTTCCATTCTCCCCACCATAATTTGAATTGTTGGACAGCAAACGGAGCTACTACCCAGTTGTTTAGATCAATGGTACTGGATCAGGCACTAAACTACACAGCCAATTATAATCAAGACCCTTGGTGAGCTCATCTCGAAACTTTGCGCGGCCGGCAAAGTAAACCCGAATCGGCAACTGACCGAGGCCGAACTGTCGTGCTGCAACCGACGGATTATAAAACTCATAAGTTGGGGAATCCTTCCCGGAAAAGAAGTTCGCCAGTAAGATCCCTGGTTTGATCAAGATATGTGTGAGCTCATTGTCGAAGGAGTTGGTCGTCGAGTCGAAGTAGAAAGGAAGCTCAAAAAGTGGCTCAGTTCTCTGGTATGGATACCAGCTTGTAGTTTCTTCACTAAAGCCATTGTAGAAGCATCTAAAGTACTCGACTGTCTGGGTGGGGGTGAACTGGCTGCTAGGAAAGGCCGATGCCGCCTCACCAAAAGAGGTGCGCTGACGTCGTACTGTGGGGTTTTCCTCTGATTCGATGTTTGGGAATGTTTTGGTCTCTATTTGCTACTGAAAGACTTTACTCATGTATAAGTTGAGCCAGAGAGTGATGAACCACCAGGGACCACCAGGATTGACAGTTTGACGGTGATCTGATGCATCATGTGATAGGCCGATCCTAACAGGTGTTTTCCTAGAGGGATAGTGGATCCCCTTGCTAGGGCTTCGGCCAGAGCTTGTGTGTTAGAGGAGGGGCTGACTGCTCTGCCGCAAAAGAAGTGCTTCTCTAACCACATCATCAAGAAGGTTGTATACTCTCTCTCTCCAATCGTCCTGGTCTTCATGTTCTTGTTGATATATCCCTTCCACCCGCCGATTCCTTTCGTCTCCAGCCGATGGGTCGGCTTGATCAGATAATTGAAAGGTGTATCAGCGGAGGAAATGTCGAGACCGGTCAGCATCAGAACATCTGCCAGAGTTGGGGTCATGGGTCCGTGACCAAAAAGAAATGCATTGAGCGCGTTTGTTGGCGCTAGAAATCGGTCAACCGAATCCCAGCGACCGACACACGACCCGGGAGAATCTGCTTAGCTCCTGTTCGGGTGAATGCCCTGGTGCGGTTTATGCGGCGTGCCAGCCAATCTGACCTGTTGATTGGCAAGGAAGAACACGTGTCAGGTTCAGAAATCTCGATCGGCTATGTTCCGATTTCGAGAGAATTTATCAGCGAATCGGCCGATTTACTGTAACAATGAAATCGGCTATAAGACAGCCCGATCTCTGTAGCCTTGTGGACAGGAAACTGCTAAAGTAATCGGTACAAAGCTATGATAGCAACACTAGGAACAGATCTAATCGGCAACAAATAAATTTAACAATAGAAAACAGAGAGAGCCGACACCACCGATTCCTAGCTGGATAACTGGTGATAAAGACTAGAAAAACAGGTAGAAACCTATGAATCTAGCAAATATCGATAACTAGTGAATAAATCTAAACGAAACAACAGCGATACGCCCGGAGTTAAAGCTTAGATATTACTCAATAAACAGAACTTACAGAATTGGCCGGAGATCAAGATGATGCAGCCCTGCCAACCCGCGCGAACTCGTGGAAAAAGAGAAAAGTAGTAGCGAAGTCGCTTGAAAGTAAGTACAAGGAAAAAAATAGCTTGTTGTATTGATTGGTTGATGATTACGGATTTACAAAGGTAGCTATTTATAGCCCCGTACAGATAACTTCTTAACCGACTAGAATCCTATCTCTAATTCAAATAGAAAACGAATATCTACAAGCACAATTCGTGCTAGGTTAGTTACTCCACGCTTCGTGGGCTGACCTCCACTTTATCCTTCCATCCCTTTCCAAGCTCATACAGGCCCAATTAGTCCACCCTCCTAATCGGCCGATTCCTTATCGGCAAAGGATTACCGATTGGGATTCTGGTGCATTCGTCCTAAAGCGAGACAAAGGTCACCGGCCGATTCCGCACTATAGCACCATTTGGCCGATTCCCAACTGTGCCTCTCCGATTCCCTTTCTTCTTGGCGCCGATTCTACTAGTGACGAAATCTGGTGTCAACACATGCCCCCCAGTTTCGGAGTAAAACACAGTCTTTTACTTCGAAATTCTTTATAACCTCCCCTCCGAAACGGCTGCAGTGAAAATATCCTTTCGTTTCGCGGTCTTCCAGCTGATCATTGCAATTTTTCGAAACGGGCGCCCACGACAGCCACTACCCCCGAAAAACTCGAAGCGCCGACGCGGTGAAAATTCCATTTTTACCCCCTCTTCAGGCATCCTTTAAATAGCGCTTCACCGTACCTCATCTTCAAGCTCATGTTTCTTTTCCCAGCGCGCGCGCATTCTTCTTCTTTCAGCACTTTTCCCTTGCCTCCGAAGCTTCCTAGCTCCACCTCCTGTTACTCCTTCCTCTTCTCTTTCAATGGCGGCTCCCTCCGGCAGTTCTCCTGCACGCGACGCCTCAGAAGTGGCACCTCCGGTGGTGGTGGCAACAACCGTCACTCCACCCACAGATGAAGGAGCTTCATCGGAAATCCCAATGGCGATCCCCATCGCGACCCCGTCATCCGCATCCGCACCGGCGACCACGCCGATTACTCAGAACTTCATCCCAGAGGTAAATACCGAATCCTTCTTCTATCGGCAATGTATTCAGCTTAGATCTGTTTCTTACTTTTCCACACCCCCTTTCTTTTTTAGGCGGTTAGGCATAGAATTACTATTCACCTTACGGGAAGTCCTGGCCTTGTTTGTCTTGGTCCCATGGGAGACCCAGATCCAATAGATCTTATAAATTTGGAAACCGACCGGATACCCTTCAAACGGTCTGATATGAACTTAGATCACTGGGTGGGCACCTTTAGATCCTGGCCGAATGAAACCCCAGGTTGGAGGGAGTGGTACCAACGGGTGGCCGCATCAAGGAGCGTCTCATGGGACGAGCTCAAAATCGGCCAGTGCATCAACCTTTCCTTGTCTCAAATGGAGAAAAATGAGCCGTTAGTGATGGCGGCTTCTTATTTTTGGTCTGATGCACTTAATGCGTTCTTATTTGGGCACGGTCCTATGACCCCCACACTGGCCGATGTGGTCCTGTTGACCGGCCTTGACATATCCTCCCCGGACACACCCTTCCGCCTTTTGACCACAACATCACATCGGCTGGATACAAGGGGAATCGACGGTTGGAAGGGCTTCATCAGAAGTAATAAGAGGACCGGGACCGTTGAGAACAGGGAGCACATGGCTTTCCTGATGATGTGGCTAGAAAAGCACTTCTTTTGCGGAAGAGCCGCCGGCCCAACAACCAACACCCAAGCCTTAGTTGAAGCACTGTCCAGAGGAGACCATGTCCCCCTCGGGAAACATCTACTAGGGGCTGTGTACCATATGCTTCATCAAATCGGCACAAGATTATCCAAGGGAGAGCCGATCGGCAATCAGGGCGGGCCTTGGTGGTTCGTCAATCTGTGGTTGAATCTTTACCTGAGCAGAATCACCCAGCAGCCAGTGGACCGCATGACGTTCCCCAATGTCGAATCGGCAGAGGACCCTACCGAACGCCGCCGATGCATGTCCTTTGGCGAAGCGGCGTCAGCTTTCCCAGGTTGCGCGTATTCTGCTACAAAGGTAGCCGAGTACTTTCGGTGCTTTTACAACGGATTTAATGAAGACGCAACCATTTGGTTTCCGTATCAGCGAGACGACCCAGTCTTTGAGCTCCCCACCTGCTTCGATTCGGCTTCTGGCCGATTTGATGAAGATCTTTATGAAGGGCTGTCAAACCAGGACTCCTACCGGCCAACTTCTTCTCAGGGAAAGATGCCCCTACGTACGAATTCTACAACCCCTCCGCTGCAGCATGACAATTTGGCATGGGTCAGCTGCCGATTCAAGTGTATTTTGCTGGCCGAATCAAGTTTAGAGACGAGCTCACATCTGGCCTGGATTACGGTCAGTTGCGAGACCGAATTCCGGACTCCAGTACAATTAACTTGAACGACTGGCTATTAGCTCCATTTGCTGTCCAGCCGTTCAAACTCTGGTGGGCCGATTGGAAGCAATTTCTCTTCTGCAACTCAGCATCGGCATACTGCAATCTTCTGGACCCGGCCAACATTGACCCAAACGCCGAGGTACTTCACATAGCCGATTTTTATTCTTCTGAACATGATTGAGTACTAATGATTTTATTATTTCTTTAGGCCGAGAATCGGACCCCTTCAACGCACAGTCGCAGCGGACGGCTGATAGAGAACCATCCATATACCACTTACCCTCTTATCGGCTATGACGCTCCGTCTGTTGACGTGATTGCCGGCCGATCAAAGCAAGTTCATAAGAGGACCACTAAAAAGACCAGTCGCCGAGTCCGGGCTCGTACGGAATCGGCGGATCCTCCTGTGCTCGTATCGGCAGAAACTTCAACCGCACCACCTTCCCAGGTCATTCAAGGTGCCGATACTCAAGCCATCATACAAGCCGGGGTGGCTGCCGCATCATTATTGTTGGAAGCTATACAGGTAAGCCTGAGTTTTACTATCTTCGATTGTCATTCTGATATTAACCCTTCTTAACTTTGTACCTCACAGAGCACCCCTATGGAAATACAACAATCGGCGACAACTCAACCAGACACCGACGCGCCCCCGCCCCCATTCATTGAAGTATAGTATTTATCTTACGGATTTCCTTCGGGTATTTGCGTAATGTACTTATTCAACCCTCTGACACAGGCCATCGGCACCCCAAGCGCTCCTCAACCACCGATCTCTTCTCAGGGAGCTGGTCCAAGCACCGCGCCGATTATTGTGGAATCTTCTTCATCCGATGAACCCATGGCGCAGGCTCCTGAGCAAGGCACGACGGCTTTACAAGTGCAGCATGAGGAAATTCGCTTCAAAATGGTAAGTTCCTAACTCGGCTTTCACCCAGCCGATTTGTTCTCATTCCCCGCCGACTCATCCTTTTTCTTTATTTTCTTCAGGAACAAGACTCCCCCGATAACAGTCTCTTTTCCTTCGCGGTTGCTCTTTCTGATGACGAAGAAGTCGCTTCCCGCCAAGTCGCCCTAAGCTCTGTTCCTGATGACGTCCGAGCTAAACTTACCAATATCCGATCCCTCCTTCAGGGGGACATCGGCCGATTAGTAGAAGATGCTTCGCCGATTCGGCAGCTCTTCAGTGACGTCAGCAGACGAGTACCAGAGAAGGTGGAAGATGTTGGGATACGAGGTAGGCTACGCTAGCGCAAATCAAAATTTTCTACTGCGTATAACTAGGAAGAACTGCCGTATAAGGATCACGGGATTACCACTCGACGCACTACTGGTGCGGAAGATGTAGATATGCGTCGGTGCAGTGAAGACGATCACGTAGTCGTACGTAGTCGATCAACGTAGTCATACGTATTCGATCACGTCCAGCAGCTCCTCAGCAGCTCGTCCACGTGCAGCAAGATCGCCTTCAGTGCCGCTGCTCGTCGTCGGCTCGTCGTGGCTCGTCGGCAGCTCGTCAATGGCTCGTCCAAGTGCTGCAGGCGCAACACCTCCAAGGTATCCACACGTGCAGGGAGGAAGCGTCGCAAGCTGGACTGCTAGATCCGCGAGTTGCAACAGGCGAGGGCGTGGGAGGCGCGGCAGGTGTGTTTCGCCAAAAGGTATGAACCCTAGGGCGCCCCCACCCCTCTATTTATAGAGGTTCCTGATGGGCCTCTGGATCCGAGGCCCATTAGTACTCCTAAACCTAATCCAACTCGGATCAGATCCGAATCGGGCTTCCAGCCCCTTAAGTGTGTGACCCTATGGGTTCGGATACGTATAGTCATGGCCCGAGTACTCCTACTCGGCCCAATAGTCGGTAGCGGCCTCTAGCAAGACGTGCCAACTCCTATACGCACACGAAGATCATATCAGACGAACCATCACAACATAATATACATGCTATTCCCTTTGCCTCACGATATTTGGTCTAGCTTCAAGCCGACCGCTCTTTCTCGATCCTGTGATTCGGAATCCCTTTGTAGGTTAACTCTTAACCGTACGTAGCATGGCCATGCATTTTCGGATCCGATCACTCGAGGGGCCTAGAGATATCACTCTCAATCAGAGAGGGGCAAATCCCATCTTGATTGACCATGTCTCATAGCATGCATCTTGACAAACCCAAAAGCTACCTTTATAACTACCCTGTTACGGCGTAGCGTTTGATAGCCCCTAAGTAGGTCGATCCACATCTAGAATACATGCGACAATCTCAGGTCTAAGGACAAAGCGTATATGTTGTTTAAAGAGAGAACTACTTCTCGTGTTGGGTCAGTCCTAACACATGTCTCCACATGTGTCCACATTATTAGTTCAACATCTCCATGTCCATGACTTGTGAAACATAGTCATCAACTAATACATGTGCTAGTCTAATATTCATGTGTGTCCTCACATGAACTCCGACTAGGGACAACTTTAGAATAACCATACAAGTAAAGAGTTTCACATACAATTCACATAATTGTAAATCAATTCAAGTAGACTTTAATGGATATTCAATGAACACAACATACAAATCATGGATACAAATGGAATATCATCATCTCTGTGATTGCCTCTAGGGCATACCTCCAACAGAAGAGGCCTTGGCGCCGGCGGCCTTCATCGAGTCCATGAGGATCCCAGTCTTTAGGGCCCTTCGTCAAATGGCCGATCGCGCAAAACTGGCTAAGACTCGTGAAGATGAAAACGCTTTCAAGCGTCAGGCTCAAGAAGCGCATTGGCGTATCCATGTTCTAGAAGATTCCCGTCCGGCGATCATCGGTGAGATAGACCGCCTCAAACGTCGAAGGGCGGAGCTTGCCAAGGAGATGGAGCAAGTAACTAAAGCAATCAGTGCCGAAGAGAGTAAACTCCAAGAGCTGCCCTCTGTTATTGCCGATTTGACACGGGAGAGGCAGCGACTTGCTCATGAGGCCTTGAGACTGCATCGCAGCGCATTGGAGGTCCTTGGATCGGCGGAAGAAGACCAACGGGTTCTTGACTCTGCCGATCAGATCCGGCGTCGGGCCATCACGGCTATCGATACCCTTTTGGGTAATCTGTAAAACACTGACCGTTTTGTACGAACATTTACTATCTTCTTTGACCGTCCCTTGCGACGCCCTTTCTATTTACTGCCTTCTTATTACCGATGGGACGTGGCCTTACCAGATTTCCACGCATTTTTTCCATAAATACCGACCTCAGCGCCTACTCCCGATAGCATTAACCTGGCTCTCATTTTACTTCTCTTCTTCTTCTCATCGGCGCGACTGCTCGGTCATGGCTTCGTCGTCCTCTTCTTCTGTTAACCAGGTGAAGCCCTGACCTTTACCTTCCCTTGGATCTTAGGAAAAGAATGTTCCTTCTTATCCCTTCTTTGTTTCAGCCTCAACGTCTTAGCCCTGAGCTCGTGCGCGCCATCGAGTGCATCCACTCCGAGGACCCATTGTCATCGGAGGACAAGGCGCTGATCCTAGCTCACCGAGAGGAACTCCAAGACCACATTACTGCGGAAGCTCGTGTGGTCTTGGATTCCGTGGTGAGTGAAGGTAATCGCCGATCTCCAACCATCAGGGGCCATCGCCGTGACGAACCTGAAGATGACGTCACCTCGGCAGCCCGCACGATTCTGGACTTCATGGAGAGGAACGGCGGCCAGCGACCTCCCACCGACAGGAACCGTCTGCTTCCTCGGCCAGTCGTCCTTGCGGCGGCAGAGACCTCGCGCCTCCGTGTCGTGAACGAGTTGGAGCGGAACGGGAAGGCGTCCAAGAAGAAGAACAACTAGTTTGTTTTTTGTATTTTTTGTTCTAAGGGCGACTAAATGTTTTGTCGGCCATGTAACTCGTCGCCCGTACCGAATGAATGTAATCGGCCGATCCGGTCGACTATGTGTTTGAACCGATTCGTATCGGCTACGTGTGATCGTGTCACGGTCGATTTCTCACGCTCCGACCCATATACTAGGGTAGTACCTTTTCAAGTACCTTCCATTTAGAGCTCTGGTAAATTCTTCTCCTTCTATTGTTTCCAAAATATAAGCATTTCCTGGAGCGCATCTGCCGATCTTATACGGCCCTTCCCAGGTAGGGGACCATTTTCCGAATTTAGGATCTTTCGACCCGATCGGCAACACTAACTTCCATACCAAGTCTCCGGGGGAGAACTGTTTAACTTTGACCTTCTTATCATACCACCTGGCTACTCTCTTTTTATTTTCTTCAATGCTTATCAGGGCCCTCAATCGTTGGCTAGCCAAATCATCAAGTTCCCTTTTCATAAGTGATGAGTAATCGTCGGCCGATAACTGGTCCTGGCGCGAAATGCGTCTCGATCCTGCCCTTGATTCCCACGGTAGTACTGCATCGTGACCGTACACCAACTGGTATGGAGACAATTTGGTAGCCCCATGACAAGCCATCCTGTATGCCCACAGGGCCTCAGTCAAACATAGATGCCACTTCTTTGGCTGTTCTTCGATTTTCCTTTTGATCAACTTGATTATTCCTTTGTTGGAGGATTCTGCTTGACCATTGGCTTGGGCGTAATACGGAGAAGAATTTAACAATTTGATTCCCATATCGGTCGTAAACTCCTCAAATTCCCCCGATGTGAACATTGTTCCTTGATCGGTTGTTATAGTCTGAGGGATACCGAATCGGTAGACGATGTGGTCCCTTACGAAGTCGGTCATGATAGCCGATGTCACGGTTCTCAACGGGATTGCCTCCACCCATTTGGTGAAGTAATCAGTAGCCACCAGAATAAATTTGTGCCCCTTGCTCGACGGTGGGTAAATTTGGCCGATAAGGTCTATTCCCCATCCACTGAACGGCCATGGCTTGATGATGGGATTCATGGCCGATGCGGGTGCACGTTGGACATTTCCAAACTTTTGACACTCCTGACAACCTTTATAATATTTGAAACAGTCTTCGAGGATCGTAGGCCAATAGTACCCATTGTTCCTGATCATCCATTTCATCTTATGTGCCGATTGGTGTGCTCCACATACCCCTTCATGGATTTCTCCCATTAGAGTCTTGGCCTCTTCTGTCCCAAGGCATTTGAGAAGGACTCCATCAATCGTTCGGTAGAACAGATCATCTTCGAGCAGTACGTATTTGGTAGCATGAAAGCGTACTCGTCGCTCCACCTTTTTAGACGGATCCTTCAGGTAATCGGCAATTTCTTTACGCCAGTCATCGGCTGCGAGTTCTAAAGCCATAGTGCCCAGAATCGGCCGATACCCAGATGCATGCTGGGCGAGTTTGTTTGCTTCTTCGTTGCGGTCCGTTGGAACATGTTCGATTACTGCCGATTTGAATTCTTTTAAAAGCTGTAAGCAATCTTCGTAATAAATTCTTAATACGTCGTCTTTGCATTCAGCCCTTCCGGTCAATTGATCCACAATAAGCATAGAATCTCCGAAGACCTCAATAGAATCGGCCTTGACTTCTCTCAATAATTGTAAGCCTTTTAATACAGCTCTGTACTCCGCTTGATTGTTAGTAGCGGCGGTTTCTATCGGCAGAGAAAAATCATAGCTTGCCCCCCGAGGCGATATGAGAACGATGCCGATTCCCGATCCGACCCCGCATGACGACCCGTCGAAAAATAATTGCCAAGGCGCTAGTTCCACGAGGGCAATCTCTGATCCACAGTGCTGGGTGACGAAATTGGCCATGACTTGACCCTTGACGGCTTTTGCCGATTCATACCGTAGGTCGAATTCTGATAAAGCTAAGATCCATTTGCCGATTCGTCCTTTTAATATCGGCAGCGATAGCATGTATTTTACTACGTCGTCTTTGCATACGACTACACACTCTGTCGACAGTAGATAGTGCCTGAGTTTAGTGCATGAGAAGTAAAGACACAGGCACAAACGCTCTACTGGAGGATATCTTGTTTCAGCATCCAGGAGTCTTCTACTGACGTAATAAATTACCCGCTCTTTGCCTTCAAACTCCTGGACTAGAGCCGACCCAATAGCTTTTTCATCGGCTGATAAATACAATTTAAACGGCTTACCAGTTTGAGGGGGAACCAAGACTGGTGGTGAGACCAAGTATTGCTTGATATCTTCTAACGCCTTGCGCTGTTCTTCTCCCCATACAAATTCCTGGTCTGGCTTTAACTTCAGGAGTGGCGTGAACGCTTGAATCCGTCCAGATAGATTAGATATAAATCTTCTGATGAAGTTTACCTTGCCGATTAGAGACTGCAGTTCGGTTTTGTTTTGTGGGGCCACGACTTTGTTGATGGCCGCTATGGTCTTCCAATTGACTTCTATGCCTCGTTCGTGTACCATGAATCCTAAGAACTGTCCGGCGGATACGTCGAAAGCACATTTGTTGGGATTCATCTTAAGACCGTGCTTTTTGGTACACTCTAGCACTTTTCGCAAATCGGCCAGATGTTCCTCGTGACTTTTGGACTTGACCACAACATCATCGATGTAGATTTCTACCAGGAGGCCAATGAGTTTGTGGAAAATGTAGTTCATGGCTCTCTGATATGTAGCGCCAGCATTCTTCAAGCCGAAGGTCATCACCACCCACTCGAACAAACCAAGATGGCCTGGACATCTGAAGGCCGTTTTGGGTATATCCTCTTCGGCCATAAGTATTTGATTGTATCCGGCGTTTCCGTCCATGAAGCTAATAATTTTATGCCCTGCGGCAGCGTCGATCAGTACATCGGCCGTTGGCATGGGGTAACCATCCATCGGTGTGGCCTGATTAAGATTCCTGAAATCAACGCAAACACGTAACTTCCCATTTTTCTTGTATACCGGTACGATATTAGAAATCCACTCGGCATAACGACATTGTCGAATAAATTTTGCTTCGATTAGCCGAGTTATTTCAGCTTTTATGTCTGGTAAAATTTTAGGATTGCAACGCCGTGCGGGCTGTTGGTACGGCCGATACCCCGGTTTTATGGGTAGCCGATGTTCAACAATGGATCGGTCTAAACCTGGCATCTCGTGATACTCCCAAGCAAAACAATCCTTGAATTCCCTTAACAAATTTGTCAATTTACATTTGTATTCTGGATCTAAATTTGCACTAATAAAAGTCGGCCTTGGTTTGGTTCCATCACCTAAGTCTATCATCTCTAATGAATTGGCCGACGTGAACCCGTGCCCTAGCTTTCCGTCTTCTCGGGCGAACTGATCCATCTATTCTGAGTCTTCGGAGCCGACTGCTCGGATCGGCTGTAGGCCAAAATCGGTGACCTTCAGGAAATCGGTCTCCCATACCCTACCTGATATGCACCTGATGGTTTCGCAGCTCCACTGCTGCGTGTCGGCTGCTGCAATGCTGTACGTGGAGTCGGCTTTGACCACCTCGATGTTATCACCGACCCATTGTACGAGGCACTGATGCATAGTTGACGGGATGCAGCAGTTTGCGTGTATCCAGTCTCGGCCAAGTAGCATATTGTAGGATCCCTTGCCATTAATAACGAAGAACGTGGTAGGAAGGGTCTTACTGCCGATGGTGAGGTCGACGCAGAGAGCACCGCGAGCGTTTGACACCTTGCCTTCGAAGTCCTTGAGCATCATGTCCGTCCTGGTCAGGTCGTCGTCGCTTTTCCCCAGCTTCCGGAGTACGGCGTACGGCATGATGTTGACAGCAGCTCCTCCGTCGACCATCAATCTAGTAAGGGGGCGACCATCAACATGCCCTTTAAGGAACAATGCCTTCATATGTTTTCGTTCGTCATCTTCGGGCTTTTCGAACATGGCCATCATTGGCTCCAAAGCCAACTGCGCTGTCTGTTCTTCTATCGCCAATACGTCCTGTTGATCGGCGGGAGTCATGAACTCCATCGGCAGTATGAAAACCATGCCGATCTCGGCTGCCAACTCGTCGCCCGCTGATTCATCGTCTCTTTTATCGTTCCTTTTGGGGCGCCACACCTTAGGCCTTCCTTCCTTCTTGTCTGCTGTGCTCTGTTGTTCCTCCTCTTGTTGTTCCCATTGGCGGAGATGTTGGATTCTCCGTTTTTAAGACTTGGTCAATTCGTCGGGGCACCACCTGGGGTTTATTGGCCTCCCCTCTGTCCTGGCGCGTTCCCACTCCGGCTCGCGTCCTAACGGGTTCTCGTCCGTTACCCGAGCATCGGCCATCTCTTCGAGCGGGCTGTGAACGCTGGCTTTGTTGTTTGACTGGTCATATCGATCAGTCCTGCCCCCTGCCTATCATGGCGTCTATCTTCCGACCGATCATATCGGTCACTTCTGCCCCCCAGCCGATCACGCACGGGAGGGCGCTGGTCATCTTGGTTGCGCCAATTCCTGCTGATCGGTTCTGGCCTTCCGTCCCTGGAGCGAGACCTGTTGAACGGCCGATTGCCTCGATAGGGACCGTTGCACTCCGGGCAAGTATCGGCCGAAGGTAGCCTGAGGTTATTTTCCCAACAATGAATGAAGAACGGGCATCTCCAGTGTTCCTCGTGCCGACGCATCGCTTCTTCTCGGGACCTTGAGCGTTCATGTTGTCGTTGGTACTTCTGGAGCAGGAACTGGGAAGTAATGCGTGGCCCCTCTGACTCGCCATCGTCGTCCTCAATCCGTCGCTTCCCTTTGACATCTTCAGGCGTAGCTTGATTTCTGGGGTCGACAGCGCCGCTCTTTTTGGCCGATTCGGACGTCAGCACTTTTGTTTGGAGTGAATTCTTCCCCGTATCAACCATGTTGGTAGGAAAGGGGTGTTGGTCGATCTTCATTGGCTTGGCCGATTTTGCCGGCACTTCAAATTTAAGTCTGCCTTGCTCAATGGCCGACTGTATCTGTTGCCTGAAGATCTTGCACTCGTTGGTATCATGTGATGTGGCATTGTGCCACTTGCAATACTTCATCTTTTTTAATTGTTCGGCAGAAGGTATTGTATGGTATGGTGATAGTTTAATCTGTCCTTCCTGGAGGAGAAGATCGAAGATTTTATCGGCCTTAGTCGTATCAAAATCGAACGCTTCCGGCTCCTTTTTGCCGAATGGGCATGATATCGGCTTCTTCCCTTTGATCCACTCCGCAAGTCCGATTTCAACATCTTCTTCATCCTCTAACTCTTCCAGGAACGCCACTTTCTTCTGGAAATTCCTCCGTGGATCGAAAGGACACACCTCCTGTCCGGACAGTCGGTGAACAATCTGGCTCAGGCTCTCGAACTCCTGTGAAGCATACTTTTCTTTAATGTGGGGCAGAAGGCCTTGGAAAGCTATATCGGCCAACTGCGCATCGGTTAGAGCCAGGGAGTAGCATTTGTTTCTGATTTCCCGAAACCTCTGTATGTATGAGGATATCGGCTCATCGCTCCTTTGCCTGAGGCCAGTCAAATCGGACAGCTTCATTTCATGCACCCCGGCTTAGAAGTACCCTTGGAACTGTCTTTCTAAATCGGCCCATGTGATAATTGAATTTGGCGGCAAAGTTGTGAACCATTGGAAGGCCGAACCAGACAGAGATGACGAGAACAACCGTACCCGTAGGGCATCTTGCGTAGCTGCTTCTCCGCATTGGATGATGAACCTATTCACATGTTCCACGGTCGAAGTATCATCCATTCCCGAAAATTTAGTGAAATCAGGAACTTTATACCGATGGGGGAACGGCAATAGGTCATATGTAGACGGGTATGGTGTTCTGTAGGTATAAGTTTGCATTTTCGGCTTCAAGCTGAATTGTTCTTGCATCACCTCCGCGATTCGTGCCGACCAATCTGGTTGTTGCTGGTGAACAGTTGGCTGAGGTATCGGCACGTGCTGATAAATTGGAGGCTGAATAAAAGGAGACTGATGAAAAGGTGGTATCTGAGTGTAAGCCGGCGGTGTAGTAAAGGTTGGCTGTTTGAATGAACCACTCATTTCATCATATAGCATGAGCTCTGATGCCTTGTTGACCTCCGGAGCGACAGGCTGGTATGGTGGTATGATCGGCCGAATGGCCGCCTGGGAGGACGCCTGGAACGGAGGGTTTCCTTGACTGGCCGATTGATTCAGACCGGCCGTGGCTGAAGGTGCCCCCCAAGGTGATGGGTTGACTGGAGGGAATGGTGCAGAAGAAAGCTGGATGGAGCCATACCCCAACGGAGTTGATGATGCAGAAGCGCCCGAACTCCCGACAGGAAATTTAATCGGCTGTGAAGCCGAATACGGATAAGCCTGATTTGGTGGAATCAGCTGAAAATATGTCGGTCCCCTGTATCCTTGGGGTATGCCTCCGGCGAAGGAGTTGACAACGGCGTTGTGCACCATGTTTGAAAGCACCGGGGACTGGTCTATGAAGGCGTGATGAATAGATTGTTGAATCATATCGGACATTTTATCCGAATCTTCAGAAATCGTGATCTGGCGGGGAGCAGGGAACGGAGTTTTCTTGATGGTCTCCCCGCTTCTGGAGCGACTGAAAGACTTCAGGCAAGCTTTCCGGAATTGTTCCATATACTTGTCCAGATCTTCCTTCTGGTCGTCCTTCAGATCTGCTTCCGTCACCTCGATGACGTTATCTTCGGAGACTTCAGCAGCTTTCGACATGACAGCGGTTGTATTGGTCCCACTGGGCGTGCCAAAAGTGTGTTGGCGCTAGAAATCGGTCAACCGAATCCAAGCGACCGACACACGACCCGGGAGAATCTACTTAGCTCCTGTTCGGGTGAGTGCCCTGGTGCGGTTTATGCGGCGTGCCAGCCAATCTGACCTGTTGATTGGCAAGGAAGAACACGTGTCAGGTTCAGAAATCTCGATCGGCTATGTTCCGATTTCGAGAGAATTTATCAGCGAATCGGCCGATTTACTGTAACAATGAAATCGGCTATAAGACAGCCCGATCTCTGTAGCCTTGTGGACAAGAAACTGCTAAAGTAATCGGTACAAAGCTATGATAGCAACACTAGGAACAGATCTAATCGGCAACAAATAAATTTAACAATAGAAAACAGAGAGAGCCGACACCACCGATTCCTAGCTGGATAACTAGTGATAAAGACTAGAAAAACAGGTAGAAACCTATGAATCTAGCAAATATCGATAACTAGTGAATAAATCTAAACGAAACAACAGCGATACGCCCGGAGTTAAAGCTTAGATATTACTCGATAAACGGAACTTACAGAATCGGCCGGAGATCAAGATGATGCAGCCCTGCCAACCCGCGCGAACTCGTGGAAAAAGAGAAAAGTAGTAGCGAAGTCGCTTGAAAGTAAGTACGAGGAAAAAAGTAGCTTGTTGTATTGATTGGTTGATGATTACGGATTTACAAAGGTAGCTATTTATAGCCCCGTACAGATAACTTCTTAACCGACTAGAATCCTATCTCTAATTCAAATAGAAAACGAATATCTACAAGCACAATTCGTGCTAGGTTAGTTACTCCACGCTTTGTGGGCTGACCTCCACTTTATCCTTCCATCCCTTTCCAAGCCCATACAGGCCCAATTAGTCCACCCTCCTAATCGGCCGATTCCTTATCGGCAAAGGATTACCGATTGGGATTCTGGTGCATTCGTCCTAAAGCGAGACAAAGGTCACCGGCCAATTCCGCACTATAGCACCATTTGGCCGATTCCCAACTGTGCCTCTCCGATTCCCTTTCTTCTTGGCGCCGATTCTACTAGTGACGAAATCTGGCGTCAACAGCGTCAAACCAAAAAATAAGAGGCTGCTATCACCAGGGGTTCATTCTTCTCCATCTGGGACAAGGATAGTTTTATGCATTGGCCGATTTTCAGTTCATCCCAGAGAACTCTTTTGGAGTTGGCCATTCTTTGATACAATTCTTTCCAGCCAACAGTTTCATTCGGCCAAGATCTAAACACGCCCGTCCATTGGTTCAAGTCCATGGGCGATTGCTTAAAAGGGATCCTATGGGTTTCTAGATTGATCAGATCAGTTGGGTCTGGATCCCCATAGAGCCTAGGCCGATAAGACCAAGTGCATTGGAAAAGCGGATGGAGATTTGCTGTCTGACCGCCTAAGGAATGTGAAAAGAATGAACTAAGAATAGATCTAAAAGATGCATGGGCAGTAAAAAGTAAAGAGGAAAGTTTCGGATGTTTACCTCTGGAATGAAGCTCATGGTTGCCGATGAAATCACCGATGGAGCCGTCGTCGATGGAGTTGCTGATGAAGCCGCCATTGAAGAAAGTGGAGTGGGATGAAGATGAGAGAAAGATCGCCGGAGATATGCGACCGGGAGGCAAAGGGGCGCTGGGATGTGATAGAAGATGATTCGCTAGGAGAGGAGAGTTACTGAGCTCGTGGAGAAGAAGTGGCGAAGAATGTTGGTATTTAAAGACGGTCCGAGAGAAGAGGTAAAGGCAGGATTTTTACCACGCTGTCTACATGAATTTTAGAGTAGCGGTTGTCTCAGGCGCCCAGTTCGAAAAGATTGCAATCATCAGGTAGAAGACCGCGAAATAGAAGGGAATTTTTACCACGTTTGTTTCGGAGAGGAAGTTAAAAAAGAATTTCAAAATAAAAGTTATGTTTTACTCGAAAACTAGGGGGCATGTGTTGACGCTAGATATTGACGCGTGTTTTGAATCGGCGTCAGAAAAGGAAAAGATTGGCCGATGCGGCGGAATAAGAGCTACAGTTGGGAATCGGCCAATTGGTGCTACAGTATATCGGCCGATTGGCGAACGGAGTTGATGATGGTCGGCCGATTGGAAGGGTGGGGCAGCTGGGCCAATATGGGCTTAAGGTGGGCCAAATTAGAAGATAGAAAGAGATTGGCCCATGAGAGTATGATAACCAAATTTGATACGAGTTGTGTTTGTAAATATTTGTTATTGTTTAAGATTAAAGATAGATCCCAGTCAGTTAGGAAATCAGTTGTAACAGGCTATAAATAGCCATCTCTAGAGATTTGTAAAGAAACACATCAATCAATACAAACAATCTACTTTTTTCATCGCACTTTACTTTCAAGTCGGCGACTTCGCCAACACATCTTTTTCTTTCGCGAGTTCGTACGGGTTGGTAGGGCTGCATCGACACGATCTCCAGACGATTCTGTAAGTTCTGTTTATCGAGTAACATCTAAGCTTTAACTTCGGGTGCATCGTTGTTGTTTCATTTAGATTTATTCACAAGTTATCGATATTAACTAGAATTATAGGTTTTATCTATTGTTCTAGTTTTATCATCAGTTATCCAGCTTGAGATTCGAACTGTCGGCTTCATTATTGTTATTCTTATTGATTGTCGTATAGCTGATTAGATCTATTTCAAGTGTTGCATTTGTAGCATTGTTTAGCCTACTTTAGTAGTTTCATTACAATTGCTACGTGATTATCAGCTGTTCTATAGCCGGTCATCTCTACAGTAAATCAGCCGATTCGCTGATACGCTCTTCAAGACAGATTGGAATTTTAGCCGATCGAAACCCCTGGAATTTAATACGTTTCTTTTCTTATCAATCAACAGGTCAGATTGACTAGCATGCCGCGCGAACCGCATCAGGGCGATAAGCTGAACAGGAGTTAAGCTGATTCTCCCGGGTCAAGTGTCCGACGCTAAAGATCGTCGGCCGATTTTTAGCGCCAACACCTCCATCTGTGCAATTGGTTTTGTAATTAGTCTATGTTTAATACTCCTAATTAGTATCTAAACATTCAATGTGACAGAAATTTTAGGAGGTCCTAAAGAAACAAACAGGGCCTAAAGTTCCTATCGCATCGAATGTTTAGATACTAATTAGGAATATGAAATATAGAGTAATTACAAAACCAATTGCACTGATGGAGGCTAATTCGTGAGACAAATCTATTAAGCCTAATTAGTCCATGATTTGACAATATGATGCTACAGTAAACATGTGTTAATCATGAATTAATTAGGCTTAATAGATTCGTCTCGCGAATTAACCTCCATCTGTGTAATTAGTTTTATAATCAACTCATGTTTAGTCCTTCTAATTAGGCACCGAAGATTTGATGTGACATGAACTAGAATTTAGCTCAAGGATCCAAATGCCCCCTTAGTTAGTACGGTCAAACACAATCCACTAATCAACTTCAGTGTTTTATGTACGGTGAAAACCCATCGACTCCGGGCAATAAAACATTTACCTACTATGTAGATCTAACATGGATCATGTTGGGAAATAAGTCTCAAGGAGACTAAGACACAATAATGTTGGGAAGCACTCGTGGTTCAACTCGAGAAAATGAGCATCCGTTTACATTAGGATAGGGCTCCCTTTTATAGTGTCTCGGAGGACACTTTACATTCCACAATTACCTTTATTCAACCACTACATTTCTAGAATATGCTATACACGAAGATCTTTTGGAGATTACTTGTACGACTTGGTCTCCTTTGGCGAGTCATGCTTCTCACGCCTCCAATCAACCCTGTGAATCGCGCTCTCAGACAATTCCACGAATCACACCTTCACGTTGCCAATGCCTTCACGCTTTTAACCTCGGACCCGAAGCCATTTTAACATCAAGCTTTGAGACCATCCTAACTTTGCACCAGAGAGGCGCCAACCGTGCACCCTAATCCTTGTTTCAACAACCCTGCACAAGACAGCAGACAACTCGGTGCTCGAGGTTAGCTTTGAGCGTTTGAGGGCAAGATTAGTTATTGTCTAGTGATCGGTGATTATCTCTTGGCTTCGAGGCAGAGCTCTTAGCAGCGCGGCAAGGCTAGAACTACTCTTTCACGCTAGATTTGTCCCCCGAGGTTAGGGACCCTCGCCTGAAGCTACTTATTTTGCGGGGCTACGTTAAACATGCTAAACGTAACGACCTCAGGGGTGACTATCTTTTGGGTGATCCCCAACAGTAGCCCCTCGTGGGTGAGGCTTGACACCGATGACCAAACCCGCGACTTAAGGATTCTCTCCCAAAAAATGTCACCCTCGAGCGTTGGTTAGAAACGAGCCAAAGGTTACCTTTTTGGTCTTACGTGTCGATTTCCTATTAGATGACCCTTCGTATTCGGCTCGAGGTTTCAGGCGCTGTTTCGCGCCTTTTACCACACCTATAAAGGGGGGGGCAAGTCGCTTTCGTTTTTACCCTCGTAGCTTAGACCTTTGCGCTCCTGCTTTGCTCGCTACTTTCATGCTCTGAGATTCGTGTGTTGTATGCTGTTGTCCTTGGCCTTGAAGATCTTGAAGGTAACGATGTTATTTGCATCTCTCTTTTGGTGTGAGTTTTTGCCTTGTTTTATTTCTGAGATGATGCTTTGCTGCCTTACAGTTGGCTCGTATTATGCAAACTGCAAGGCCCATGACAGCAGAGGAGTTTGCTGAGCAATCTGGGCTTCGCAATGAGGCTCAGGAAGACCTGGATCTGGACAAGACCGTTGAGGACGCCGCGAAGTTAACCTACAATGATGAGGGTACCGCGGGTAGCGGTGAATCTGAGGCTGGTGCTGACAGTGAGGAGGATCTTTCTATCATCAAGGCTGACCTGTCAGAGCTGATGCTGGGCAAGGAAGTATATGTTCCCACTATGCGGTTCAAAAAGTCCTTAGTTTCCAAGAGCATGATAAAGTTTTACGTCGACAAGGGTTACTTCCCCGAGGGTGTTGCCAGGGCACCTGGTGACAAAATCATGCCAACGCCTAAAATAGGCGACGCTATTGTGTTTAAGAATTTTTTCAATGCCAGATTGAGATTTCCGTGTGACAAGGATTTTCATAAGATCTTGGACCGATACAGGGCAAGGCTTCACCATCTCACTCCAAACGCTTTTGTTGCTCTCTCCAAGTTCTACTGGGTGTAGTGTACGTTCGGTCATCACATCGACGTTGATGGGTTCACGAGGTTGTTCAAACTCCACATCCAGTGGAAGAGAGTTACATTTGAAGATGAAGAAGGTACCTTCGAGATGCAATTTGGGTGTTGTACCTTCGCGACTCGGAGAAAAAATGAGAAGCAAAAACTCACGAGGGTTGAGCTTTCTTATGCACACAAGAATAGATGGGACGACGATTGGCTAAGCTACTAGTTCTATATTAAGGTTGACATGGACGATGCGTCTGGTATCAGCCAATCTTTCTATCCTTTCTATGCTCCCTTGGGCCCCATGGACATCTCTACTACTCTTGCATTTATGAGGTCTAAGGTTATCAAGGAGTGCGAGAACGCTTTCTTCGTAGCCTCGAAGTCGATCTCCAGGTAGGATCTTGTTGAAGAGTTCTTGGTAGCTAACATCTGTCCCCTTTCCAATGGGTGGGTGTAACAACTCTACCTAAATTAAGTGCTTTTAAATGTAAACCAGTGTTTAATCCCTAATTGAAAAGGTGAAATGACCTTTATAACCCTAAGAAGCTCTTTTTGGAGTTAGGATTAAAACTTGGAATTTTATATACAAACTTAAGTTTCTGTCCAAATAAGAGTTGTAAAACTTTTTAATTCAAACAACTTTTGTTAAAGACACTTTGACTAATTCGGATTGGAAGGAAGTTAAAAACAACAATCAAAACCGAATTTCTAAAGAACCCTAAAAACCTATTAAGTCCTGGAATTCGAGTTTTCTTCCGACCTTGCAAGCTTATATCTCACAAATTTCTATCTAAAATCAAGTCAGGCCCTTAACGAAAGTTGTAGTACCTCGAATGTGTTCCAACTTTGTTACACTGACCCCGGTCCAAATCGGGCCATAACCTGTTCAAAACACCAGTCAAAGTGAGGTAAAACAGTCAACTCACCCGTAATGCCTTAAAAATCCCAAGTGTGGAAAATTGAGCAGGTTACACCTCTTGGCGAGGGTGTTCCTCCAATTTTCTGAACTAAGCTCAAGAAACACCCTAAAAAAAAGTTGAATTCCTCAGTTTGTAGAACAACTCTTTCAATAACACCTTGGTCTAATTCGGCTTGGAAGCTGCCCAAAAATCGACTCAAACATCGCTAAGTCCTTGAAATCCTGCCTCTTCGGCCGATTTTGGCTAAGTCTGGAATTCGAGATTTTTAGCTAACTTTGGCACAAAATATCTTTGAATCCTTTCACGATCTAAACCAACACCTTAAACAAAGTTTGAAGAACATCCAGAGTTGAGCAAGTTTGTTTAAAAGAGTTTCGGAAGTTGTGTTGAAAGATTCGGAGAAAGATCTCCCAAAAGCTGGTCGGGCTTGCTGCCCGAAGAAAGCCTCGACGCCCGCGCGCCAGAGCACGTTCCCTCGCGCGCCGCGCGCCGCGTGGCCACCGGCCACCGGCAGCTCACCGGCGCCCTATCACCAGCGCGACAGCGATAGGGTGAGGGCCACGGCGCCCAACCCGCGCCTGCGACAGCGACAGGGTGAGGGCCGCGGCGCCCAACCCGCGCCTGCGATAGGACGGGGCGAACGCCGGGCTAGCCAACCGCCGGCCGCGCGCGTGTCCGCTTCCTCTTGCCGCGGCTCTGCTCCGCCAACCGCGCACGCGCCCGTTCGCCGAAGAAGCCGCCACGCCAACGCCGTCCCGCGCCTCTGCCTGCTCGCCCAACCCCCACGGTAGCCCTCCGCCTCGCCCGCCCGACAGACCCGAAGCCCCAATCGCACGTCGCCCAAAGCCAATCGCCGCCGGAGACCACCCGGAGCTCTGCCTCCTCTGCCCAATGGCGCCGCTGGCCAATGGCCGTCTTGCCCGCGCACTCGCCGCTCCCGGCCTTATCCCTTCCCCACCGGAGCCCCGCCTCGACCCTCCGCTCTACCCCGGCCCAATAAAAGGGGCTCCCTCACCGGCAACGCCACCCCTTTGCCACCGCCCGCACACACGCCACCGCTTCCTCCTCTACGCCGCCGCTGAGCTCCCGTGGAGCTCACTCCTCCGTGCCACCCAGCACTCCGGTGACTGCGCCGCCCGCTTCATCACCTCCCCGCGCACGTCCCCGAGCAGCCCGTCGCCTTCCCGACACCACCGGTGTGCCGGAACCCCGCCTGCACCGCCGCCAGCCAAGCTCCGCCGCCACCGCCGTCTTCCGCTTCTCGCCGGCCATCTCCGTCGCCCCAACCCGGCCAAACCAAGCTCAGGTGAGCCCCCGTGCCCTCCCGGCTACTTGTCGTCCCATCATCGTCGGCGAACCGCCGGGAATTTTCCTGCCACCGCCGCGCGAGCCCCGGGGACCACATTGCATCATCCCCTTTCTTTCCAGGGGCCTGGGCGCAAAACTCAGGGACCTCTGCGTAGTTTAACCGTAAACCTAGGGGCTAGCTTGCCAATCTGTCACGGCTTTTCTTTTAAAAATAGGCAGAAAAAGGCTTTGACTTTGGAAATGCCCAGTAAATCATAGAAAAATCAAAAAAATACCAAACCACTTTTATTAGGATCCTTGATCTGTCTAGTTTCTAAGAAAAATAAGTTTGCTCATGTTACTGTGGTAAATAATATCCTATGCTTTTAATCATGGTTTAGGCCTTTTAAATCCTAATAAATAGAAGAAAGGTAGGAAAAATATGAAACCAACCCTGTGATGCTTGTCTATATGTGTAGGAACTCAGAAAAATGGTTAGGGCTCTGGTCTAACATTTTAAGTCCCTGTTTTGACTTCAAATTGGTAATCTAAGTGTAAATCTTCCTTTTTGCATAATAATTGTTCTAGAACTCAGAAAAATGTGAAACTAGTTGGATTAATTTTGTTTTGCTGTGAAGTTTGCTAGAAAAATGTAAGTTGTTATGCAAATCAGAAAGAAGAGCACCTTCCTCATTAAACATGTGTAACTACAAAGGAAATAGAATAAATAGTTAATCTTCTCCAAAAATTGTGAAAAATTCACCAATGCTCCTGTAACCTACCCTTAACACAATGGTTAAGTTTCACCCCCTGTTGCACAGTAACTTTAAAGGTTGGAAAAGTTAAGTTCATTTTACCTTAAATAATAAAATGCATATAACTTCTTTTTAAGTCATCGGTTGGCCCCAACTTTTGCGGTGATCTAGTAATGGCTTAAAAGAGGTGCTATAATTCTAGCAATGCCTTTAACTACTGTTTGAATAGGATGTCATTTTCGGTTAATTAAGCAACCTAAAGGAATGAAAGGAAAACACGAACTCTAATACGATAATTGAGTGGAAATTGAAAGAGGTACATAAAACATTCAGAATTAAGTGATTGAGCTAATTGCACCCAAACCACCCAAATGCAACCTTTCACTCTCTTTATGCAACTCTAAATGCAAAAACATTATATATGTACACAATCGCCATTCAACGCGAACTCAAGTTAAAGCGACCACTCCCGTAAAGTTAAAAGAAAGCAAACCTCGCCTTGTTATGGCTGTTGTAAATCTTGTTTTCAGCCATGCCTTGTGTTGTTGATTAAACGCCCGAGTCCAACTAAGTGTTTGCATGTGCATGTCGTATAGAAGCAAATCTTGCCGACGGAACTTACGAGCTCCACCCGGCACCGAAACAAGACCCAGCTGCAGAACTTCACCCCTTCAAAGGCAAGCCCGAACCGGAGCAAGACCCCGAGGACCCACTAACTTTCCTTGAAGGCAAGCCCCGGAGCATAATTTTTCCTATCTTCAGTTCATGCAATATTATTGATTACTTGATTGCGCATTTATGTTTCTAGGAGTTCTAATGCAATCTTAGATGCATAAACTTAGTACCTTGATCTGAATACTAGTTGCTAAGGTCGAGAAGTTGCAATGCTTAATAGGTCTCGGTAAAAGTCGAGTGATTTCCTGTCACTCGCGAGTTATAGGAGTTGAATGTTTTACTTATGTTGCAACTATAAGGACGACGGACGGGGTCGGGCTTATGTTCGATACTTGGTGGTTTTCCCCGTCTGTCTAAATGAAATTGATCTAAGGTCAAAATGTGTCGGCGTTCGTGATCAAGTGTTTGAAAGTACTAATCTCATACCTAGTATGGGATGGGGAAGCCTAGTACCTAATTGAACTGGGGCGTGGCATACCCTCCGGCTATCCTTGGAACGTTGTTCCCATGGTGCATCATGTGGGTGCAAGCGCGGTCATAGTACGGCAGAGGCCGGGATTATGGAGCATTGCATGCCAAAGGCAGTTGGCCCTGACACGTGCCCAAGGGATCGATGGGGACGACTGACAAATGAAGCGACCCTTCGTGGTGCGAGGATGTCGTGAGATTAGGTTCGCTATGCATGGTTAATAAATTCGAATAGATTCATCTGCCTCTCACAGTTTGGGACTACTTGATCGCTATTCTGCATTGAGTAACGATGAAACATGATTACGAGATTAAGTTGATGCTTGTTAAGTAATTGCTTGGGAATCATGTTTGCTTAGTATACATGCCAATCTAGACTGGATAAAGAACGTAGAACATGAGCTAAAATATTAAAAATAAGGACCAACTTTAGACGCTTTTGGCAAAGAAAACCCCAGAGCCAGAAAGCCTTGCATGTCTAGGTCTTGGTCGTGTTTTTCCCCCCGACAGGTCAGTCTTGCTGAGTATTAGTTGCTTAGCCTTGTTGTGGCTAATCTTTTTCAGGTGATGTCAATAGTTTGGTTGCTGGTACCACTTGGCCTACCCAGCTCCCTCCGGGCTGGATCGTCGAGTGGGATCCCTCCTCGGATGGCAAGGGAAGGGATTTTTGATGTCATGATCGGCTCCGTCGTGATGTCATGTATCGACATTTAGCTTCCACTGGCTTTAATTGACTTTTCAAACCCTGCAACTCATTTAAATTCCAGAGCTCTGATATAATAAATTGTGAGACTAAGTTGTGATGGAATGTTGTAACCTCTGTGCTACTCACCTTCGTGTGAGCGATGCTTCTCGATCCTGTTCATGTGGTTAATCGGATGAAATCCGACGGTCGACCAGGTTGACTTGCTTAAAGTGCATAATCATGTATCATGCGACTTCAATGCATTTTAGGCAAGTTAATTTGGGCGGTTCCGCCACAGTGGGATCCACTGGAGATTGTGCCAAAGGAGGTCCAGTGGAGCACTAGGCCGCTCCCTTACCCTCGTTTCGGAGTGGAGCTGCCTGAGGGTGCCAACCCCGGTCTCTTTGTAGAGGATGTTGAGAGACACGCCATAGATATTATTGGTCCATGCACTAAGACTGAGCTTTCATCCACTCGGAGGATTGTTGGACACGAGCTCCGGGTTAACCGCGTTTTTGAGGAACTTGGAGTTGAGGTTGCACCTCGCCTGAAACCTCATAAGGTTTCGAAGCGAATGCGAGAGGCCAGCGCAACAGCTTGGAGCAGATTGGTGATGGTGGCGGGGGAAAATGAGAAAAGCTAAGAGTGCAGCTCCTAAGGCCACGACAGTGGCCTCAAAGAAGGATGACAACCAAGCGAGCATCATGCTCGAGGCTGCGAAAGCAAAGCTAAAGACCTCCAACCTTGAGGCTCAAAAGAAGAAATAAAAACTTGGACAAGGCTCTTCGAGCGAGGCTGCAAAATCTTCCGCACCCCTGCCTCCAAAGTTGTCCCGGTTGTGACCAAATCCGAGCTCAAGGCTGCCGGTGCACTTGTCGGTATGAAAGTGAAGAAGTCCATGAAAAAGTCTTGCGTCGGCAAGGCCGTTGATGATGATGATGATGTTCTTCTGGATGTGGACTTATCTTTGGTACCTTTCTCGGTCCCTAGGGCTAGTGCCCCTCCAAAGGAAGCTTAGACCAAGGTTGTTGTGCCCCCTCTGCACCTCGAGGCCAACCCTCCAAGGGAAGTGACCATAGAGACCACTGCTAAGGAGTTTGAGGCATCTGCTTTGGAGCCGGCGAAGCCAGGTAAACATGTCAGTGTACATTTGCCTAGGCTGAGATTTTTTAATTGCAGTGGTGCCTCTTTGGAAAAAACCATTGGTGCAGCTGGGGAGATATATAGGAAACCTCCTCTAATGTTTAGAGTAAAACCTTATGCTGCAGGTTCTCGGTTGCCTCCATCCTTGGAAAGCTATAACGAGGCCTTTGGCACCAATCTTAGAGAGGAGCTGGTGTTCATACATGTGCCGTGGTCAGGTGAGGACGATAATCCCTACAATTTACCTTTGTTGTGGGGAGCTAAAGATGGGATGCGTGCTGTAGATAAACTAGGGAGGTTTTTAAGAGGTCAGAGGGGGATAGCGGGGAGGCTGATGGAAAGGAGGCTAGAGAGGAAGGAGAAGTTAGTCCTGCTCGAGGTTCTAGGAAGTCCAAGGCTCCTGCTGAGGACGATGATGAGGACAAAGATTTTAATCTCGAGAGTAAGTGCTCGGTCCTTAGCTCGGTTTTGTTTGTACTTAATCTCTGCTTTGCTATTTCCTAGCATGCCTTTCTATTGACAGAGTATGAAAAATTAGTTATGTGTTTTGAGCCCAGCGACTTAGTTAGGATGTTAGCCACCCTCGGGTATAAGGTACTTTGTTCGACACTCGCTATTTTGTTTCTTATCTTTTTTTGTTATTTTAGTTTTTCATTTTTGGTGTTTCGATTTTGCAGTCTGTTATTCTTGGCAAGGTCGCTATGAACAAGCTCGCGGTGAAGGAGAAGAACATGGTTGCCGAGAGCACAAAGATGATGCAACTCGAGGCTAGAATTGTGAGGCTTGAAGAAGAAAATAAGATTTTACGTGCTTTAAAGGATGAGCTTTCTGAGTCAAACTCCGATCTTAAAAGAAACAACATGTTGCTCACGAATTCTTGCAGTGAGCTCATCCAGCAAGTTGAGAAGCTAGAGAAGAGCACCGAGAAAAATCATGGTGTTTTGGAGAAACTCCAAAACACCGTAGAAAAGGATGAACAAGCCATTCATATCCTCAGCAAAAAGCTTCAGGAGCAGAAAATCATCATTGAGGTGGCAGAGCAGACTCTTAAGAAAAGATTTGCCGAGATTTATGAAGGATACAAAGCTGCTCTTACGGAGTTTGATGCAGAGCCTCTTCCATTTCCAAGTGGTAAAGGTGCTAAGGCAATGTTTGATTGGATGGATGAGGAGTTCAAAGGCTTGCCCGAGGTTATAACTGGCATCAGCGACTTTGCTGCTTCCTTCTGTCTTGATAGTGTGTTCCAGCTTCTTGAAGAGAATAGTTGCTCTCATTTCTTGACGCTTACAGCTCTCTCCCACAAGTTCCCCTTGGCCTCCGAACTTGGCACAAGGGAGAAGTCAAAAAATGTGAGGGCTACAAAGATGAATTTCTACAAACAGCTTTGGGCTGCCTCTAGGCGAGAATCCACAAGGCTGGTTGCTTAGGAGCAGCTTGCGTAGGTCGGAGTTCACATAATTTTGTATTTCTTTGGCTTGTTTTTTTATTTTTTTGTTGGGAAATGTCACCCCCCCTTTTCAGTCTTTTCCGCAAAAGAGACTGGGCTTAGATACTGCTGCTGAAAATCTTGTTTTTATGAATAGACTGCAAAAGACAAGAGTAGTAAACTTTATTTTTTGCAAAAAATGTCACCCTCGCCCTTATCATCTTTTGCGTGAGCGAAGTTAGGTGAATCTTGATTATCTTCAAGATAAGTCAACAAAAAACTTGTTTTCAAGTTTTGTTGACTTAAAAATGCAATGATAGTTTGGTTGATATCGCAACCCTCAGTTGCTTCAACCATGAAATTTTACGAGGTTATGAATTTGTGTCGGTTTTACCAACTTTGTGGCTTACACTACGAGGTTTATTTGTGGCCTAGCATGCACTTTTGGAGTTGGAAGTGAGCTGTCGTAAATCATAGTTGGGACCGAGGCTAGGACCTGAGGAAATAGGGAGCGAGGATGCCTTTTTGGAAAAAAAAACATCACCCTTCCTACCCTGCTGTGAAAGTTTTGGCCGAGGCTAAAGCCTTCGTGCAAAAGGACAAAATGAATTTTTCAGTTGAAAAACGTCACCCCCCCTTTTGTCCTTTTGTGTGGAGGGGGTTTAGACTGAGCATAGCTGAGTCTGAGTGTTACTGCAGCCTTGGGTTGCTTATTGCGGCCTCTCTATTTTCTAACTTGCAAGTTCGAGCCTAATCGTTGTGATCTTTGGGTGAAAATATAAGTTTCTGCGCATATAGTGCGCATTCAATGCTAGGCTATGCAGCTTATTGTTGCTTTAACATATCTTGCGCAGAAACACAAGTTTTTCATCGCACAGAAATGTGAGGTTAGTCAACTTGTTGTTGCATCTGAGACTCTTGCGTAGAAACACAAGTTTTTCATCACGTAGAAACACGAGGTTAGGCAACTTTTTGCTGCATCTGAGACAAAGATCATAGGGGGAAGTTCATTTCATTGAATAATGGAAATTTTACAAGGATCTGCCTCATTAAAGACCTTACCTCCAGAAAGGAGCCCCCCCTAGCCAGGAAAAGTGTGCAGTCCAAATGCGAAAATGCAAAGTGCAATGAAGTAACCTCGCTACCCTCGACGTTGTTTATACCTTCACAAGCTGAGGGTAGCTTTGAACAAAATGTTAAGGGTAGTACTTACACAAGCTATCGATGTTCCATGAGTGTGGCAGCTCCGTGCCAAGCTGGTCCGCAAGATGAAAAGACCCTGGCCTATTACTTCATGTGACAATGTATGACCCTTCCCAAGCTTCCTGTAGTTTTCCAAGGCTCCCAATTTTTCTTCCTATTGATTACAAGGTCACCCACTTTGATTTCCTTGTGCACCACTTTTTTGTTTCTCCACCTCCTTGTTTCTTGCTGATACATATCAATGTTTTCCGCGGCTTGCAATATATCAAGCTCTGTCATATCTTTTTCAATTTTTATATCATCTGGGTTAACCTCGGTCTGCAACACTCTCAAACTATTGTTTTTTATTTCCTTTGGTGTCACTACTTCGGAGCCAAACCGCAGTCGGAAGGGTGTGCAGCCTGTCGCTCGAGATGTTGTGGTGTTGTGGGACCAGATTACCCTCAGGAGCTCGTCCATCCACTTTCCTCTCTTTTGATTATAGAGACATTTCTTGATTGCTGAGAAGATCAAGCCATTTGCTCTTTCCACTGCCCCGTTTGATTGGGGATGATACACTGAGGCAAACTTCACCTTTGTACCGATGCTGGCACAAAACTCCTTGAAATCATAGCAGTCAAATACTTTGCCGTTGTCCATGATTAGTTCCCTGGGTATTTTGAATCTACAGATGATGTTCTGCCAAAAGAATTTTTGGACTGAGCTTGAGGTTATATTCGCTAGCGGCTTAGCCTCGATCCATTTTGTAAAGTCGTCAACTGCTACTATAGCAAACTTGCAATTGCCTTGAGTTGTTGGTTGCGGGCCTAGTAGGTCCATACCCCATCTTTGTAGAGGCTAGGTTGGTGGGATAAGTTGTATTGGCAACGATGGTGCATTCTGCTGGTTTGCCATCTTTTGACAGGCTTCGCAGCTTCGTACGAGGCTTTGTGCGTCATGAATTGTGGTGGACCAATAGAATCCCTACCTCAGTGCTTTACTTACCAAGGCTTTGGATCCTATATGCGACCCGTGAATTTCAGCTAGTAGCTCTTTGTCACTTTCTGTGTCTATGCACCAAAGCCAAGGGGTTGATATTCCTAACTTGTATAATTCTCCATCAATTATCGTGTAGCCCCTGGCCTTTTGTTTTAGTCTACTTAGCTCAACCTCGTCGTAAGGCTCGAAGTAACCTCTCATGTAAACCATAATTTGGGCTCTCCAGTCAAAGCTTTCAATTGCATTTATTGTCTTCGAGGCTGGCTCTTTTGACAATGGTGTGTGAATGATTTCATAGAACACGTTGGGGGGCATGGGCTGAGTTTGTGCTGCTACTTTTGCAAGTGTGTCTACCTCATCATTCTCTGCCCTTGGGATGTGTTGTACAGTGAAACCTTTGAAATGCTTTTCCATTGCTCTTACTACTGCAAGATACTTGACTAGCTCCGACTCTCTAGCCTCGCTATCCTTTTATATGTGCTCTTTAATTACTTAGAGTCTATTTTTATGAACACTTATTGACCTAGGGCCTTCATTTTCCTTAGCCCCATGAGCAATGCTTCATATTTTGTGGTGTTGTTTGTAGACTCGCATCATTTATGAAGCTGAGCCTCGTAGCAAATCTCATCTTAACACCCGATGGCGAAGTTACAATAGCTGAGATTCCTACCCCTCTATCACACTAGGCACCGTCACAGTGTATAACCCATGGAGTCTCGACCTCGTCTTGGCTGGCACATGGAGACATCCAGTCTACAATGAAATCCGCCAGGACTTGTGATTTTATGGCACTTCTTCTCTTGAAGTCCACAACATATTCTGACAACTCTGATGCCCATTTAGTGATCCTCCTCGAAGCTTCTCTATTTGTAAAGAGATCTTGTAGAGGTTGGCTTGTGAGTGCCATGATTCTATGGCCCTCAAAATAATGCCGCAGCTTGCGGTGCCATAACCACTGCATACGCGATTGTATCTAGCTCCGAATAGAACAGCCTTTGAACCTGATAGTGCTTCCGATGTGAAATAGACCGGGATCTGTTTCAGCTTGCCATTGATTTCTTTTTCTTGAATCAGGACAACACTTATAGCTGAGTTCAAAGTTGTCACATATAGCAAGAGAGGTGATTTTGGTTCTAGTGGGCACAATTTGGTCATGTTTGTCAAGTAGTCTTTGAGCTGTTGGAAGGCCTCACTTAGCTGCTCCCCCAACTCAAACTTCTTAGAGTTTCTCAGGACTTGGAAGAATGGTAAGCTTCACTTCGTGGCTCTTGGAATGAACCCGTTAAGGGCAACAATTCTTCCCATCAGCCTCTGGTGGTTTGTTGGTCACCATAGACTATGATGACTCCTTTCAAAGTCGGAATTTTCATACATAAAAACAGCTGCCTGATTGCTGCATCAAACTTGTTAATGAACCCTCTCCCTAGGATGGCAAAGTAGGGGTAGTACATTTCAACAACATCAAATGTTATACGCTCTGTTCTTGCATTATCGAGGTTTCCAAATGAAACTGGTAATGCTATCTTTCCCAAGTCTTTAACTAGCCTCCCTCTAAGCTAAGTAGTGGGACTTCTGTTGGCTCGAGCAAGTGTGGGTCAATTTTCATCTCCTTAAAGGTGTTTGCGAAGATGGTATTCACAGAGCTACCATTGTCCACTAGGACCTTCCCTATCTTCTAGCCAACAATGATGGCCTCAATCACCATCACATCATTGTGCGAGGCTATTTTCAATTTGAAGTCTTCTTTTGTGAAAGAAATTGACATGTGTGCCAACTTTGGCTTAGCTGGGGGACCATCATGTATGATTGTGTTCACTTGCCTGAAATAACCTTATTTTTACCTTTTATTTTCAAACATGAGGGAAGACCCTCCGGCGATTGGCATTATCATGCCATAGGTTGGTAGAGCATTTGAGCTGTCCTCACGACGTTCGGATTGTGAGGACCCCTCGAGATTGTCATTATCATGCCGTATGTAGGTAAGGCTTTGGGATTGTTGTTTTGTAGGTTAGGCTCAGCTTTTGGAATTTCATTCGGTAGATTTGGTAATGGTAAGGTTATCTCTTGGAGAGATTGGGAAGGCACAAAGTTTGCAGCCTGCGAGGTTAATTGAGTTTGGGGGTGAAATTGCAGTAAGTGTTGCCATACCATGGCGGGCTGGAAATTTGCGAGGTTGGGGCTTGGGTAGTATGGTGGTTGTGGCCAAAAGGTGGTATGGTGGATGGTTTTGGGTGCTTGAGCCGGCTTCTTTTCTTCAGCCATTCTTTCGAGGGTCTTTAGCGCCTCAGGGCAAAAATCAATTGTATGGTCAAGTTGTTTGCCATGAAACGTATAGTAGAAGGGTCTTTGTAGGCTACTTCGGTTACTTGGCCTTGGAGGCCCTCTGTCTCGGCCTCTTCCTCTTCCAGCATGACCGCCCCTCTAGCCGTTGCCAAAGTTTGGTTGATATTGGTGGTTTTGGTTTTGGTTTTGACTTTGGTTTTGGTATTGGTGCGAGGATTGGTTACCCTTGATTGCCAGCACTAGTTGGGTTGGGTGCGAGTGGTGGTGTTGCTGGTGGTTGTAGGGCGAGGTTTGCCAGTTTTGATCTTTTTCAGTTTGCCTCTAGCAGTTTCTCTCCGCCATCCTCCTCCTATGGTCTTCATCCGATCTACAATATTTGTCCAGCTCTACGAACAGGGTTTCCATTATTTTTGGATTTTTCCTTGATAGCTTCGAAGTTGTTGGCCCTAGATTGAGCCCCTTGATGCAGGCCGCTATGGCCACGCTGTCCTCCACATCTAGAGTTTGCGACTTAAGTTGGACAAATCTTCTCACATAGCTTGCTAGAGGCTCTTTATCTTTTTGCACACAGTTGAACAGGTCCCCTTCATCAGTCACGGCTCTATGAAAGCCTTGGAAGTTTTGAATCAGCTTGGTTTTAAGATCGACCTAGCTGTATACGGACTGCGGCAGAGTAAAGAGTACCAATTTAGTGTTGCACCCTTGCACGCTATGATGAATGACTTTGCCAATACCACATCATCTCCCCCTACTGAGGCTATGATTGTTTCATAACTCATGAGGAACTGGCAAGGATCTGTTTGGCCATTGAACTTTGGTAGTGCAACTGCTTTGTAGGTTGTGGGCCATGGGGCTATTTGCAAGCCCAAGGATAGTGGGGAACTTTTGTCGATAGTTGTGTATGCGCTCGTTGCCACTGGGGTGTTGTGCCCAACGAGGCTAGGATTTAGGTATATAATGGGTATATCATTGGTGTTGAAAGTTTGAAGTGGTGGCTTCGGTGGCTGTTGTGGTGTGTTGTGCAAGTATTGCAACTCGTTCAACTCTTGCTGCAACTCCCCTAGTTGCCTTTTAGCCTCGTTTAGTTTTGCCAGCTTGTTGGCTGCTAGTCTTTATGCCTAGAGCTCTTGAGCAAATTTCTCTTTTTCTTTCTTTAACACCTCTAGTTGTTTGAGTGCTCAAGCTAGCTCTTCTTCTGTTTCACTGAGGGGTTCATCGTGCGTGATTGTTTGCTGCAATGTTTGGCTTGTGGTACCCGCCTCAACTCTACCTTTCTGTGATCTTGTTCTTAGATTAGCCTCAATTATTTTTAGCTTTTCTGCCTTATCATTGTTAACTTGCTCGACTGACACAAGTTGCCTTTCTTCCCCCGCCTCGTCTTTGGTAGTTCTCTTTTTCTTCTGAGGTGGCATCATGGGTTACCTAGTAGCTCAGAACACTGTGGGCGGCAATGTTGGGAAATAAGTCTCAGGGAGACTAAGACACGACAATGTTGGGAAGCACTCGTAGTTCAACTCGAGAAAATGAGCATCCGTTTACATCAGGGTAGGGCTCCCCTTTTATAGTGTCTTGGAGGACACATTACATTCCACAATTACCGTTATTCAACCACTACATTCCTAAAATATACTATACACCAAGGTCTTTTGGATATTACTTGTACGACTTGGTCTCCTCTGGCGAGTCATGCTTCTCACGCCTCCAATCAGCCCCGTGAATCGTGCTCTCAGACGATTCCACGAATCACGCCTTCACATTTCCAATGCCTTCACGCTTTTAATCTCGGACCTGAAGCCATTTTAATCTTGAGCTTTGAGACCGTTTAACTTCGCACTGGAGAGGCGTCAATCGTGCGCCCTGATCCTTGTTATGTTATAAGTCTCTTCTTCTTGACCAAATTTGTAACCCTTTTTCATCGGTTCCGGGGTAAGACCAAAGCTCTTGCACGGAGCTGCGGTGTCCCCCCCTTGGCCGAATCCGGGTAGAATGCTAGTGTGGCGGAACCGTCCTAATTAACTTAGCTAAAGCACAATTAAGTCGCCTGACACGTGATCTTATGCTTTAATCAAGTTAACTCGGCAGTCCGTCGGATTTCATCCGATAAACCACTACACAGGACCGAGAAAGCAGAGCTCACACGAAGGTGAGTGGTTCTAGAGAATACAATAGATCATCCAAATTAAACAAGTACATTATTTTAAAACCTCAGGTTCGAAATTCAAACAAGGTTTTAGAGTTCTCAAGCAGCGGAAAAAGTCAAACAGAAGCTAGCGCAGGGGTCAGACGTCACGACGAGGCCGGTCATGACATCACTGGTCCCTATCCTCGCCGTCCGAAGAGGGATCCCTCTCGACCGTCCACCCAGGAGGAAGCTGGGGAGGCCAAGTGCCACAAGCAGCAAACTCAGGGGCTTCAACATCACCTGAAAAGATTTGCCACAACAAGGCTGAGCGACTACGCTCAACAAGACTTACCCGACGGGTGGTAACTACTCCACAACCTTCAAGACATGCAAGGCTTTCTGGCTGAGGGGTTTGTTTTGCCAAAAGTGACTACAGTAGATCCTTACTTTCAATATTTTTGCTCCCCGTTCTAAGTTCATTTACCAAACTAAATTAGTAGCTAGGCTAAACAAGCAAAAGTTCCAAGCAATTTATGACAAGCATTCTTATTAACATTCATCAAGTTCCATTCTTACTCAGTGTAGCATAGCGATCAAGTAGTTCCAAACTGTGAGAGGCAGACGAATCAATTCGAATTTCTTAACCATGTATGGCGAACCTAATCTCACAATATCCGCGCACCACAAAGGGGTTGCTTCCCTTGTCGGCCGTCCCCATCAATCCCCTGACCCGTGTCGGGCCCACTTCTCTTGGTACAAGGCTCCACCGACTCAGCCTCTGCCGTTCTGTGACTGCCCTTGTCACCACATGCGGCCGTAAGGGAAATTTCATTCCAGAGATAGTGGATCGAACCGTTCATGTCCTGGTTCAATCAGGTACTAGGCTTCCCCATCCCATACTAGGTATGAGATTAGTACTTTCAAACACTTGATCACGAACACAATCACCTTTTGACCTTAATCAAAATTTCAAGTAGATAGATGGGGCAATCCACCGACCACCAAAACAATTTATAAGGCCCTGCCCCGTCCATCATCCTTATAGTCGTAACAAAAAGGAGAATAAGCAACTCCTATAACTCGCGAGTGACAGGAAATCACTCGACTTTTACCAAGTTCTGTTTAAGTATTGCAACTACTCGGCCTATCATACTAGTGTTCAGATCAAAGGGAAACTAAGTTATGCATCTACGATTTCAAACAACTCCTGGAACGTAAATGCACACACATACAACAGAGCGCATGCGCAAGTTTAGAAAGACTGGGTTATGCTCCGGGGCTTCCCTTCGAGCGGGACAGAAGCAAACTGATCTTCGGTGCGCACGGACTCAGCTCCGGCAGGCGGCGGCTCATCTACGACATTGTCTCCGGGCACCGGGTGAAGCTCGTATGTGCCGTCTGCGAGGTTCAGCTCTACACGAAATGCAAATGCAAGGGTGAGACACTTAGATGGTGATTTCAACAACACTTGCAAAGATTTAGCCCAAAAACTATAGCAAAGCTACAGGAAAAGTGTGAAACCCACTTCATTGGATTCTACTCAGAATGAGGATTCCAAACCAAGTGATTTCATATTTTTCTGATTTTTTCTCGATTGAAGATGAAATTTCCAAGCTTCTGTCGATCTAGAACAATTTAAAAGGGTCGGATTGGGGAAAACTTATGATCTGACCCTTAGACCTAAGGGATAACTGTACCGGGGTCCTCAGATTTAACACAGAGAGGTCCTCAAAATTTTGCACAGATACCCTCGGTCAAAAGAAAAAGACACAACCGAGACCTCGGGCGAGGCGGACAGCACACGGGCGAGTCGGGCGGGACGGACAGGGATCGTCAGCTTACCTCTGGTCCTACAGGCGAGGTCTTGGGGTCGGGAAGAGACAAGTCGAAGCGGAACGGCGGAAGGCGGTAAGTTTCGGGCGGCGGCGAGGTCTGGCAGTGCTCCGGCGGGGGTAGTGCTTCTTGTGGACAACGGGCAAGCTCTAGAGCTGCGGGAAACGAAGGCGAAGCGGCGAGCGGGATCGGCAAGGCACGGCATTGGGCGGAAGGGGTAGCTCCACAGAGAGGTGGCGCATGAGCGCGAAGCAAAGGAGTAAGCAGCAGCGAGTGCGCTTGGAGAAGAACAAGCAAGCGGTGTGGCAAGGGTGGTGGTAGCGAAGGGAACTCCGGTATGATGCTTCGGTACCCCTTTAATAGCTGCGCGGGAGTGCTCGAAGGAAGGAACGAGCTCGAGTGGGCACGCGGATAAGATCGAGAGTGCTCTACCGTGGCGGTGATTGGTCGGCGCCTCCATTGGCCAGAGAAGCGGAGCTTCGGGGGCAGGATCCTCCGGGCATTGGGCAAGGGAGATAGCGTCAGGCAAGCACGGGCTTGCCAGGCGGAAGGATTGGCGAGGCTGAGCATGTGCCTGGTTGCGTCGAGCGAAGGATTGGGTACGGCGGCTCAGCCGGTGTGCGGTAGTGGCGTGGCGTGCGAGAGAAACGAGGACGTGGGCGCTGGTTGGGCAAGCGGGCGAGGGCGTGGAACGACGGTGGCGGCATTGGCAGATAGAAGGGAGGGAGGGGCACTGCAAGTGAGGGCGCTGCAGGCGAGGTGACAGGGCGAGCGGTGTGATGCAAGCATGCGCGGACTAGCGGCTCTGCCGGGGCACGCTACTGGTGAGGCGGGGGAAGGAGTTATCACTGCCTACGCGGCGGTTGGTGAAGATGGCAGCGTCACGGGGCGCGCGTGCGAGCAGCGTGACTGAGGTGTGACGGACGGGCCGGAAGGCGTTGGGGCGCGGGGCCGGGGATCCAGGTGAGACAGATGCGCGTTGGAGGCGAGGTGGTACCGGCGCGGCAGCGGCCGATCTTCGGTCACAGAGTGGGAGAGGCGACGGTGGAGCTGCAGGCAGTGCGCCAGGCACGGCCGGCGAGGCCTCGGGCGAGACGAGACGGGGAGGAGGGGTCTGCAGCGCTCTTCTGCGTGCGACTGGAAAAGAGGCACGCTGATCCATCTTATCGCGGCCGGCGACTGGGCGAGGTGACTCTCGCCGGTGAGATCACGCCACGCGGTGGCGGCGCTCTGAAGCACGGCGCACACCCGCTCTGAAGCTCTCTGTCCGACGGATCCGCGAGATCCTTTGCCGGGTCCATCTTCTAGCCTCTGGTTCTCCTGATTTTCAAATTGCACCACGTTGACTCTGTTTACAAGAGTTGTAGTACACAGACTAAGGTCCAACTTTTGTAATTTGACGGAGTTCAAAAATGCGGTGGATTAGGAGATTCAGGGCTCCAAAGTTTGGAGGAACACTGGTTTCCGGACTTAGAGCGAAACGGTGGTTTTGCTAGTTTTTCAGGGGTCGGGACTGATTTGAGCTGCAGATTTGGGAATCTTCGGAGGCGAATTGGACCAATATCCAATTAACAAGTTGTGGTAGGAACTTCGTTCTCCAACTTCTATAAAGGGTTTCCTTGATGTTCTGTTCACCTTCCCAAAGATAAACCCGCTTTAAGGCGCTAGGTCGGGTTGATTTTCTAGACTTAGCCAGTATGGCTAAAGGAGTCTGAGTTGACCAGACTAGGGGACTTGTCTTAAGATTAAAACTCGGCTGATTTAATCTAGGTCGTTATAGCCTACCCCCCTTAAAAGAATCTCGTCCCGAGATTTGGGTGTAAAGACAACTAGTGGGGTTTGTGGGTCTTACCACCTTGGCTGAAAAGAAAACCTCTGAAGTGCTTATTCAGATATTCCTCGGTTTCCCATGTTGCTTCCTCTTCCGTGTGGTTACTCCACTGAATCTTATACATCTTCACAACTTGCCGTCAGGTGTACCTTTCCTTACGATCGAGAACTTTGGCATGGTATTTTGCATAGGATAAGTCGGGTTCAAAGTCAAGTTGTTCCTGTTCCAAGACTTCGGTCGGAACTCAGACACATTTCTTCAATTGAGAGATATGGAAGATGTCATGAATGGCTGAGAGCTGTTCAGGTAGTCGGATCCGATAAGCAACGGGTCCACGGATTTCCACAATCTTATAAGGGCCAATGTAATGGGGAGCCAATTTCCCTTTTACTCCAAACCGTTGCACTCCTTTGGTCGGGGAGACTCGGAGGTATACGTGATCACTAATGTCAAACTGCAGGGGTCTCCTCCTTTTGTTAGAACAGCTCTTTTGTCGAGATTGGGTTGCCTTAAGATTGGCTTGAATCACCTTAACTTGCTCTTCGGCTTCTACTACTAGATCAGGACCATAAGTTTGTCTTTCCCCAACTTGTGACCAAGTTAAGGGTGTCCGACACCTCCGACCATACAAGGCCTCGAATGGTGCCATCTTCAAGCTAGCCTGGTAGTTGTTGTTGTAAGAGAACTCTACCAATGGCAAGCATTTATCCCAGTTCTTGTCATAATGGATTACACAAGCTCGTAGCATATCTTCTAGGATTTGATTCACTCTCTCTATCTGACCATCTATTTGAGGGTGATACGTTGAGCTACGGATTAGCTTTTTGCCAAGTGAAGTTTGTAACTACTCCCAAAAACATGCTACAAACTGAACATCTCGATCTGATATGATCGGCCTTGGTACACCGTGCAGGGAAACAATGCGGTTGAGATACAACTCTGCATATTTCTTGGCTGTGTAGATGGTGTGAATAGGAAGAAAGTGTGCAAACTTGGTGAGGCGATCCACAATAACCCAAATGGAATCATGTCGCTGAGAGGTAGGGGGCAATCCAACAATGAAGTCCATACTTATATCCTCCCATTTCCATGACGGAATAGGTAGCAGTTGCAAGGTACCTGCTACCTTTAAGTGACTTGCCTTGACACGTTGACATGTGTCGCACTCAGAGATATAGCGCGTAATTTCTGGTTTCATTCCACTCCACCAAAAAGTTTGACGGAGGTCATGGTACATCTTATTGCTGCCAGGATGAATTGAGAATTTGGAGAGATGTGTTTCATCTAGGATTTGCTTCTTGAGATTGGGGTCAGATGGGAAAACAAGTCGGTTCTCATAGTACACTCTCCCATTTTCATCCTGTCGGAAATGCTTATACCCCTCATCCTTCTGTGCAATTTTCCCCTTAAGCTTGATTTCCTCATCTTCTAACTGTGCCGACTCAATTTGATCTTCCAAAGCAGATTCAATGGAAACATGACCGAGGGCGCCATGGGAAATGATTTCCAAATTGAGTTTTCCCATCTCATGACATAGAGTTTCTGTGAAGTTGGTTGCCGAGAAACAACTGCAATGGGCCTTGCGGCTAAGAGCATCTGCTACTACGTTGGCTTTGCCGGGGTGGTAATGCACTTCCAAATCATAATCCTTGATCAGCTCTAACCATCTTCTTTGGCGCATATTAAGGTCGGCTTGCGTAAAAATGTACTTGAGGCTCTTGTGATCGGTGTAGATATAGTAGTGAGTGCCCATCAGATAGTGTCTCCATATTTTTAAGGCATAAATCACTGCTGCCAACTCAAGATCATGTGTAGGGTAGTTCAGTTCATGAGGCCACAACACTCGTGAGGCATAGGCAATGACTCAGTTGTCTTGCATAAGAACACATCCAAGTCCAGTGCTTGAGGCGTCACAATACACGTCGAACGGCTTAGTAGAGTCAGGTTGAGCTAAGACTGGGGTAGAAGTCAGGAGTCTTCTCAGCGAGTGGAAGGATTCTTCACATTTATCACTCCTAGTGAATTTGGCTCCTTTCTTTAGTAACTCAGTCATAGGCTTAGCGATTTTTGAGAAATCCGGGATGAATCACTGATAATAGCTTGCTAGACCAAGAAAACTTCGGATTTGATGAACCGAAGTGGGTGGCTTCCAGTCCATGACCTCTTGTACCTTGCTAGGGTCGACTGCTATGCCATCCCGAGAGATCGTGTGTCCCAAGAATTTAACACTTTCTAACCAGAACTCACACTTGGAGATCTTGGCATAAAGCTGATGATCTCTCAAGCGTTGAAGAACCACATGAAGATGCTCGGCATGTTCTTCTTCGTCCTTCGAGTACACCAGAATATCATCAATGAATACCACAATGAACTTATCCAACTCAGGCATGAACACCGAATTCATGAGGTACATGAAATAAGCAGGTGCATTAGTGAGTCCAAAAGATATTACCAAGTACTCATACAGTCCATATCTTGTGGAGAAGGCAGTCTTGGGAATATCACAGGGTTGGATCTTGATTTGGTGATAACCAGAGCGAAGATCAATCTCCAAAAATACTCTGGCTCCAGCTAACTGGTTAAATAGGACATCAATGCGGGGAAGAGGGTACTTATTTTTTATAGTAACCACATTGAGGGGTCGGTAGTCCACACACATGCGTAGACTCTCATCCTTCTTCTTCACAAACAAGGATGGGCAACCCCAAGGTGAAGTACTTGGGCGTATGAAACCTTTCTCCAATAATTCATGCAATTGGGTTTTTAACTCGACAGGTGGCATCCGATAAGGCCGTTTTGATATCGGGGTTGTGCCAGGCTGTAGCTCAATAGCAAACTCAATATCCCTATCTGGTGGCATGCTGGGTAGATCATCCGAAAATACATCGGGGTACTCACAGACAACAGGAATTTCTTCTGGCTGGGTTTCTGTCATAGGATACACACAAGGATTTGCGTACTCTGGGTGGGACAAGTGTAGGGTAGAGTTATCGTGTAGAGGTGAATTTATGTGGACAGCTCGAGCAGGTATGTCTAGTATCACCTGATGTCGAGTCATCCAATCCATACCCAAGATGATATCTATCCCTTCTATGTCAAGGATGATGAGGTTTTCCCTAAAAAGGATTTGGCCTAACTTGATAAGTACAAGGTTAACTATCTTGTCTGAAGCTATTCTCCCTCCTGGGGTGGAGATCATATATGACCCTTTTGTGTGACCAACACTCAGCTTACATCTCTCACCAGTCTTATTCCCAATGAAACTATGAGGTGCTCCCGAATCAAACAAAATAAGAGCAGGTTGATTATGGACAAGGAAGGTACCCGTCATCACTGGCGCACCTTCTGGGAGTTCCGTCAGACTGGTGTAGTTTAGCTGACCCTGGGAAATCTGCACCTTGGGCTTCTTTCCCTTGTTGGCCGCGGTATCACTCTGACCGGGGTGCTGATTCTGGTTTCTGGGGTAGTCCTTGGCAAAATGCCCTATGTTGCTGCAGGTGAAGCAGTGGTTACCATTCGCAGGGTGCGGCAGCGGTGGCAGGGTCAGCCGGGGTGCCTATAGGTGGAAACTAGGGAAGCGAGGTGCTGCCGGTGGTGGAGGGCGAGCAACCCATCATCCCGACTGCTGTGGCCTGCGGGGCGCTAGAGGGGGAACCATTCTGAACTTCCGAGGAGGCTGGCTCGGTGATGCCATTGGAGCTTTTCGTTTCAGGTCGGCCTTGAGGGCCTTCATGCAATCTTCTTGAGAAATGGCCAGATTCACCAGCTCATTGTAGGTATCCACCTTGATAGGGTTCAACCTCTCCTTGAGCTCCAGGCTTAATCCCCTGCGAAACCTCTCGTCGGTGTCCGCATGGTAGCCGGCATAGCGGCATAGATCATTGAAAGCCTGCGCATAGTGCAGGACGTCACGGCTTCCCTGGGTGAGAGCTAGGAACTCGTTGAGCTTACGCTCCAGTAGGTCTTCTGGGATATGATGGCCCCTGAAGGCGGTCTTGAACTCATTCCAGCCAACAAAATGGTCGGCCAGCAGCATGGCATGATAGTGGTCCCACCAAAGCTGGGCGGAGCCACGCAGCTGCTGTGCTGCGAACTGGGCCTTGTTCTGGTTGGGGAACAGGGCGGCGAGGAGCTCAAACTTGGATTCAATCGCATGAACCCAAGCGTTGGCGTCGAGTGGGTCCTCTGTCTTGTGGAAGGTCGGGGGCTGCGTGCCTCGGAAATCTTCATACTGGGCGACCTAGGGGTGCGGGGGACCTCGTCCTCCCTGCGGTGACTGCTGCTGCTGCTAATGTTGCCCCTGGACCAAATGTCGCACGAGTTCGGTTTGGGCAGCCAGGACATCCGCAAGCGATGGTGGAAGGGGTGGTGGTGGCGGGGGTGCCTGGTTATCCCCACTACCACTCAGGGCTGATCCGGAGCGGGTCAGGCGCACCATCTGCAAGAGTACACTTTTCCATTAGCCATATAATCTGAAGCTTGCTCAACATAGGGAACAACATTATGGGCAACACCACAAGCATCCATCTTGCCAATAGTGAAAAGGATAGCAGTATCGAGTAGGTGCATAACCTTTCTTTTCCAATTTAGTCAGCACTCAGATTGCTCTCGACATCATCCGCTTTATTTTTGCTAACCAATAGTGAGAGTAGCATGATTGGTGGGGTCCCGCAAGATTCGCGCCCTCATCGGCTGGTCCGCACACGTCCTCGGGTGAGGCGAAGCTCTGTCCCGTGGGTCCGGATACGTTCGACCCTTAGCGCCCGGATCGGGCGAGGTGGAGCCTTGCGACAAGAGGTCAGGCGAGGCGGATACCTGCCGCGAGAGGTCGGGCATGACGGAAACCTGCTGTGAGGGGTCGGGCCAAGTCGGCGGGGTCACTGATGTTGGAGGCGGGCCGAGTTTGACAGATCCAAAAGAGCTGAAACTTCATGAGCGGCTACAGCACAAGTTTTTACACAACTTTGGTATTGAAAGCGCGTCCCAGAAGTGGGCAGAAGTGGAAGCAGGAGTGGGATGGAAACATGAACGGATTTTACCAAGATAACTGCTACCAAGGTCAATTCATGACAAGTTCCTTAACACAGGAAAAGTATTCGACTCAAGGCTAACCTATTACATCACCATCCAAAATTATAGGTTGCCGAGGAGTACAACAAGACCAACTTACTACAGCCTCAAACTAAAAGTTATCTAGGTTGCCTACAGAGGAAACACTGTGCGTCGGAGAAGGGGCTTCACCAACTTCAGAGTCCATGCTCGCGACTCTCTCTATTTCCTCGGGGTCCTCCTCCTCCTCCTCCTGAGCCATAGGTTCATCCAGCTGCATCTCTAAGGCGTGGATAGCATCGAGCTCAGCGTGGTGCTCATCCAAATGTGCATTAGCAATAGCGAGCTCCATCTCAACCTCCAGTTTTTCTTCAGCAAGCTGTACCATATCCTGCTCCATGTCAGTCACCCTTTCCTCTAGTTCGGTAATCCGGGTCCCCATATCGGAAATCTGTATGCCCCTGTGGACATGCTGTCTATGTCGTCTAAAAAGTGGGTGCAGGCCCGATATCCCTTGTTTGTCTGTCCTGAAAGGCTACTCAGTGCAGGCCAATTATTGATGGTTACGAACAACAATGCTCGTAGATTAAAAATCTCTTATTTATTCTCATCCCACACACGTACACCTTCTTCCTTCCAGAGCTGTAAAAGTTTATCAACCAACGGTCTTAGGTACATGTCAATGTCATTGCCGGATTGTTTTGGGCCTTGGATAAGCGTCGGCATCATAATGAACTTCCGCTTCATGCACAACCAAGGAGAAAAGTTGAACATACATAGGGTCACAGGCCAAGTACTATGACCACTACTCAACTCATCAAATGGATTGAATCCATCAGTACTTAAACCAAACCTTATGTTCCTTGCTTCACTCTCAAAATCCAGGAATGCTCTATCAATTGATCTCCACTGGACTCCATCTGCGAGGTGTCTCAGCATCTCATCTTCCATACGTTCTTCTTTGTGCCATCGCATCAACGTAGCATTCGCCTTATTCCTGAACAAGCGCTTCAAGCGTGGTATTATAGGAAAATACCACATCACCTTCGCGGGAACTCTTTTCTTGGGAGACTGCCCCTCGACATCACCAGGATTATCTCACCTGATCTTATACCGCAACGCTTTGCACACAGGACAAGTATCCATTTTCTCGTATTCATCACCACGATAGAGGATACAATCATTAGAGCATACGTGTATCTTCTAAACCTCCAATCCGAGAGGGCAAATAATCTGTTTAACTTCATATGTTGTGGACGGTAATTTATTATTCTCAAGAAGAATCTTCTTAACAATGTTCAACATCCCTTGAAATGCCTTATCAGACACATCATTTTTTGCCTTCCATTGCACAAATTCTAGTATCGTACCTAGTTTTTTATGGCCCTACTAGCAATCTGGGTACAACAATTTTTGGTGATCATCTATCATGCACTACAACTTTGCTGCTTCCTTCTCAGTTTTGCAATCTGTTTGTGCATCTCGTAGCACCTGACCAACGTCACCAGTAGAGCTATTTTCTGCAAACTCATCTTCATCAGCCTCGCCCATTGTAGTATCTACAAAAGCTTGGCCTACAGCCCAGTCTGGAATGTTGTCATCATCCTCCTCCTATTCACCATCTTCCATTACAGCCCCTCTTCCACCGTGCTTGGTCCAAACCAAATAGTTAGGCATGAAATCGTATCTAAACAAGTGGCTATGAATAGTCCCTAGGAATCTTTTGAATAGTCCTTATTACTGCGTTGGAAGCATGGACAACATACGAACCCGTTCTCTAGCTTGTTTTCTTTGGCCACTTCGAGAAAATAATGCAAGCCATCAATAAACACCTTGCTCCATCTGTCCGCATTATACATCCATTGCCGGTCCATCTGCATCATATTACGCATGAAAATGGATTACGCGTGAAAATGGATTACACTTGAAAATTGATTACGCATGAAAATTAATTCATGATTGAAAGCATGTCAAACGTTGTAGTGCAAATAATGCTGAAAGTTTAGATATAGATAGAAATACACATATTTAAATTACATATCCAAACAACATGATACACTACGACAAGCTATCCACTGATTATTATCTAGGAGGACTTTAAGCATCTTTGGGCGGTGAAGACGAAGGTTCCGCTGACCTAGCCTCATCCTATGATTTATTTGTGCCTCTTGGAACGGTAGTACTAAGTGGACGTGAAACACTCGGGACTGATGGTGGAGCATAACGACCACCAAAAGGAGGTTCCTGACCCACCGCAACAGCATCTTCATGATGTTTCTGCAAATAACGAAGCATTGCTTTCTCCAACGTGCTCATTTTCTTCGGCTTATCTTGAGAGTCAACTATGGTTTTCCCCTTGCCGCAAGAGGAACAACGATCATCCCCACCATCGCCACTTCCTCCTGTAGAAGAAGCCATCTATGTACAAAAATTCATACCTTACCATTGCAGAACTTGTTGAACTTGAAGAGCGTGATCATCTGGCGAGCATATTCTCAACTAGACGGCACCATACTTCATCATGGAAGAGTTTTGATTCTATGAAAAAGGGGACACGGTCTTCCACGATGTCCGTATCCGCTCTTTCTCGTAGAATTGGAGCTTCTTCTTAACATCTGTTGCTGCTCGGCGGAGAACATGCTAGCTGAGATGAACATGGTATGCAAGTTCAACAGGTATGGATTTGAAAAACCATATTAAATTTGACAAGATAAACCGTCTAGACAAGGGTAGCATCATTCTTAAACCACTGCAAGGATACATACTATATATGACACATCAATCTCCCTCACATTCTAGCTCAAAATCCTCTCCATTTTCTACTTCACATTCTAGCAAATAAACTATCCATCTCCATTCTACACATCAAGTTGTTTTAACTAATACGAATCGTATATAACAAGCAAACTATCCATCACATTCTAGCTCGAAATCATGTAATAATACAAATCCTCTTCATTCTCCCTCTTTCTAACAAACAAACTCATTTTTCTCCCTCTCTAAAGCATAACACGAGGTTGAAGAAGAAAACCTTTACAACACTTTGGATGAGTGAAATTCCCATGAAAATGAGGGGAAAAAATTCGGGCAGCACCTCCCTTGCTTCGACACCACTGGAGAGTAGGTGAAGCTCAACTCTCTATCTTTATGGTGGATTGGATCAGGCTAGAGGAGAAAGAAAGGCCTCTGTCTTTGTATATAATGGGGGATGAGTTTTTATCCCGGTGAAAAACTTTAACCGGGACAAAAAGGAACACCTTTTGTCCCGGTTGAAAGTTTACTCCCGGTTGGAGCCTCCAACCGGGACAAAAGGGGCCCTTTTGTCCCGGTTAGAATTACCAACCGGGAGTAAACTTTTTGTCCCGGTTGGTGTTATCAACCGGGACAAAAGGGGCACGCCACCGACGCTAGGGAATTAGCCGTTACAACCGGGACAAGGGGGTCTTTAGTCCCGGTTGTAAATGCCAACTGGGAATAAATGTCCGCCTTATTCTAACCTACCGTGACGCATAATCTTTTCTCTCGAGCCTAGATTAAACCGGGACTAAAGAGGGATAATCGAAAGTCAGTTCTGTAGTAGTATTTTTATAACGAGGTTGAGTTTCAGTACGTGGTGGTCAAAGTCCTCGCGCGTCTAGAAGATGGAGAATTGTGCGGTAGCCATGAGCCATCCATGCGTCCAAATTCTCTCTCTTCTCTTGCACGCATCATATCAATCTCCCTTTCTTTCTGCATGGCTGACTTGTCGTCCGTCCTTTATTTCTACGGTCAAGAAGCCCAACGGAGGCTTTGCACTGTTTGATACTACTAGGAACGAAGGGTGTCGTTCTCAGGCCCACAGTGACCGTTGCAACTTGTTGTATTTCTTAGTACTTACTATGAACTAAATGCAACATGTACTAATCTCAAAAAATAAGTTTTTTATCTTACCCTTATTTTCAAGTGCAATTGTATATTTACCCCTATTTTTAAACTTTGTGATTTTGTCCTCATCTATTCATAAGTCAATGCGATTTTGCTCTTGGCCTTTATGTATTTTGCCCCTGTTTTGACCATTGACTAGGGGCAAAATTGCATTGACTTGTGAATAGTTGAGGGTAAAATCACAAAGTTGAGAAAATAAAGACAAAATCATAAATTCACTTCAAAGCAGGGGTATGAATACAAATGCTCAAAAAAATCTTTTGTTAAAGTGAGACCCTTCCGTAAGAACTAAACAAATATCTTAGTTTTAGGAGTAACTTCAACTTCCATAAAGATTTATTCAGAGATATTAGGATTTAATTTACTCATCACTAATACATACTTAAAGCTAGTCTCAGTGGGAGTTTCATGGGCATTAAATTACATGCCACATGCTGACTTGGCATGGTCTTTACGAGAAGAGAGAAGGGGGAGTTTCCTTATATGTGAGAGGAATTTCATCCCATGAAATTCAATCAGTACAGTTACCTAGTTCTTAATCTTGATAACCGTGCACTGAAACTAATCTAAACACCTTGTTTAGCTAGCCTCCACTTTGTAGGGACTAGTGGCACATATACTAGCAGTCTTGTGTGCACATTAGAACAGTTGTGAATAAATAAAGCCTTTTATTTTTTCCCTAATTGACAAAGTCTCGCGTACACACGTCATGGAAACCATCGCCGGAGGATGTGTTAGTTAAATACTATCCTATATATACATGGGTTGAGACTGCTCAAAATATTTTGAGGAAGCACACAAAAGCAATAGGAGAGCTTGCTTGTTAGGAGGGCCGGGGTTTATAGCAAGAAGCAATAGCCTAACAACCGAGGATTTTAGGGCATCGTTTGTATAGCATCACTTAAGCAAATTTATCCTACGACGCAATTAAATGAGGAGAGAGACGTGAGCAGTTATCTCGCGCGATGACGGGCGACGCTTGTGCTCCGAGGGAGGCACTCGTGCGGTTTGGATCTCCTACGTCGTCCTCAGTCCACAATAGGCCGAGAAGCCTGACGCACCGGTGCTGTGCTTGGAGCATTGCTTCTGCTCTAGTTTCCAGTCCCGCCATCCCCTCCCGTGGCCATGCCATGCCCGAAAGGCCAGCGCTAGCGTATGCAGGATCGAGCTGGCCATGAATGCGCTCGGCTCTGCCACACCGCCTCCTGGTCAAGCCACCGGCGCCAGTGAGTACTCACACGGGGCGATGAACTCCTCTATCCCTTTCGTTGCTTGCCCCCCTTAACCCCACCCACCGGAGTGCCAGCGAGGCCGACCATCAGAGCCGCTGCCCATGGAGCCCCTCCATTAACCTGGTTTGATATGTTTATGGCAATTTCCAGTTTGACCCCTACGAAATCACAAAATCCCTATCTATATTTTTGTATCTTGGGAACTTACTGAAACCTCCCTTGAAAAATCCCACTTGCATAAGGAACAACTACTCTCGAGTCTCAAGTGAATTTGTGTAAATAGCTAAATACAATTCCATGTGTGAATAAATATTGATCCAAGTTAAATGCTTGTTATAGATTGTATTGTATTTGTGCTTCTAACAACATCATTTAGGCCTATTATATTATATTTGTATTTATGTTCATCTTAGTTATAATTGATCTTTTTTTGAATCAAATAAGCAACAAAACTGTACATAAAAATCAAGTTTATGCTTGATCATGAACACATACATGCTTTAAATAATCTGCAGACAATCAAATAGACAACCTGCTGTATAAGCTATCTCTATTCCTGTCTATATATGACATGGCAAGTTATATAGATAGCAGTTGTCTAAATTATTATACATGTCCTCGTTGATACACTCCCTCGGTCCCTCCTATGCTGGCCAGCGTATGTTCGATTCTTTGAATCTCGAGATATGAGCACGAACCGGGGAAAAAGTCACCAGAAAACTGAAAAGAAATGGACGAAAATTCGTTACGCACTTGCGTGCGCGCCAGCATCGGCGATACGACCGAAAAAATTTTGTGCACACTTTCAAAAAAAAAAAATTGTGCACTCTCGACATCACTCACTGCAGACCGGTTTACTGGGTAATTAAGCCCAATTATTTTTGAAGATAAAGTAAGATCAATTTTCAGGCCCATGCACACCTCCCTAAGGGATAGAGCCCAACATGGAGTAGGTAGGACAGGGGACATCGGCACATTATTCTGCTGGTTCTCCTGCAGTGAATACTGAATACACGTGCGTTTCCTCCATCTGCCGGGCACGATGACGCACGAGATCGATGTGCCTAAGCTAAAGCTAAGGAGCCCTGCACATCTCGCCGGCCTCACGCGAACAACACGGGCCGGTCACCAACTCCGAACGCCGCGATGACGACTAGCTCTATCTGCGCTGGTGGACAGCGATTGAGTCTTGCGTCATGCAGTCTCCATTCGCGTGCCTTGCACCACTGCATGTAGCGTTCTCCATCTCTCTTTGTTTCATCCAATGTTAACTACTAAATCCAGGGGTAGGCAGCGGTAGATATTCAGATTAGAATTTGAAGGGGAGTATGAACTAGGAAGAACAGAGGAAGAAGGATAGCGAGGAGTATTTCTTAGGAGGAAGATGAGTTTACAATTCTGTTCTTTCTTGCCGTTTCACAGGCACGCGATGCTCAGATAAGCACCACACACGCACGCACGCGACTCACGCACGCTAACGCCACTCTAGGCCTGTAACACGCTTGTTTGCCTGTCTGGCCCGGTTGCCCCGACGTGGTCCATCATCTTCGCGGCCCAAGCTGCTGTAGCGCTGAGCTGATGAACGAGCAGTGCTAACATTCCCTCCTTGAAAAGAAGCTGCTTGTCCCCAAGCAGGAACCCGAGGAAATCGCTGCTGCAAGGTAATGGAATCTTCCCAAGTAGCGAGAGAACGAGGCATACCAGACCACTTGACCAAAATCTGTGCCGTGCCATCAGAAGCCATGCGACGCTGGAGAACTTGCTCTGGAACTTGGAAGCCATCCAGGTTAGCAGGGAGTTGAGCAACTTCAGTTGCAGGCGCCAATGCTTGCTTCAGCTGTGAAACATGGAAGACAAGGTGAACCGATGAAGAAGATGGTAACTCTAGTTTATAAGCTACTGGACCAATTTTAGCCACGATTTTGAAAGGACCAAAGTAACAGAAGGCCAGTTTTTGATTGGATCTCGGGGCCAATGAAGACTGCACATAAGGTTGAAGCTTCAAATAAACTGAATCACCGACTGCAAAAGTCCTCTCTGAACGTTGCTTGTCAGCTTGAACCTTCATCCGGTGCTGAGCACGAGCCAAATGCTGCTGCACCAAGTCTTGCATAACTATCTTATCTTGCAGCCAATCATCCAAGGCAGGAACAGGACATGCCGACAGTGTATCAATACCAAAGTGTTTAGGGGAGTAGCCATAAAGCACCTGGAATGGAGAAAAGCCCAAAGCGGAGTGCCAACTGGAGTTGTACCAAAACTCGGCCAAATAAATCCAGTCTACCCATTTACTAGCACAAGCATTAACGAAACATCTCAAAAATGTTTCCATACACTGGTTGACTCGCTCAGTCTGACCATCGGATTGAGGATGATATGCCGAACTCATGCTTAAGGAAACTCCAGCTAGAGAAAATAAGGACCTCCAAAATTGAGTTGTGAAGATTCTATCTCTGTCCAAAATAATGACTGAAGGCATATCATGAAGCTTATATACATTTTGCATAAAGAGTTTAGCCACAACAGCTACTGTAAATGGATGCTTCAAAGGAAGAAAATGGCTGAATTTAGAAAACTTGTCAACAATGACGATGACATAGTTTTTACCACCAGAAGTAGGCAAGCCTTCCACAAAATCCATGCTAACAGTATGCCAAGCTCCAGATGGTACAGGGAGAGGCTACAATAGTCTAGGGTACTTAACCCTCTCAGGTTCAGCTTGTTTACACACAGAGCATGAAGATACAAAGGAATGAACACTCTGTTTCATACCAGGCCAAGAAAAAAGGTGTTTAATCCTTTGGTATGTGACTGGAAACCCAGAGTGCCCCCCAATAGCAGAGCTGTGCAAGGCTTCTAAAAATTGATGCTGCATCTAAACATTGGTACCCAGCCAAATCCTACCCTTAAATCTGAGCAACCCATCCTGATATGAAAAATTTGGTATAGCAGCACTATCCAGGACCAACTTAGCAATCTTGCTCTTGGCATCAGAATCGACAAAGTAACCATCCATGATAGCTCTACTCCATTGAGGAGTAGCTACAGAAATGGAAAAGCACTCAACAGACTCATGTGCTCTTCTGGACAAGGCATCAACCACTCTATTCTCAGTACCTTGCTTATAAACAATCTTATATTGCATACCCAACAATTTGGTAAAACTTTTCTGTTGCCAAGGAGTGTTAAGCCTCTGTTCATTCAAATGAATTAAACTCTTTTGATCAGTGAAAATAATAAATTCTCCATGCAACACATACGATCTCCATTGCCCCACAACAATTAAAATAGCCATGTACTCTTTCTCATAAGTGGAAAGACCATGAGTCTTAACTCCTAGAGGCTTGCTGATAAAAGCTAAGGGGTGTCTATCCTACAGCAATACAGCTCCAACACCATTTTTACAAGCATCAGTTTCCAAACAAAACTGCTTAGGAAAGTCATGAAGAGCCAAGACAGGAGCTGAACTTAAAGCTTGTTTCAACGTTGCAAAAGCCACTTCCTGGTGTTGTGTCCAAACAAAGATAGCTCCCTTCTTTAATAGTTCAGTCAATGGTTTGGCAATGACAGCAAAGTGCTTCACAAACTTTCTATAATAGCCAGCCAACCCCAAGAAACTCCTTAATTCCTTGACATTGACAGGGACTGGCCAATTAACAACAGCATCAACCTTGGCTAAATCAGTAGAAACACCTGCCTCACTAATGACATGTCCCAAATAAGAAATCTCCCTTTGAGCAAACTTACATCTGGACAGTTTAACATACCATTGATCTTGCTGTAGCAGCGTCAACACCTCCTTTAAATGAACCAGATGGTCCTCAAAAGTCTTACTATAAATCAAAATGTCATCAAAGAATACTATCACACATCGCCTCAACAAAGGAGATAAGTTAGTATTCATGGCTCCTTGGAAAGTGCCAGGTGCCCCAGATAGACCAAAGGCCATCACCAAAAACTCAAACTGTCCATGGTGAGTTTGGAAAGCAGTCTTGTATTCTTCACCTGGTTTCAGTCTAACCTGATGATATCCAGAGATCAACTCCAAAGTGGTAAACCAACTGGCTCCAGCCAACTCATCCATTAGTTGATCAAAAATAGGAATAGGAAATTTCCCCTTCAAGGTTAAGGCATTCAAATATCGATAATCCACACAAAATCTGAAAGTGCCATCCTTCTTCCTAACTAGTAGTACAAGAGAAGGAAAAAGGAGAAGAACTTGGCTGAATTATGCCCAACTGAATCATATCAGCCACTTGTTTCTCAATTTCATCTTTCAAGGAAGGAGGATACCTGTAAGGCCTTATATTAAAGGGTCTAGCTCCTAGAATAAATGGAATACTGTGATCACAAGTTCTTTCAAGAGGTAAGGAACTAGGAGTAGAGAAAACCACTTGAAACTGAACAATTAGATTAGAAATCTCTGGTGGCAAAGGTAGATCCCTCAGCAACAGAAGGCTGTGCTTGAACAGAAGTGATCTGGATGAGCAACTCTTCAGCAATTGCAAGAAGAATACCTTGTAACACTGCTGTAGTATCATTGTAGGGAATAACCATCCATTTATGGCGCCAATGGACCTTCATGGGGCTAAAGCTCTCCAACCAGTCCATTCCAAAAATTAGATCATAAGACAGGAGAGGTAGCACTCTAAGTTGTTGCTTGAATAAACAACCTTGGATAGACCATTCAGCTTCAGGATAAGCAGAAGAACAGGATATGACACCTCCATTAGCCACTTGCACTTTGACATGAGAAGGAGAGATAACGAAATTGCTCAATTGGTCAACCACATGCTGACTCGCAAAAGAACTGGTGCTGCCAGAATCAATTAGAATATGAACAGAGTGTTGCATCATACCCATCAGTTGCATAGACTTTTTAGTCTCACCACCAGACATAGCCTCGGATGAAATTGCCAGAAACAACAGGTCCTCAGTGGGCTGTTCAACACCAGAGCAAGCACCCAATTCTTCAATATTGAATAACTCCCAAACTTCCTGCATTGCCTAAAGTTGCATAGTAGTGGCACAAGTGTGTCCCCTGTGCCATTTCTCTGCACACCTATCACAAAGGCCCTTAGCACGCCTGAAAGACCGGAGAGCAGCCATCTTGTCCTCAACTGATCGAGCAGAAGAACCCACTCGCTTGTCATCAGGAAGAGAGGATTTACTAACAGTAGTGTTCACAGGAGGAGTAGGAAGAGGTAGAGGTCCCTTGGGAGCAGACTTCACCCAGAATCCCTTATCAGACTTGCACAAGTCCTTAAACATGACAGGAGTAACGACTTCTTCCTACAAAAGCGCAAGCGCACAAGCAGAAGCCAGATCGGGAGGGCATTAAACAAGCACTACTGATCTAATAGCATCATTTAACCCATCAATAAATTTAGTAGTGAAGAACAAGGGATCAGGAATGGAATCATAAGCTGACAGCTGATCAACCAAATTGGAAAATTGCTCAATGTACTCAGAGACTGTCCCCGACTGCCTAATACGAAAAAGCTAGCGAATCAACAATTGTTGTTGATCCTTGCCAAACCATTCATGCAAGAGTAAGCAAAAGTGTGGCCAAGTCAGAGTAGGGAACTTGCGTTCAACCGATTGGAACCAGCACGCAACCACAGGTGACAAATGCATGGATGCCACCCGTATCCAAGCATCGGGCTCCACATGATACATATCAAAGTAAATCTCACATCTAGATATCCATAGTCTAGGATTGTACCCATCAAAGGTAGGAAAAGAAATCTTAGGTAATTTGCCCCCATAACGATGCCCAGTTTCCACAGAACGACCCCGTGAACAGGAGGATTCATAAAGCGGACCATGGAATTTAGGAGGCAGAAAGGGTGGAGGAGAAGCAGCCGTACCCTTGGCCGGGCCAGGAACGAAGGTCGGCATCGACCTAAGTCCCTGATCCCGGTAGAGAAGGTCGTCGCGGTGCCCAATTGGGCCATCGGTGGAGAGTTCGGCAGATGGGCGCGCGGCCACCGACTCCGGCTTGAGCAGCAAGCCTTGGTCCCCAACAACGTTCTCCAACACAGAACACTCCATGTGCTTGTTGAGCCGCTGAATCAAACTTGAGGGTATCCATGGACGAATCGACCGATGGCTTCCAGGAGATAATTTCCTCTTGGGCATTCTCCAAAACAACTAGATGCTCCTCCTTGGCCTGCGCCAAGACATGAAACTTCCTCTCCCACTTCAGATCCAGCGCCGCAAATCGCTTGTCCATTTCATCCAAGAGCAGCTTGGTATTAGGATCCATCGCACCCATGCAGCGATGACGACGAGTGAAATGGTCGTGGGCAAGGCGCGGCTCCAGAGCGGCCGCAAGAGAAAAGATCCCAGAACCGATGAACCTGATACCAGATGTTAACTACTAAATCCAGGGGGTAGGCAGCGGTAGATATTCAGATTAGAATTTAGAGGGGAGTATGAACTAGGAAGAACAGAGGAAGAAGGATAGCGAGGAGTATTTCTTGAGGAGGAAGATGAATTTACAATTCTGTTCTTTCTTGCCGTTTCACAGGCACGCGATGCTCAGATGAGCACCACACACGCACGCACGCGACTCACGCATGCTAACGCCACTCTGGGCCTGTAACACGCTTGTTTGCCTGTCTGGCCCAGTTGCCCCGATGTGGCCCATCATCTTCGTGGCCCAAGCTGCTGTAACGCTGAGCTGATGAACGAGCAGTGCTTACATCCTGCTATATCGTTGCGGACTTTGTTACTGCGTAGTTTGTGCAAAGTTGATTTGATATATATGCATGCATTGATATTATATGTCACTATGAGCATTTTAAGCACCCAGGAATAGCTCAGTCGTGTAGCTAGCGGCGGAGCTTATTTTGAAGAACAACACTAAAATTAATTCCTAATTTCATATTTTCAAATTTTTTCCCTCGTCCTTTTTAAAGTTTGTCTCCTCCATCTATAACAAGCTTGGAACCCATCTTTCTTCATTTCCTTCGAGATTAGGATTAGAACTTTGAGTTGACTCAAGGTGATCGAGTTCAATGAAGATGGTAGGCCAACCCAATAGTGGTGACTGTTGGTGGGCAAGCTAGGAGGTGTAGAGCTATCCCGATTGCGGGAGGCAAAAAACGACACATAAATAGGCCTGGGATATTGGATGATAAATTGATTGTTCGCTGAATACATGTTATATGAAAAATAGTAATTAATCATAGATCCATAGCAAGAGCTGATGGACATGGACATGGGAGGGTGGTGGAAGGGGTGATGGCATGATAGGCAGACATTGGGATGCCAGGAGTGTTGGAGGGAAGAAGGATAAAGGGGGAATAAAAGGAGGCGAAACCACTGAATTTTGATTGGAGGGTTCAAAATTTTGAAAGTAAAGGCGCGAAGAAAACAAAATCCTGGACATAGTGCATCAGAACAATAAGGATTTGTGTAATCTTTCAGGAAACATCACAGTATCTGGAAGCTTAGACGCCTTAAAGGAAGAAGAATTAGTATCCACGCGTACTTCGGCCAATCTTGGCCATCAACCACCTCTCACCCTCCAAAACCCCGCTACTTAACACAACTCTTGTCTGTCTAGCTCACTTGTCACTGACAATTCTTCCCTCCATGATTCTGATACGAGGCCATCCACATCCCACCTCGAACACACTTCACTTCCGAACACCAGGAACCCAGTAATTAAGCAGCCATGGCGATCACCTCCTCCGGCACCCTCTGCAAGCACCAGAGCTCGGCGTCCCGCCACCGCTGCCGCGTCTGCGCCGTCGTCTCCCTGGCCGCGCTCCTCCTCCTCGCGGTCGTCGCTGCCGTGCTGGCACTCCACCCGCGCCCAGCCGTCCCCACGCTCGAGGCGCTCCGCCTCGCCTCGATCTCCCTCTCCCCGACCGGCGCCTCCCTGAACGCCACCCTCGACGCCGACCTCGCCATCCGCAACCCGAGCCCCGTGGCCGCCTTCACGCACGACGCCGGCTGCGCCGAAGTCTACTACCGCGGCGCGCTCGTCGCGGACGCCGACCTGCCCCCCGGACGCGTCGGCGCGGGTGGCACGGAGGCTATGACCGTCCGGTTCACCGTGCTCGCCGACAGCCTCGCTGCGAGCGCGGCGCAGCTGTACGGCGACCTCGTCGGCGCCGGGGACGTGCCGCTCACCGTGCGGACGGCCGTGCCGGGCAAGGCCACGGTGCTCGGCATGCTGAGGCGCCGTGTGGTCGTGGTGACGGTGTGCGACGTCGCGGTGAGCGTGCGCGCGCCGGGCGCGCAGACATCGTCGTGCCGGTACCGGACCAAGCTCTAGCTAGCCATGTCGCCGTGTGTAATGCCATTGTGGCAAATTGCAAGACTGTTGCCAACTTGAAATTGTACTGTGCTGCACATTTGCGAGGGACTGATCAGTCGTTTGACCGGTAGATGACAAATGTGTTTGTTGCGATAAGTTGGTGAGGAGTAAGAAGCAGGTGAAAGATTGGTAAAAATGATAATTATTCAGCGCCTGTGAGTCCGACGGCCTGGTGAATTACAAGAAACTCTTTTGTTTTCTCTTTCTTGTTTGGAGTTATTGAGTTAAATTTTGTGTGCAAAACTTGAATTGCTTGCGATTTGGAATGAGTAACGAGATTCATGTTTGTACCAATGGTTGCGGTTGCCGATCAACTTCAGAATTTTGTCTATTGCTACTGCAAAATAAAGTTGTGATCTATTCTTTCTCATCTCGGAAAAGAAATAATTTCGTTTTTCAGGAATCTGAGAACTAGGTATTATCTCGGTTCTTGAGCAAGCTCCTTTTTTCATGTCACTGAAATTGATGGACTTGAAAGGCATGAGCAGCACATAACTGTAGTATGAGTTGATCACAGAATAAGCATGAAGCAATCAACATTTCCTTTACAACATAAGTTAGCACTTTTTTTAGATAAAAGAAGTCTTTATTCTAGCCTCTACACGAGTTGTGCACTCAACCACATATTATTACAATACAGCCTCTGGCTGTCAACAAAGATGCTAACAAATATAGCTAGCTCTCTAAACACAGAAACAAAGTGTAGCATTAAGCACATAGCCTATTAGTAACATGACTGACCCAAAATAATTGAGCTGCAAACAGAAGTTCATAAAATGGATCACTATCAAAATGCACCAAGGAACATATAGGCATAGTAAATAATCCCAATTAGTCGGGCATATGTATCTGTGACCAAACGAAATCAAATGGACTGACTGACAAGCAAAGCAACTACTCTGTGTTGCGGTCGACAGTGTTCTGTTCTATATGACTCGGAAAAGTTAATTTCCAGATCTTAAGACTCCATATAATATCTATGATGTCGTCTTAAGTATTGCTAAGTAAGGACATAGCAAAGACGAAGGAGACTATATTGGTAATGCGCTGAGTTCCTGTGGAAGAATTGAGGCAAAGGCCTTTGAAGCGCCACTTCAGTGCTGTTTCTTCTCAGACAGCATTGGGATCTTAGAGAGAAGCTTCACATCAATCACTTTGTATTGCTTCTTGATCTCAATAAGGGCCTTCTCGCCCACAACATCAACTTGATCTTCGTATTTCTCATACATCATGGGCAGCGTGTATGCCATCAGGAATACTGCAAACAGGGATCACTTTCAGCATCTCACGAATGACATTGAGAAATAGAAGTACAAAGATGATTTTATATGTAATATACAGAATATGACTTTTTGGATGTAGTGCATATATAGTTAATAAGTACAAAGTTCATGGGGCACTTTATCCAATTTTCTGTTTTTCCAGATAATTTGTAAAGAAGAGCTGACCTACTGCAACCAGATATTCACATTCCATTGTTTAATTTCACAGTGATATCAAAGTTTCAAAATCTTAGTATATCACAATGTTTTTTCTTATAAAAAATCGTCACTTGATTTGAGACAGTGAAGTCCTGTTTGATCCAGTTGCAATGCTACCTTGGAAGGAGAAAATCAAGAAAAACCTATATCTTTCTTTCTAGATTTTTTTTCCTCCAAAGATAAGATAAAGCCATTGTTATCAGAAGACGCTAATGTGCACACACATGTGCTTGTTGCTCTTAAGTACCTATGCAGACATTCACGAACCAAGGGCTTCAGTTTTCCGAACATGACACAATCAGAGAACTGAAACTACAAACTCAATCACACATTATATCTATATGTAAAGGAAGCTCTTTGTTTTGATTGATAGTGCAGGAAGCCTTTCAGAGTCCATTGTTTATTTTGATCTTCAATGCATTACTCAAATTATTTAATCGAAGTACTAAAGTTATTTAGATGAAGTAAAATACAGCACAGATGTTGAGAAGATGGTAATGTATGCTAATTTGCAGTGGAAGCCAAGGAGAAAGTAGAGAAGAAGATTACTAGTGTAAGACAAAGTCAAGAAGCTGAAGCAGCTTCCAATTATAGAAATGAACCACAGGACTGCAACCGTCTGCCAAAAACAAAACAGACAAAAAACTTCAGAAAACTACATGAACCGCAGCAACAGAAAATAAATATGTGGTAGAACTCAGGTGAATTACCATCAGATATGTTTTCAGGTCTTTCCCAGAAGCAACATTGCGCAATGTATAGAAAGCCTCATTGATTTCTTTCCTTGCAATATGAGCTACCTTCAGGCATTGGACTTCAGATAGAATGACCTCTGGGAACTTTGGAGGAGACCTGGAAAATTGAGGACGTCATACGAATTCCCAAGATATAGTCATACATATGGAGTAACCAGACAAATCCTTTCGGTGCAATCTATATATGCAAAAAAATTTAGCTAGTTCTTGGCATTCAGGATGATAATAAACAATCTTGCTCAAACAAAGGAAACAGAGTGTGACTTGAATAACTAAGATCTCTGTAATAATAATAAAATTCATTTGGCATTGCGTATTCTGCAATATGACCATTTTTGGATTCTTCAACAGAAATAGAAAGAAAAGCAGTGTATCTTCAACGTTTCAGATTAAAGTTGAGGACCAAAGGAGGAACAGAAAGGGTGACCTGTTGACGAAGGACGCAGCGTTCGACCAGACGAACCAGACGGTGAGGAAGACAATGAGCGTGTGGCAGAGGAAGGTGAGGAGGTGGTAGCCGATGCCCTCGAACAGCAGCCAGATCACCGTCACCCCAGCAAGGACGCTCCCGGATGTCTGCTTGTTCCTCCACAGCACAAGATCGGCAGCTGAAACAGGAAAAGAAATCATAACAATCTTAGTTTTACAAAGGAAAACAGTCCTGATGGAAAGTGCCAGTTTTGCAGTGGGCTTTCAAATATCCAGGAACTTTTCAGTAGGAAACTAAATCCTTCCGCTCCCTAATTTATACACATTACCTTTGCCACCGCCGAGGACGTGATGGAGTGGATGCTTCCTCCCGAAGAGCTTCTTCTTCTTGGATTTCTTGGGCTTTTTGTCATCATCCGAGTCTGAGGAGGAGGATGACGACGAGTGCTTGTATTCGTGGATCTTCTCGTTGATCTTCTCCAGGAGCGAGCCGTGCTCCTCGCTTTCGGACATCATCCCCTACCCTAGCTTCTCTTCCAAAAACATAAATGCACAATCAGATCGAAAGGCTAAACAAACGTAAATGATCTGAATCTTGGAAATGAAACCAAAATGGAAATGGACAGACTAATTAAGAACCTGCGCGACACATCTAGGAGCGAGAATACAATCGAGATCGATCAAGGGTAGATACTTACAGTGTTCTTCCTTGCAGTTTATTTACGCTATCAGATCTGGGACCTCTGCCTTTACCTTTCTCTTTGGTTGGGTTGGAGTTGTTCTTCTTTGGGAGGAAACCGAAGTGGAAGGGGGCAGCCCCGTAGATATAACGGACCGGAGCCAAAGGCGGAGGACGGCCAGAAATAGGAACCCATCCATCGCTCGCTATGCTAACGTCAAAGACACGCATGGCTTCTGCTGCCCCTCCTCCGTGTCATTATTTTTTTTCTAGTATTTTTCAGTAGAACTTATTAAGTGTTCGCTCATTATAATATGAGTATTGTTCAAACTAAGAAACTGATTTGTGACTTTGCTTTCGCGGCTTCGATGAGGCCAACAAATCAAGACCAATATAGATCCCATATTTGATAAAAAAATATATCGAATACTCGTTCTGCTTCTATTTCCACTGCAGATGTGTTAATTGGTACATAGCTATATGTGAAAGTGAGAGCTAAACAGGATTACCCGGGGAACAAATTATTTTTTTAATTAGCCGATCATCTTTTGGAACCATTGTTTTTCTTACAGATAAAACATTACAAACATAAAAAAGGAATCATATTTGGAAATGGTAGAGAAAAATGGAAAACAAACACACACGTTTCTCATCTTTGTATGCTAGCTAGGTGTAGCAATACAAACGTAGCAAAAGTGTAACACACCAAATGACCAATGCAACAGGTGCAAAACCGATTGCAATATAATCTGGGGTAACTTATTGATACAAAACGATGGCGAAATATATATTCATTCGACCAATTCAAATATACTATTTCTGTGTAACAGTGCTCTTGAAGCAATAGTTTATTTGTAACCTACGGACAAACTATTACAAAAATATCCACATTCCACACCACAAATAATAAATGAGGAAAACCGAGAAAAACCTCAAAGTGCCAAATTGGCGATTGGCAGAAACCCACCATGTCTACACCTATACACGACCCTACTGACTAGTTTCAATTTTGACACAAAAAAATGCCAATTCATCACGACTAGATATCTGTAGCTGTACCACCGGCCATCATGGCCTTGAACTCGTCGAAGTCGACGCGCCCGTCGCTATCCCGGTCGGCGGCGGCGATCATGTCGCGCACCCGAGCCATGCACCCGGCCTCAGGCAGCCCCATCCGCGCCAGAACGGCCTGCAGCTCGGTCGCAGAGATGTACCCGTCGCCGTTCTCGTCGAACACCGAGAACGCCTCCCTCATCTCCTCCTCCTCCTTGCCGTCGCCATGGTCGCCGGCGAGCTCGGCATGTAGCGCCTCAAAGTCCTGGAACCGCAGCCCCGTCATGCCTGGCGCGACGTACGGCGCGACGACGGCTTCAAGCGCGCCCGTGCCAGCGGGAGCGGTCTGCGCCGGCGCTGGTGGCGCCGGAACAGCGGCGTGGTCCAGGGCGAGGCCGAGCCTGCCCAGCGCGCCGGAGAGCTCGGTGGGCGTGATGACGCCGTCGCCGTCGCGGTCGAACAGGTCGAAGACGCGGCGCAGGCGCAGGGACTCGAGCCTCCGTTGCCGGCCGCCGTCGCAGGGACCGTGGCGCTGCGTCTGCTGCAACGACGATCCTGGACGAGCCGATGATGACGAGGCGGCACCAGCGGGCGCCGCGGACAGAAGCAGCGGCGGAGGAGCCATCATGCGTGTGTCTGGGCGCGCTACTTTAATTTCCCACACGTGTGTACGTATGGAACTTTATTAGAAGGATTTGGTTGAAAACCTAGCTAGCTATGGGCCTATGGACACGTATGTTGATAAGGGTTACAAGTTTTGCGTGTTGAGGTGCTGTTTATATAGGGAAGATGCAAGTTTTACGTCACGTACAAGTTATAGGAAATCCTACAACAAGCTCCTCCTCATCTTTATTTTAGAGTTAAGGCGGCAAACTGGTTGACGTGACATGGAATTCTTTGCTTATTGTACGGAATCTGTGGACGGTAAACGAGGGCAGTTGCCGCGGCAATATTCGTAGTGCTAGCTGATGTTGTATACTTGTATTGCATTGTCTTTGTGTAGAAATGGTTTGCATCAGGTTCTTGTGTTTTTCTTGTTTGAAACTGAAGTAACATAGATGCTGGATTGCTGGATGACACGCAACGCTGGACATGCAATTATGGAATTTTAGGTTTAGGAGTGGGACGGTACATAATGGGTCGTCTGGTCAGGTTGACTCAGAAGATGTTTAAACACCGTCTCAAATATCCTCTACACCCAAATGCATTAGTGCTATAATAATATGACTAGGTTGATCCCTCAAATATCATGTAAAAGCATGTGATGGACGACCATCCCATCTAGAACGCGTTCATCATTCAAACCAGACCCCCTATCACTGAACTTTGGCTTTTGAGCGTCTAAGAGAAAGAAAACGCCTTTAGAGGTGTCGAAGAATCGTATTGCACATCTAAAATGACCAAGACTTTGCACCTGGAAAGTTCCCGCTAATTTTAGCACACGGCTAGGGTCGCAATCTCGTGCTAATGCGGGATCGAAAGGGCCAATGTCGTGGTGGATTTTCCTCGAGCGAATTCAATCGAATTTTCGAACATCGTCTCTGGGCGGTGAACATACTCATCTTCCTCCTGTGACTCGTTGACTCTGCAAGCGCCAAGCATCCGTCAACTACACCTCCTATGGATCCGTTTAATTTCCCTTGATGACTGCGCATCTTTTACGATGATGGTGGTACTTAATTATGTGTTCAACCAACCACAAAAGATTTAATTGTTATTATCTGTTTAAAGATAGCCAATTGCATCTTGATCTAACAATTTATATTGTCAACAACTCAACATAGTAAGAAGAACTACTATTCCAGTTTATCTGAGAACACAAGCAAAGTAGCTAGGCCGGTTTCGGCGGTGAGCAGAAAGAAAAATAAATTCGACAGCTAATTAAAGTCGTATAATCAAGCTGAACTTGTATTATCTTATTAGTGGAAGCTCATCTAAAGCCTTCTTAGTTTAGGCGACGCGGACACCACACGGGTTGCCCGCGGAGGCGAATCAGTACGTAACCAGGACGAAAGGGACTTGCGAAGCTTCCCTGAAATCGCTGACGGTCTACGCTGCTGATGCTACTCTGCATGAGGAAGTAGCTGCGCAGGCCTCCAAAATTTTCGGGAAAGCCTTTTACTGTACCTCCAATCGGGCCGTGCGTACTCCTCCTTCGCATCTCTCTCCATTTGTAATGTTTTGTCGAAATGAGAAATTTTGGAATGGTTGAAAAAAAATAAGGACCATTTAGAGAAATTATGTGGTGAAAAAATATCAAGAAGTACCAAATAGTTAGGACTGAGTACAAAAGATAGTGCAGGACTCGTACTAATTCAATTTATTTTTCAATTACATTCGTGAGACCACAGAACTTTGTATTTGGTAACTCTCCTGTAGTTATGTTTAACCTTGAATGCAATTTATAAATTCGACAGCAATAGTAAAAGTAATAACGAAAATGGCTAATCCAATAGCAGATTCCGCGCTCAGTTAGCTCAGTTCGAGGGAGGGTGGAATGTTTATAGAAAAAGCAAAACAACACTAAAGAGAAACTCCACCTAGAACGTACCAGTCAGCACTTCGTTATTGTCGACCGCGCGGATCATCATAAGCAACAAAGTAGCAAATACGCGTCGGTATCACATATCAACGGTCATAAAAAATTGGAAAAACTCCAAATTACTCCCCTCAAGTATAATCAAAGTCTGAATAATCCCTAAAGGATTTCTCGGTTTAACATACCTCGAAATTATGCCATTTGGTTCAATTTACTCCTAAACTATACCATTTGGTTAACAAAATTTGTCTTTTTTTTTCTCCATGCATAGGTGGAATCTTAAGTTCAACTTTTGCAAGATGATAGCAAACATCATAAGACATGTTTAAAAAATATATCATGAATTTTTCATCATTATTTTGATAGGGTAGGAAATTTAATAACAAAATTTATGCTCGAGATGCAAAGTTAGATAAAAACTAATGATGAAAAATTTATAAATATTTTTTAATATAGATTATGATGTCCACTACCATCCTGCAAAGTCTTAGATTAAAATTCAATTTATGTATGATGAAGAAATAAAAATGACAAATTGCATTATGGGGTGTTGAACCAAATAACATAGTGTAGGGGGTAAATTGAACCAAAACATAGTTTAAAGTGTTATCTGAACTTTCGCTATACTTGAAGGGATTGAAGGGAGTAATTTGAACTTTTTCCTAAAAAATTTAAAGAAAAAAGTACCATGAAGTACTCACTAGTACTTTAACAATCATTGTAACAAAGCTCATTATAAATAGGGGGACGATGTTTCCGCGAGTAGTATACAGTGGCGGGCCCACTTTGATTCAAGGGTATTCAATTGAATACCCATTATTTTTGCAAAAAAATTTCATATATATACAGTGTATTTTAGGTGTATGTATGAAAAAAACAAAAATACAAAAGCTAGCATAGTAGCATACACATTCGGCCCATCCGGCCCATCCGGCCTGCCCACGCCCCCAGTCCCCCACCGGCCCACCCCCACTGCTCATTCACGCGCACTCTCCAGGCGTCCAGGGTCCAGGGCTCCACTCTCCAGGCGCGCGAACCCTAGCGGCGTCCGGGTCCGGCGGCGGCGGCATCCGGCGGCGGCGGCGGCGGCTCCCGGAGGCGGCTCCCGGCGGCTCCCGGCGGCGGCGGCGGCATCCGCTAGGAGGGCGGCGGGCGGCATCCGGCGGCGGCGGCGGCGGCTCCCGGCGGCGGCGGCGGCATCCGCTAGGAGGGCGGCGGGCAGCCTGCGGCCGGCGCGTCTGCGGCGCGCCGAGCGGCGAGCGGAGGCGCCGTGGGGCGCGGCTGCCGACGGGCCGGCGACGCCGCGGTGGCGGGCGCGCAGGCGTTGCTGCCTGCTGCGGCTACTGCTGGCAACTGGGCGTGGGCGGTGGGCTCAGGGGCGGGCTGGCGGCTGCGCCCAGCGGCTACTGGAGGGCAGCGCCGCAGCGTGCTGCGGGTGGCCTGCGCCCTGCCGGAGTGCCGGCTGGCGGCTGCAGTTCTGGCCGGCTGCCGCCCTGCGGCCTGAGCGCGGCCGCGCGCGCGGTTGCCGGTTGGGCGCCGCGACGGCCGACGACGGGCCGGCGGCGGCGGGCGCGCCACTGGTGATTGCTATTCCAGTCGGCCGAGCCAGTGATTGCCTACTGTCTACTGATTGCTAATTTGCTATTCCTGATTGTTTCTGAAATTGAGGTGAGCATTTTCAATTGTTTGTCAAATTAGGATAGCACATCAACTTGCAAAATGTGGATGCTCATGAATTTAGTTCAATGTGAAATTGTGTAACTTTTAGGTTTGAACCATGAAGAGGAAGGGTAGTGCCGCTACTGATTTGAGGATTTTCATGGCAAGAGCTGCTGCAAAGAAGAGACAACCTGAACTGGAGAATGTTAATCAATCTTGCAATGAAAGCCAAATGCAACTAGTGTTATTCCAAGGGCAGAGTGGTAGTGAAACAAGCACGGTACCACATGAACCAGTGAGATCCAACCAGCCTCCAGAGAACGGCACAACAGAAGATGGTGAATCCATACCTGTGGAAGAAAATGATTCTAGTGATGAAGACAAGAATGATTATGGCATTGAGCATGATCCTGGATTGAGGGCTCCGATCTCAAGCTATGATGTCAATGACCAAGATTCAGTTAGAAGGGCATACATTGCATTGGGGCCATGTCAACCAAAGATGAAGAGGGATGCTTTTCCGCAACATGATTGTGGAGGTATGCGTCGCTTCCAACATAAGTGGTTTGCTGAATTTAAGTGGATTGAGTACAGTGTGGATAAAGATGCTGCATTTTGCTTTGTTTGCTATTTGTTCAAAGATAACTGCAAATTTCCTGGTGGAGATGCTTTTGTTGTTGAAGGGTTTAGAAATTGGAATATGAAAAAGAGAATTCATAGGCATGTTGGTGCTATCGATAGTGCTCATAGTGAAGCTGAAGAGAAATATAGATTGTTCACGAGACCTAAGGCATCAATCCGTGAATCTGTTGCATCAAACACTGCACAATTCAAGGCTAAGTATCTAGCTCGCTTGATATGGTCACTTAAGTGCATAAGATTTCTGTTGCGTCAAGGGTTGGCTTTTAGGGGTCATGATGAAACAAAGGATTCACTCAACAAGGGGAATTTTCGGGAACTTTTAGCATGGCTAGCAGGAAACTTTGAAGAGGTTAATCTGGTGGTACTAGAGAATGCACCACAAAACTGTCAGATGATAGATCACAAGATTCAGAAACAACTCATTGATGCTTGTGCTCATGAAACAACTAAATTTATCATTGACGAACTTGGTGATGAGTGTTTTGCAATTCTTGCTGATGAGTCAAGTGATGCATACCTACTGGAACAATTGGCTCTTTGTTTGCGTTTTGTCAATAAAAAAGGAGAACCAGTTGAGCGGTTTCTAGGTCTTGTCCAAGTTGAAGATACTACATCATTGACTCTTAAAGAAGCAATTCAATCCTTGCTTATCAAATATCAATTGCCCCTATCCAAGGTACATGGTCAAGGGTATGATGGAGCTAGTAATATGAAGGGTCATGTTAATGGTTTGAAGAAACTAATTATGGATGAGTCCCCTTCTGCTTATTATGTTCATTGCTTCGCCCATCAACTTCAACTAACACTTGTAGCAGTTGCTAAGGAGAATACTGATTGTGATTGGTTCTTTGGGCAACTTGCTTATTTGTTGAATGTTCTAGGGATGTCTTGTAAAAAGATCCGCATGCTTCGCATTGCTCAAGCTGAATACATGATTGAAGCATTGAATTTGGGTGAAATTGAAACCGGGCAAGGATTGAATCAAGAGATGGGCTTAGCAAGGCCAGGTGATACACGATGGGGATCTCACTACAGAACTGTAATGCATGTTATGTTCTTATATCCTTCAATCAAGAAAGTTCTCTTTAGGATTGGGAATGAAAGTAAAGGGGCTGAGGCTAATGGAGCTCAAACTATGCTCACAGTATTTAAGTCCTTTGAGTTTGTTTTCCTGCTACACTTGATGAATGAAATATTTGGATACACAAATGACTTGTGCAATGCTTTGCAAAAGAGGGAGCAAGATATCGTAAATGCAATGGATCTTCTGGAGTTCACAAAGGTAGAACTGGATGTTTTGAGACAAGATTCTGGATGGCAAGAATTTCTTACCAAGGTCACTTGTTTTTGTGAGAAGCACAATGTTAAAGTTGTTGACATGAATGGGAAGTATATTCCTATGCAAAGATCAAGGCAGTTCTACAGAGGTGCCATTAATTATCACCGGTTTCATGCTGATATGTTTTTGGGTGTCATTGATAGACAAGTTCAGGAGCTCAATAATAGGTTTGATGAGGTAAACACAGAGCTACTTAGATGCATGGCATCATTCAGTCCAGCAAATTCCTTTTCTGCTTTTAATGTTGAGAACTTGGTTAAGCTTGCTGGGTTCTATCCACACGACTTTGAATTTCAAGAAATACACCAGCTTCATTTTCAGTTGCACCACTATATCAATGATGTCAGAAATGATGAAAACTTCAAAAATTTGAGAAGTCTAGCAGAGTTGTCTATGATGCTAGTTAAACAAGGAAAGGTTTCTCGGTATGAAATTGTTTATAAACTTCTCAAATTGGTGCTTGTTCTCCCTGTTGCAACTGCTGGTGTTGAGAGGGTCTTTTCAATAATGAATTTGATAAAGAACAAGAGAAGAAGTAAGATGGGGCAGAAATATTTGAATGGTTGCTTAGTCACATTGATTGAAAGGGAATTCTTCATGCAAGCTAAGGATAAGGACATCATCGCTCATTTTCAAAGCATGGCAGAACGGAAAGTTATCCTATAGCTTGTAAGTAGTAATCTTTGTTACCATTTTGCTGTTTTAGCCTCTATTTATTTCACATGTTGCCACTTTTATATGTTGATCATTAGTAGCTGGACAATTTTAATTTGTGATCAATTTTATTAATCAATGATGCTACCACTTAATTCTGTGTTATAAAATTATAATTTATTCTATCAAATTTTTTTTCTTGCCATCTCCAATTTTGAATACCCATAGTCCAGATCCTGCGCCCGCCTCTGGTAGTATACAATGTGAGAATGTCCGATCACAGGTGAAGAAATCAGCAGGAATTGAAGGGAACCAAAGTGTGAAAATAGATTCCTCGCCGCTTCACCCAGGCTCCCGACCTCCTGTGCTACCATGTCGCCGAGAAGGCTCGCAGAGTCGCAGTAGACGATTGCTCCCTTCCTCAGTGCACGCGGCGAGAACGGAGAACCTGCAAGAAAGCAGAGGGAGCGCGGCAGCCACGCGAGAAGGAGGGTTCGCTGATGTACATATTCTGCTGTTCCGGCCGTGAGCTGGTGGTTGTCCTTGGGCCGCACGATGCCAACATGAGCAGGAGCCACGATGTCGAAGCAATTGTGCAGAGTAGTCTTTGCCTCAGAAATAAAGCAGTGGCATAATCCAAAGTGCTTTTGAGATGACCGATTAAGCTGAGTAGGCTGAACCTGGACGATTTTGTCTCTTCTTTGCTTCAATCAGCCGTGAAGAAGTGATTTTCAGAATTGACCACTTAATATAATATGGGATGTGTAGTATGTATTCATGATTCAGAGTTGCATCGATGTTCGGGAATGAATCGTTGTAATTTACCAAAGCCTCCTGCATAATTGGTTAACAAATCCATATAGCTATATATTGCAACAATTTGATGGTCACAATAGTTCTAGTTACATATCACGCCACTCCAGCATAAGGAAAGAAAAAAAAAGGGCTTGTACCGACTATTGCACACCATCAGGTAAGCGTGCTTTTACAATACCTGAAAAAACATCAGTTCTTACCTTGCATGGATGTCGTAAGAAAGAAACTTCACAGGATGTTTTGTTCAAGGCAAAACTTTTGTTAAAATGTTGTATCATTGGTTGATATATGATTTATATGTGGTCATTGAATCAAGTTTAGGAGTAGTTTTATGATTTAGATTTTTATAGGATATATTTCAACTTATAATCTAATCGTGAATATCGTGTTTTGTTTTGTTTGTGTGTAAAATAAACTTCTCTCAAAAATCATGTATAAATTAAAGATAGCATTTGTATTGGTTACTGTTGTAAAGCATGGGCACCTTACTTGTAATTTCAATGCGTAACTTCGTGCTAACAACTTCTTGTACGATAATTTTTTAGCACAACTTTGATGGCGTGCAGATCTTATGCGCACAACTTTCTGAAGGACAACTTCAATTTTTTATTTTTTATAAAGTTATAACATATGCACGTGATTTATACGCATAAATTTTTTCAAAGCACCAACATGATAAATTTTGTAACACAACTTTCATGATATACACAAGTTGTTGCCACGACTTTATGAGAAAACTATAAAAAATTATGCACATAACTTATACCCAAAACGATATTTACCTAAATATAAATTGTATGAAAAATGAATAGGAAAAATAGAAAAGAAAATAACAAACTCACGCGTCGCGCGGGGGCAGCAGGCAGGCTGCTAGCAGCGTCACCAGTACGTGGGTATGTGCCTAGGGATGAAAGCGATCGGGAATGGTCGGGAAAATACCTTGACAATTCCCGCTCCTGTATTTTTTGGCCAGGAACAGGAAAGCTGGATGCGAAAACGAATTTGATATTACGGGATATCAGGAACGGAATATTTCGATCGGGAATATGTCGATTACGATAATGAATCGATAACACAAAATGGGAACATCAACACATGTAACTATTTCAAACAGTTAGCTCGACACAACAATTTCAACCATGCATAATTCATACGCAAACAAATGAATAATACACAGATAAGTCTCATAGATGCACATGACTATAGTGATTCAGTGAAGCACATCAATACAGCACATAAGCACAGGCGCACAGCCTTCCAGTTCTAGTTCTAGTTCGAGTGAAGCAATGGCCAAGAGTTTAGGCAGCCAACAGATCACAACTCACAAGTCCAAATTATCAGATTCATTATCCAAACTACATCTTGACCTTAACCTCTTATATCCTGCCAAGAGAAAAATTCAAACACATGAAGACATATTCAGATTCAATATTCAAACTACATCTTTCAAGCAAAGAATTCAAAACAGAGCATAGAAACAGAGAGCACATACTACATCTTCAATACAGAACACATGCAAGTGAATAAGCAACATAGATTTACAGTAGGGGAACTACATGTATAGATATCAGATCTGCGCATCTACATGACTACAACTACATGTACTGACACTAACTAGTTATTATAAGTTCTACTTTCTGATGTTCGACGTTTCAAGTAGGTTCTATGGCTGTGGCAGCTCTAGGATGAGACGACCCTTGTTCTTGGATGCCAACGAGCCAGCAATAGAAGGGGAACCTCTAGCACCCTCCGAGATGCTGAGATCCCAAGAGCCGAGAGTCCGTGAGAGGCAGCCGGCGATGAGGTCGGTGTTGGGATACGAGGTAGGCTACACTAGCGCAAATCAAAATTTTTCTACCGCGTAAACCAGGTTTAGTATCCCATGATTTACGCTAGCAGTTTTCCTGGTTTACGCATTAGAAATTTTGATTTGCGCTAGTGTAGCCTACCTCGTATCCCTTAAGTGGTATCAGAGCCGTAGCTGTTTAGTTTTGGATTTGGGATGTGTGCATATGGAAATATGTGAGTTTTCAGTTTGATCTATGTCCTAGTTTCGTGTTCTTGCTGCAATGGTAGTGTAACGACATACTCCTACCGGTCGGGTTTCTGCCATCGGAGTTAAGTGATACACGTAATTCCAGTTGCAGTGAGTGAAGATCAATGTGATTGGTCGAATCGAAATCTAGGTTCATACGCCAGGCGCATGAGATATGCAATAATAGATTGGATCTACTACCGGGTTGGGATTTTGCCGTGTGCGTATGCTTCGGTAAATCAGTCGTAACTTTTCGGTACGATCTCGGATCGGGGCGAATTTTATATGAAAATTGATCTAAAGAAAAAGTTACACATGAAATTCCATCGCTTTGCCATTTTTGGTGAAATTAGATTTCCCAAATTCGGCTAGGAAGATGAAGTTTCGGGCCTCCGAAGTTTGTAACGTTAGGACGCTTAACTCTGTTTTGCAGGATGTATGTATCTTTTGATCAGTATGGCCCCTTTGTGTATGTGATGCATATGTGTAACTCATTCGTGACCTGCGTGTTGCGCGTACGGCAACACGGTTGGAGCCATATGTGTTGTCACATTAATGTATTTAATGGTCTGCGTACCAATCTGTGATGATCCAAGCAACTATGTAATCTTCATTACTAGCTTCTTTACAAGCTATTAGGCGTAATAGCATGTTCTAGTTCTTGGAGGACTCATCACTAGGAGGATGGCGCACATGGAACATGGAGATGGAGATCACCATGGTGAATAGGTTTTGTGGAGATGGAGATCACCATAAGAAAATGGGCCACACTGTGTCACAACTGTGTGAATGCTATTCTTTATATGTTTTACTTTCTGCATGTTGTGATGTTAGAAGTAGAACGATCCCTCACAAAGTTTAAGTTAGTATGCCCTCTCAACTAAAACTTGCACCGTCCCATGTCTTGTACAATTAGTGGTGAGTCTATGAAATTAGGGTGCCACTAGTTTTCCTTGACTAGACGGATTTGTGTCGGACACTTACATGCATAAGGGTTGGTTTGCTTAACAAGGTTATCTTAACGGTTAAGGACCTTGGGGCATAAAGGTTGGGTGCCGAGACATAGAGATGTCACCCAACAACAGGAGTCATATGTGATATGATTAGCAAGAAGTTGCTTACCGATCTACCTTGTTTGCTAGCGTTGATGCTAAAGCTCACTAGTAGACTTGTTAGTTGTGGATCCTGAATCACTATGTATCAATAGAGGGATATTGATTTTAGTGGGAGTAGATTCTGTTAAAATAGTTTAATGTGATTTGCTCTATCATGGATACGTTTGTCTTAGTGTATTTTGCATTACTTTTGTTGTAGATTAAATGGCACCTAACAGCACTACACCGTTTGCTTTGTGTTCAGTCCTTGAGAAGGACAAGTTGAATGGAACAAACTACTCGGATTGGATCCGTAACCTGAGAATTGTTCTCAGGGCTTAGAAAAAGGAAGATGTTCTAGACAACCCACTACCAGAAGAACCTGCTGATGATGCACCTGCTGCTGCTAAGAATGCTTACAAGAAAGCATGTGATGCTAACCTTGAAGTAAGCTGCCTTATGCTTGCTTGCATGGAACCCGAGCTGCAGATGCAGTTCGAAACAAACCATGACGCGCACGATATGATCGTGGCGCTTAGAGACATGTTCCAAGCACAGGCCAGGACTGAAAGGTTCAATGTGTCTAAGGCTTTTGTGGAGAGCAAGCTAGCAGAAGGCGCAGCAGTAGGACCACACGTAATCAAGATGGTTGGTTACACTCAACGGTGGGAGAAGCTGGGCTTCCCACTGGGCCAAGAGTTGGCCACTGATTTCATTCTTTCGTCTCTTCCACCTAGCTATGAGAACTTCATCTCGAACTACCATATGCATGGGACGTAGAAGGGTCTGAATGAGCTGTGTGACATGTTTAAAACAGCAGAGGCTGACATCAAGAAAAGTGCTAGTAGCAGCCATGTGATGGCTATAAAGAACAAGCCTAGTTTTAAGAAGAAGGACAATTCTTGGAAGAAGAAGGGCAAGGCTGGAACGTCCAAGCCAAACCCAACGCCCAAGGTTAAAGCTGGACCTGGACCTGCTCCAAACAAAGAGAGCTTTTACTTTCATGAACTTGGTCACTGGAAGAGAAATTGCAAGCAGTACCTAGCTTCGTTGAAGAATGGCGGAAGTAAGAGTACTTCCACCTCAGGTACGCTCGTTATTAATTTTATAGACAACATATTTCTCGCTGATACAATTATTAATTCTTGGGTATTTGATACCGGATCAGTTGCTCATATTTGCAATTCGATGCAGGGAATGATAAGAAGTAGAAGCGTGGAAAGAGGAGAAGTTGATTTCCGCGTGGGCAATAATGCAAGACTTGCTACGTTGACCGTCGGGACGATGCAACTCCACCTCCCGCCAGGATTTATTATGGAGTTGAATAATTGTTATTTCGTTCCTAGTTTAAGTCGAAACATTTTGTCTCCTTCATCCTTGATGAAGGATGATTATTCATTTGCGAGTGAAAACAATGGTTGTGTGATCTCTAAGAATGATATGTTTATGGCTTTTGCACCCATTGTGAATGGATTGTTTGTTTTAAATCTTGATGGTTCACCTGTCTGTAACGTAAGTGCTAAAAGGCATCAGCCTAATGATTTGAGTCCTACCTACTTGTGGCATTGTCGTTTGGGTCATATAAGTGAAAAACGCATGAAGAAGCTCCATTCTGATGGACTTCTAACTTCATTTGATTTTGAATCGTACGAGACATGTGAGGCTTGCTTGCTAGGCAAGATGACCAAGACGCCTTTCACAGGTTTTTGTGAGAGAGCAATAGACTTGTTGGAACTCGTACATAGCGATGTATGCGGACCAATGAGCACGACGGCTAGAGGAGGATTCCAATACTTCATAACTTTCACTGATAATTTTAGTAGATATGGCTATGTCTACTTAATGAGGCACAAGTTTGAAACCTTTGAAAAGTTCAAGGAATTTCAGAATGAAGTTGAAAATTAGCGTGGCAAGAAAATTAATACCTTACGATCTGATCGTGGAGGCGAGTATTTGAGCCACGAGTTTAGCAATCATCTAAAGAGTTGCGGAATTGTTCCACAACTTACGCCGCCTGGAACACCTCAGAGAAACGGTGTATTCGAGTGACGTAATCGAACTTCGTTAGACATGGTTCGAGCAATGATGAGCCAGTCGGACCTACCATTGTCATTTTAGGGATACGCTCTAAAAACAGCAGCTTTCACACTTAATAGGGTACCATCTAAATCCGTAGTTAAGACACCATATGAGATGTGGACTGGAAAAGTTCCCAGTTTGTCTTTTCTAAAGATTTTGGCTCGCTTGGCAAACACTTCACATCCCAAAATCTTTAGAAAAGACAAACTGGGAACTTTTCCAGTCCACATCTCATATGGTGTCTTAACTACGGATTTAGATGGTACCCTATTTAGTGTGAAAGCTGCTATTTTTAGAGCGTATCCCTAAAATGACAATGGTAGGTCCGACTGGCTCATCATTGCTCGAACCATGTCTAACGAAGTTCGATTACGTCGCTCGAATACACCGTTTCTCTGAGGTGTTCCAGGCGGCGTAAGTTGTGGAACAATTCCACAACTCTTTAGATGATTGCTAAACTCGTGGCTCAAATACTCGCCTCCACGATCAGATCGTAAGGCTTTAATTTTCTTGCCACGCTGATTTTCAACTTCATTCTGAAATTCCTTGAACTTTTCGAAGGTTTCAGACTTGTGCCTCATCAAACGAAGTTAGAAGTCCATCAGAATGGAGATTCTTCATGCGTTTTTCACTTATATGTTCCAAACGACAATGCCACAAGTAGGTAGGACTCAAATCATTAGGCCGAGGCCTTTTAGCACTTACGTTACAGACAGGTGAACCATCAAGATTTAAAACAAACAATCCATTCACAATAGGTGCAAAGCCATAAACATATCATTCTTAGAGATCACACAACCATTGTTTTCACTTGCAAATGAATAATCATCCTTCATCAAGCATGAAGGAGACAAAATGTTTCGACTCAAGCTAGGAACAAAATAACAATTATTCAACTCCATAATAAATCCTGACGGGAGGTGGAGTTGTATCATCCCGACGGTCAACGCAGCAACTCTTGCATTATTGCCCACGCGAAAATCAACTTCTACTCTTTCCATACTTCTACTTCTTATCATTCCCTGCATCAAATTGCAAATATGAGCAACTGATCCGGTATCAAATACCCAAGAATTAATAATTATATCAGCGAGAAATATGTTGTCTATAACATTAATAACAAGCGTACCTGAGGTGGAAGTACTCTTACTTCCACCATTCTTCAACGAAGCTAGGTACTGCTTGCAATTTCTCTTCCAGTGACCAAGTTCATGACAGTAAAAGCACTCTTTGTCTGGAGCAGGTCAAGGTCCAGCTTTAACCTTGGGCGCTGGGTTTGGCTTGGACGTTCCAGCCTTGCCCTTCTTCTTCCAAGAATTGCCCTTCTTCTTAAAGCTAGGCTTGTTTGTATAGCCATCACATGACTGCTACTAGCACTTTTCTTGATGTCAGCCTCTACTGTTTTAAGCATGCCACACAACTCATTCAGACCCTTCTCCATCCCATGCATATGGTAGTTCAAGATGAAGTTCCCATAGCTAGACGGAAGAGACGAAAGAATGAAATCAGTGGCCAACTCTTGGCCCAGTGGGAAGCCCAACTTCTCCAACTGTTGAGTGTAACCAACCATCTTGATTACGTGTAGTCCTACTGCTGCGCCTTCTGCTAGCTTGCTCTCCACAAAGGCCTTAGACACATTGAACCTTTCAGTCCTGGCCTATGTTTGGAACATGTCTCTAAGCGCCATGATCATATCGTGCGCCTTATGGTTTGTTTCGAACTGCATCTGTAGCTCGGGTTCCATGCAAGCAAGCATAAGGCAGCTTACTTCGAGGTTAGCATCATATGCTTTCTTGTAAGCATTCTTAGCAGCAGCAGGTGCATCATCAGCAGGTTCTTCTGGTAGTGGGTTGTCTAGAACATCTTTCTTTTTCTCAGCCCTAAGAACAATTCTCAGGTTACGGATCCAATCCGAGTAGTTTGTTCCATTCAACTTGTCCTTCTCAAGGACTGAACACAAAGCAAACGGTGTAGTGCTGCTAGGTGTCATTTAATCTACAACAAAAGTAACGCAAAATACACTAAGACAAACGTATCCATGATAGAGAAAATCACATTAAACAATTTTAACAGAATCTACTCCCACTAAAATCAATATCACTCTATTGATACTTAGTGATTCAGGATCCACAACTAACAAGTCTACTAGTGAGCTTTAGCATCACCGCTAGCAAACAAGATAGATCAGTAAGCAACTTCTTGCTAATCATATCATATATGACTCCTGTTGTTGGGTGACATCTCTATGTCTTGGCACCCAACCTTTATGCCCCAAGGTCCTTAACCATTAAGATAACCTTGTTAAGCAAACCAACCCTTATGCGTGTAAGTGTCCGACACAAACCCGTCTAGTCAAGGAAAACTAGTGGCACCCTAATTTCGTAGACCCACCACTAATTGTACAAGACATGAGATGGTGCAAGTTTTAGTTGGGAGGACATACTAACTTAAACTTTGTGAGGGATCGTTCTACTTCTAACATCACAGCATGTAGAAAGTAAAACATAAACAGAATAACATTCACACAGTTGTGACATAGTATGGTCCCTTTTCTTATGGTGATCTCCATCTCCACAGAACCTGTTCACCATGGTGATCTCCATCTCCATGTTCCATGTGCACCATCCTCCTGGTGATGAGTCCTCCAAGAACTAGAACATGCTATTATGCCTAATAGCTAGTAAAGAAGCTAGTAATGAAGATTACATAGTTGCTTGGATCATCACAGATTGGTACGCAGACCATTAAATACATTAAAGTGACAACACATATGGCTCCAGCCGTGTTGCTGTACACACGACACGCAGGTCACGAATAAGTTACACACATGCACACATACACAAAAGGGTCATACTGATCACAAGATACATACATCCTGCAAAACAGAGTTAGGTGTTCTAACGTTCCAAACTCCAGAGGCCCGAAACTCCATCTTCCAAGCCAAAATTGGGAAATCTAATTTTGTCAAAAACGGCGAAGTGGTTGAATTTCATGGGTAACTTTTTCTGTAGATCAATTTTCATATAAAATTCGCCCCGATCCAAGGTCGTACCGAAAAGTTACGACTGATTTACCGAAGCAGACATACACGGCAAAATCCCGACCCGGTAGTAGATCCAATCTACTATTGCACATCTCATGTGCTTGGCGTATGAACCTGGATCTCGATTCAACCAATCACATTGATCTTCGCTCGCTGCAACTGGCATTACGTGTATCACTTAACTCCGATGGCGGAAACCCGGACATGAAACCAGGACATAGATCAAACTGAAAACTCGCATATTTCCATATGCACACATCCCGAATCCAAAACTAAATAGCTACGGCTCTGATACCACTGTTGGGATACAAGGTAGGCTACACTAGCGCAAATCAAAATTTTTCTACCTCGTAAACCAGGAAAACTGCCGTATAAGGATCACGGGATTACCATTCGACGCACTAATGCAGAAGATGTAAATTCGAGTCGATGCAACAAAGTCGATCAGCGTAGTCGTACGTAGTTGATCACGTCGATGCCTAGCAGCTCCTCAGCAGCTCGTCCACGTGCAGCAAGATCGCCGTCGTGCCGTGGCTCGTCGTCGGCTTGTCGTGGCTCGTCGGCGGCTCATTGTGGCTCGTCGGTGGCTCATCGGTGGCTCGTCCAAGTGCTGAAGGCGCAACACCTCCAAGGTATCCACATGTGCAGGGAGGAAGCATTTCAAGCCGGACTGCTAGGTCTTCGAGTTCCAACAGGCGAGGGCATGGGAGGCGCAGCAGATGTGTTTCGCCAAAAAGGTGTAAACCCTAGGGCGCCCCCACCCCTCTATTTATAGAGGTTCCTAATGGGCCTCTGGGTCCGAGGCCCATTAGTACTCTTAAACCTAATCCAACTCGGATCACATCCGAATTGGGCTTCCAGCCCCTTAAGTGTGTGACCCTATGGGTTCGGATACGTATAGACATGGCTCGAGTACTCCTACTCAGCCCAACAGTCGCTAGCGGCCTCTAGCAAGACGTGCCAACTTCTATACGCATACGAAGATCATATCAGACGAACCATCACAACATTATATATATGCTATTCCCTTTGCCTGACAATATTTGGTCTAGCTTCAAGCCGACCACTCTTTCTCGATCCTATGATTCGGAATCCCTTTGTAGGTTAACTCTTAACCGTACGTAGCATGGCCATGCATTTTCGGATCCGATCACTCGAGGGGCCCAGAGATATCACTCTCAAACAGAGAGGGGCAAATCCCATTTTGATTGACCATGTCTCATAGCATGCTTCTTGACAAACCCGAAACCTACCTTTATAACTACCCTGTTACGGTGTAGCGTTTGATAACCCCTAAGTAAGTCGATCCACATCTTGAGTACATGCGACAATCTCAGGTCTAAGGACAAAGCATACATGTTGTGTAAAGACAGAACTACTTCTCGTGTTAGGTCAGTCCTAGCACATGTCTCCATATGTGCCCACATTTTTAGTTCAACATCTCCATGTCCATGACTCATGAAACATAGTCATCAACTAATACATGTGCTAGTGTAATATTCATGTGTGTCCTCACATGAACTCCGACTAGGGACAGCTTTAGAATAACCATACAAGTAAAGAGTTTCACATACAATTCACATAATTGCAAATCAATTCAAGTAGCCTTTAATGGATATTCAAGGAACACAATATAAATCATGGATACAAATGGAATATCATCATCTCTATGATTGCCTCTAGGGCATACCTCCAACAGTTGGCGGAGGGGTGTGCGCCCATGCGCGCACGGACCCCTGCCCAGTGCCTGCTTGGCGGTGACCGGCCATGGCCAGCAACCCAGCACCCAGCAGGCAGCGGATTGGCATGCACCCGTGCACGCATGGACTCCTACACGGTGCCCGCCTGGTGGTGACCGGCCATGGCTAGCAGCCCAGGACCCAGCAGGCGGCGGAGGGGCCTGGGTGCTTGGGGAGTGTGGCCGTGTGGGGAGTGGGGATGGCCGGACGGGGGCCTTTGGTGGCCGGTGGTGGGGGGACTGGAGGAGACTAGGAGAGCAGAGAGCTGGAGAGTGAGAGAGGACAGAGGATAGATGAGAGATTGAGTGTGAGAGAGAGGGGTGTTGGGTGCGGTGGCGGCTAGGGTTGGGAGAGGGGTTGGGGGTGGGTGGGGCACAGTTGCACGAGGAGGGAGTTGGCGTAGTTGGGCTGGGCTGAGTGATTTACCTACGGGCTGAAATGGAGGAACGAGGTCCACGAATATGGAAATTCCCACTGGAATATTCCCGACCAAAACCAAGAACCAAGAATCCGGTCAGGAAAAGACCCCAACCGATTCTAGTCCTGTTCCCGCCAGTTTTTCCCGGTTCTTTTTTGGTTTCCCATTTTTCCTAAGGAAATGGTCTACGGTCGGTTTAGGCGGTCCACGGTGCTGGTCGGGATGGGATTTTCCCATCCTGTTTTTATCCCTACCTGTGCCCTCGAGCCACTCGCTTCTCACCTTGTGTGCTAGGAAGCACGTTGACGCGCGCAGGTAGAGTGAGCTTCGTGGCCACAATTGTCCTTGCCATAGCACGCCCAGCGTTTGACCCGCCCAAGCTACAATGCATGCCGTCGCTAAGGTTGATGAGGAGCAGTATGTCCTCCTTTGAGTTATGGCCACTCTACCCAAATCTCGCCACCTCACCCTCTAACGCTGATGTGTTAGAGTGGAGGCTAATGGGTGGCTCGGAGCGCAAATGTTTTTGTTGTTTTTGTTCTTGTCTTCAATGTTTTTACGTTGTTGTCTTTGATTTTGTATGTAGGATCTAATGTACATAATTTGATTGATTTTTTATGTCGCTTAATCAATTTCTATCTTCCTAACCCATGCTAGTGTTTGCCTAAACATGTGCAAACTATAAACAGAAGGTATGCGTGTAGTTTAGGGCCTAGTCATTGAATTAGATGGTAAATGCATGTAGATGGTCAATCTAGTCAAAAAACGGTGTAAACTTTGAAACTAAATGAGAACTAAACATGTTTACACACTTAAACACATGTTTAGACTGTGGTGTAGGTAATAAGGAGCATGCTTTCAAGGGATAATTGGGCACATGCAGGGAGAATTTGGGGCCACAAGCGCGCGTTAGGTTAAAAAATACGAATCTAGAGTTGTAAATATATAGTTGTTATGTACTATATGAGAGAATTATGTCATTATGTGTTATATGCATGCCTCAAATTGCAATTATATAGTATGTGAGGGATAAGGGTACCCATGAGTCCACACCGACTAGGATACTGGCCGACCTGATAAGTGGGCCCTGCCCGACCATGGCGTGCGGGGCAAGGGATGATGTTCCGTGAAGTACAAGTTTGGAGGACAGGCGAATTGATTCAGCCCAGAATCATGGGATACTTGTTGTAAATCGACTCAGATTGATTTCCTTGTAACAACCGACTAGGATTAGATCCTATCTGATGAGGACATCACCTGCTCGGATACAACCACATTAGTAACTTTTGATTCACAGGTGATGTCCTCATCACCCTTCTTTGACCTTACCCTGTTGCATATGGGAAAAACTAGGAAAACTTTGCAAGACATTATTAGTGTTAGTCTAGCCCTCTATTTGATCATGGTATTGTTGCCCAAAAGGATATTTCAGATTAGAGCAAATATAAACTTTATGCACCAAATATTCGCCTTTGCTGTCGTATTTGCCAATTGGATGAAGCGAATAATGATTAAAATTTGGCAAACTAGAATCAAATTTAAGTTTCTCTTTTAGACAATTTAGATTACACAGAATATCAAATTCAATATAACCCAAAGTATTTAAAGAGGATAGCAAATTCAGTTCATCTTGTGCACAAGTAATAGGATGAAAAAGCTTATCTTCAGCACATTTGTATGGTTCCAAACTAAAATTATCACACTTATTCACTACTTGTGGCATAGGAGTAAAAGAATCATCTGCACACAAGTCCTCTTCATCACAAGGAACAACAAGTAATTCATTTTGTGACAAAGGAAAATCGACAGTGGGTTCCACTATTTGTTGCTCTTCATTAGCATGCAGAGTGGACAAATTTTGGACATTATGAGTTACATCATTCTTGCAATTATTCACAGATACTAGAATCTCCTTTTCAGCATTGAGAGCAAGACAAAACAATTGACCAATATGGCTATAAGAATTGCTAATTAACAAGGTTTGAATTTCAGAATTGAGCCTTCTCATGAACCTACTCATAACATCTTCAATGCACTCATCTAATCCACCAAACATGATACAAATTTTAAAATTATAGAAGTATTCTTTCATAGTCCTACTATCTTGCCTCAAGTTGACTAATTTTGCAAGCAAACAATTAGCATTATATTTATGAATGAATGCATCTCTAAAAAGAAATTTGAAGTCTTCCCCAGATTCTAGAACTTTGTTGTGCCTACAAATGTGTTTTCATTCTAGCAAAGCATATCCAGGCAATATAAATTTTTTGTTTCTCGGACAGGTCATGCTCATCAAATTCATTATCGTCTTTTAGCTCCCAATCAATGTAAGCTTTAGGATCAAACTTACCATTATGTAACGACAAGTGTTGAATGGCATTTTGAATATGAGAGTCTAGTTTCAATAGCTCAAAAATCTCCGTATCACTTGCCATGATTAGTAGAAAATAAGAAATACAAAAATAATATGTATCTCCTATAAATTACTAGGATGTGTCGGTTGTAATTCTCTCAAACTCAACTTGTAAAAACATGCCCTTACAAGTTCTTACCAAGCCAAATAGGAGGTGACGACAACCAACAAGTCTACAACCGTGGAGCGAAGTGTATCGGTGCTGCAGCAATAAAAAACCTGTCAAGCTGTAGTCAAATATGTGGAGCTGTAGGTGGGCTTAAGTAAGGAAATATACTAGCACCACGTTAGTCACAAAAGCAAGTAGAGTAATCATTCAACGGCGGTACTGTGCTGGTCCTAGGCTAAACCATGATAGAGACGTGAGCCTAGGCACAAAGGTAGTCACTGAAAAAGGGCAACTAGCACAGCATGAGGAAAAACAATATATTCACAGATTCAGGCCCTTTTTTCTTCTCCTTCTCTTATCTTTTTTCTTTATTTTTTTCTTCTTTCTTTTTCCTTTTTTTTTGCAAGAGCCTAAAACTTTTGTGTGGTACTATAACAACCAAAAGAATAAGGCTATCACACACACCCCCTTTGAAATTTAGATTTAACAACTCTTGTTAATACAACAGATATGAAAATATCTAGGAAGATTGCGGAGTGCTGGAACGAATTTTGCTACAAGGTCAGATCCGTTGGAAAGAAGACAACTTCAGCTTTCTAGATTGTATTTAATATCCCAAATCGAACATCATATGGATTCGTGGTGGCAGAAACGCAACAATGATGTATATGGTGATGGTGGATGTCGTGGTAACCAAAACGTGATAGAAGACAAAACTCTAAAGGAAAAGACACTAAGACCAGCAACTCGACACAACCGATGCAATTGAAAACTTAACAAGCCCTAACTCATCAGTGCTAGCAAAGGCTCAAAGGATTTATAGGATTGCGGGTAAACTAATCTACTAATTTTTTTAGCCTTTTCTGGACTATGGGAAAGTAAAACAGCGAAGGATTGGAAGTCTCTCACCGATAAACCTTGCTCTGATTACCAACTAATATGAACCCGCTAGGGTTGATTCCCGATCTTTCGATGAGAGGCATGGGATAACTCGATTAGTTGATGGAGACGATGTTCACAGTCTGACTACAGCCTTCCAAGCTGCGCCTTAGCAACCAATACACCACGTCCAATGGCTGCCGCGATCTTGTGGAGCGCGTCACCCGGCCACTAGGGCACTCGTCCTACAAGTAATCAAAGAACTAGCAAGAACAAGTATAACAAGTACTGAATTTACTAGATGAAGATGAAGATTTCCAACTCAATCTCAATAAGGTGGGGTTCCGAAGATAGGAAAACGGGTGGCTGATCCAGCACGCGCGCTTAGAAGCAAGTAGCAAGAGCTAAACTTGATCTAAACAAAACCCAATCTATTTGTGGTGACTCTAATCCTTATTAACACCTAGGAGGATGACTAAGAGGTTTCTGGGGTTGTGCTCCAACCCTAGGATATGTCCCTAATGGACCCAACTTGATACACGGCCCATTGGGCCAAAATAAGAAGATGCAACACCTGTTGACCGAAAACCTCTTGGTAGTATTTTGGTGACTACGGATGACTCATAATAGATATGGATATGAGTCCAAATCCATATAAAAATAGACTTCATAAGGATTCCAAAGAGTACTTGAATGCCCAAAATGAAGTTCGGATGAGGTCATGGCGGCCATTGCAATTTGGGGTAGAGCTGCAGTCCGAATCCAGCGTCAAAACATGTTGGATTGGGTCTCTTTCTTTCCTTGGGCCAAAAGTGACGTGGTAGCCTGGTGGAGGATATTAGGAATACTTGTACTTGGCCCCCAATCTACTTCTTTTCTTCTCCATACCTTCCATGTGTGTTTAACACTATTTTTGATCCATGTATGTATTTCTGAAATTGACAACGAACACACATCATGGTGCAACATCAATTCATCAAATGTATCAAATACAATCATAGTAAAGAATTATTTCAACTGTGAATCAAAAGTTACTAATGTGGTTGTATCTGAGCAGGTGATGTCCTCATCACTATCCAACTTGTAACCTTAGGTCGTTAGCCTATATAAGGTGGCTAGGGGCGCCCCCTGAGGGCACATTAACTCTTCGCACTTGCGATCAATAATACAACCCACCAGAATATAGGACGTAGGGTATTATTCTCCAGAGGCCCAAACCTGCCTATATATTGCGCCCCTATGTTACCATGCGAGTTCTTGATCTTACAATCTCCCCCACCTACAAATCTACCACCTGGGTAACCCCCAGGTGGACGGCCGGTCACTAAATCCGAAAGTTGGCGCCAGAGGTAGGGGTGATCGTGAGATCCTCCCTAGTGAGCTCGATGGAATCCCGCCTCGACGTCATCTTCCCCAAGAGCATCAAGGATTTCCTCACCAACCTTGGCGCCTAGGCAAACTCCACTTCGGGAGCATGCCGGTGGACTCCGACTCCATCGCTGACTCAGCCTCCGTTGAATCTACATTGGCGGCATAAGGTCTCCACCCAAGGATCATCGCTATGATCATCTAGCAGGTCGGTGACCTTTCTCTCATGGAGAGGGTCCTGCACATCCTCGCGGCCACCCGCCCACCAGAGCCCTCCGATCTAATTGCAGGGCTAGATCGCATCAGCAGCACCATTGATGAATGCATCAACCTCTCTGAGTCGGATCTACGCTTTGGGAGGTCGGGCTAGGGTCCTTCTTGTGCCTCTTTTGGCCTTAAGAACTCGCCTACCGTGTTTTTTGAAAAACTCGCGTAGTCGTTCCAGATCCAATCTGATGACCCACCCGAACCCACTCAGTTTCTGAACTGCAGTGAGTTTCAGGTTCCTCGTTTCGCCTTAACTCTAAACTCCTACGGCGCGGGTGAAGATGTAAGCTTTACCCTACTAGATTGGGAAGTCTTCGTCTCCAATAACGAACCTCCACAAGATGGTTAAACTTCCTCCCAGGAGGAAGGCCGCAACACCTGGAACCATGATCATGCGGTTTGGCGCTAGTAGGAACGAGCCGAGCAAGCTCATCAACTGCTTGCTGCTCCCGCAGCGGCTGGTGCACCAGCTGTCGGTGTTTTAGACCGGCAACCCGCCTAGGGGTACCCTAGGTGGTCTTTTATGCGGTAAGGGTCGTCAAGAATCAAGGAATCAATGGTGACGCAAGGAACACGATTTAGACAGGTTCGGGCCACTAGATCGCGTAATACCCTACGTCCTGTGTGTTGGTTTGTATTGATGTATGTTCTGGTCCTGAGGATTGGGTGTTGAGGTATGACCTGCCGAGCTAGGTACCCCTGCCCTCCTTTATATACTCCAGGGGGCAGAGTACTAGTCGGATTACAAGGAGTCCTAGTAGGAGTACATGGGACTAGTCCTAGTCGGATTACAGGGGAATCCTAGTAGGAGTTTGACTTCTTCCTTCCTTGCGGGTACTGGGGATGTATCCCCGACAAGCCCCCGAGCGTTTCATAGTCGAATGCAGTAGTCTTCGAGTAGTCTTGAGATATTCGCCGAGTAGTCTTGGTGCTCTTCGAGTACTTTGTTAGGCTGAATCTTTCAATGTATCTCAAAGCTGCCATGAGGCTATGGTGTGCTCAAAGTCTTGATCAACATGATATTGTAGTCTTCATGTATGGAGGGCAGCGAAAGTCACACTCCATATGGAGTAGCCCCCGAGCCTTAGGTTGAATCGTAGAATCAGGCTGAGGGTCAAAATCTTAAATCTTCCTCTTTCGACTTGAAAAAATCGATTGTTGGGTGTAGCTTATCAGCCCCCGAGCCTTGGATTGATTGATAATCAACCTGAGGGTCTTGAATCTTCACTCAGGTCATCATTCGAGTAGTCTTGCGGCGTCCAGCCCCCGAGCTTATACGTCAGGTAAGTCGTTAGAGCCACGTTGAGTGTTTTTGTGGCGTCCAGCCCCTGAGCCTGGGAGCTAGCTGAGCCACTAGAGATATTCTGAGTACTTGATTGGTGCTTAGCCCCTGAGGTCAGGAACTAGCCTGTGTCGTTGGAGGCATGCTTAGTGGGCGTCGCGACGAGCGTCATCGCCAAAGCTTGACCTAAAAGATAAAATGCGTACATTATGTAGCATATTTGTAGGATTTTGAAACTGCTGAAATTTATTCAGTGATCAGTATGAAAGTTGTGTCATGCTCTTATTCCGGTCATACTCCTCCCGAGTAGTTAGCCTGTTATGCTTAGGCTCTCAGTCTCTGGGTAGCCGTTGCCGTTGTGTGTGTGAGATCGTCCTCGTATACGCGTATGGGCTTAGGCGTGATAGATGCGCCTGAGGCTTTCACGAATTAAGGCGTGTTCTGCTCGAGAAGAGTAGTGACCTTAAGAGAAGACAAAAGTGAGAGGAGTCGCTGCTGCGACAAGAAAGAGACTGCATGATTGCGAGTCAAGCTCTTGTTTTAGTCATACTCTTCCCGAGTAGTTAGCCTGTTACGCTTAGGCACTCAGTCTCTGGGTAGCCGTTGCCGCTGCGTGTGTGAGATCGGCCTCGTATACGCGTATGGGCTTAGGCGTGACAGATGCGCCTGAGGCTTTTATGAGTTAAGGCATGTACTACTCGAGAAGAGTAGTGACCTCAAGAGAAGACAAGGAAAATTCGCTGTTGCGATAAAAAGGGAGCGCGGTAGCGCGAAAGAGTTTGCTGCCCTCCGGCGAATAGAGCGCGCGTTGCGCGCAAGAGTTTCCGGTGAGTAGAGCGCGTGTTGCGCGCAAACAGAGAATAAGCTGGAAAATAATTTAGAAAAGTGACTTAGCTTGATTTGTGGATGATTGTTGACAAAGCCATGACAATCGTTGATGAAGCCGTAACGGTTGTTGACGAAGTCAACTAGTCGGAGGCGATTCAGACTAGTTAGTCGATGATGCAAAGTTTGCCCCGACTATTTTTTAGTCGAGATGAGTTGAAGTCGTCGACGAGCTGCCCGTAGCTGACGGAGTGGTCGGCAAGCTGATCGTGGTTGTCTTGTCGTGGGTGAGGAGTAGTTCATTTCGTCTCGCCCGACCCCGAGTGGGATTCCGCCTCGCCCGACCCCGAGTCCTGGTGTCGGGAGAGCCTGACCCCTGAGCGAGACTCCGCCTCGCCCGACCCCGAGGCCTAGGGTCGGCGGAGCCCGACCCTTTGGAAAGGTAGCTCCGCCTCGCCCGACCCTGAGTGAGGCTCTGCCTCACCCGACCCCGAGTGACGCTCCACCTCGCCCGACCCTGAGTCCTGGGGTCGGTGGAGCCCGACCCTTTGGAAGGGTAGCTCCGCCTTGCCCGACCCCGAGTCCTGAGGTTGGCGGAGCCCGACCCTTTGGAAGGGGAGCTCCGCCTCACCCGACCCCAAGTTCTGGGGTCGGGAGAGCCTGACCCCTGAGCGAGACGTTGGGGTAGTCCGAGGCGAAGTCGAATCCGACATGCAGTCGAACTCGAACTCGTTGACTTTGAAATCTTGATTTTTTCTGGTCAAATCTTCTAGTTTCTTCTCGTGAATGTTGATGATCTGGCGCCGGAACGATCCCGAGCATTCGGCGACGCAGAGCCAGGATCCAAAAACGAAGGTGGCGCCGGCTTCGATGAAGACGATGGGCGTGATGATGACTTTTGCCATTGAGTTCGCGCTGAGAAACTCGACGAGTGCCCCTACCTGGCGCGCCAACTGTCGGTGTTTTAGACCGGCAACCCGCCTAGGGGTACCCTAGGTGGTCTTTTATGCGGTAAGGGTCGTCGAGAATCAAGGAATCAATGGTGACGCAAGGAACACGATTTAGACAGGTTCGGGCCGCTAGATCGCGTAATACCCTACGTCCTGTGTGTTGGTTTGTATTGATGTATGTTCTGGTCCTGAGGATTGGGTGTTGAGGTATGACCTGCCGAGCTAGGTACCCCTGCCCTCCTTTATATACTCCAGGGGGCAAAGTACTAGTCGGATTACAAGGAGGAGTCCTAGTAGGAGTACACGGGACTAGTCCTAGTCGGATTACAGGGGAATCCTAGTAGGAGTCTGACTTCTTCCTTCCTTGCGGGTACTGGGGATGTATCCACAACACCACCTATCCCGCCAGCGCACCCAATCGGCGGTGACAACATCGACCAAGGAGATGTAGGTGCCCTAACCCCATGTGGGCACGCAACCTCCAGAACGACTTCGAGCAAAACGTCCATGACATCTTTGCCACACCCTAGGCCAACTTGGGGGCTGTTTTTGCCAACCTAGAGAACCTCCCAAACTTGAAGCAACTACATCAAATCCTGGCGCGCATCTGGTCGCCAATACCCAGATCTAGGAAAGGGCCCAAGCCCCAATACGCTCAAGAAGCTGGTCATCACACTCCAGATCTACATCTACCCGGCACTCCCAAAGCCGATCTATTCACAGTAGATGCGATCGCAGCCAAGCTGTTCACGGCCACCGTAGGGGAGGTTGGCTGGAACCTATTCAAGAAGAGGAGGTGGAGCAGTCCCAAAGCAACGAGGACCATCGACCAGATAACCACCACTGGGACAACCGCAGCCATGACAAAAGAGGAGATGGTGAACGCTGTGGTTGGCCAGGTCGGCAACCTGTCCACAACCTCCGCGACAACCTCTGCAACCGCTGCAACCTCTGTGGTGAGCTCAACAACCGCCACCAGGAGAGGAATGAGGCGGAGCTCCATCGGCGCGCCCAGTATGACCATGACTTCAATGCTCCAGGGTCGGCACCCAACCAGATCGCGATGCGGAGCAGGAGGCCCGCAACCGTTGGGAGGAGGAGCTACGCCACCACGACAATTACGACCGTCATTGTGGCGCCCATGGCAATGCCTAAAACCACCCCCAACATGACAACGATGCATGCCCAGGGCCCTGCCAGTACATTACCGTCTCATGGAGGATGGCAACATGGACATCCATGGGTTCGCTGCGTTTACCTCTTGCCTCAGAGCTGTCCAGTGGCCACCCACCTTCAAGACAACCATCAATGAGAAGTAGGATGGTCGCTCCGACCCGAAGATTTGGCTGAAGGCATACTGCACCGCGGTCAAGCCTGCACATGACACCTATGACCAGATGGCCGCCACTTCCCAGTGGTGATGGGAAACATAGCTCTTGTATGGTTGGAAGGCCTCCCATGAGGCTGCATCGACACATGGGGCCAGCTCACCAAAGCCTTCATCTAGAACTATCAGGCTACATACGCCCGACCTCAAGACCTCAGCCAAGTCCGCCAGTGGAAGAACGAAACTCTCCGTGAGTACGTCAATCGCTTCTTTGACAATCGCAACAGGTTGGCCGGCGTTGAAGACCGCAACATCATCTGGTAGTTCTGCACCGGCCTCAAGAACAGATTGATGTTCTGCGCCATGTTCCAGGTCGATCCAAAGATGGTCGGACACATGATGCAGATTGTCAACCTTCACGCCGACACAAATGAGGCTGAGCACGTCCAATTCTAGGATGGCAAGCACCACCACAATGATGACGATGAATCGCTGACCCATCAAGACAACTAGCGCCAACCCAGGCTAGAGCCTTTCGAACCTTAGAAGAGGGCCCCTGAGGTCCTTGCCACTAAAGCCGACCCTGCAAGGCAAACAACCTTCCTCCACGAGGAGTTCGATGATACGCTGAACGCTCCATGCCCCTTCCACAAGGATGCACACCACAACCTCAACAATTGCTCAGTCCTGAAGAAGAACTCGATGCTCTAGTAGAATACAAGCAGCCACACCGGGATGACCACCTCGACAACCATCGTGACAACTGTCGCGATAATGGCCGCCACGACAACTGCCATGACAATCGCTGCCGCGATGACGGCCACCGCGATGACCGCAACGACCAACGCAGAGAAGAACGCCATGACCAACGCAACCTTGATGCCAATTAGGGTGTCAGAAACGATAATGGCGAGTTCCAGTGCACTGAGCGGAAGGTCAATATTATCATCAGCGGCCCCAAAGCTTTCTGTAGTAGGTGCAAGCACAAGCTATACAGGAGGGAAGTGCACTTTGTCTCCATCTCACCAGTCCAGTACTTGCTATAGTCGAAGATGCCCATAACCTAACGCCCATGGCGCTGCAGCGCAACCCGCAAGTCAAGAAGATCAACCTCGGCTCGGAAGACCCCTCCAACACTGCCCTCACCGGGGCCGACCTCTACCCAAAATATGAAGACGCGCTCACCAGTTTCCTCCGGTGCAACTCGGACATATTCGTGTGGAAACCCTTCGATGTGCCCGGGGTCCCGTGGGAGCTAGCTGAGCACTCCTTGGACTTGAGCAGAACAACTAGGTCGGTTAAGCAGAAGCTTTGCCATTTCTCTCAAGATCGCAAGGAGGCCATTAGGGTAGAATAAATAAGCTCTTAGCTGCCGATTTCATCCGTGAATGTAAGCACTCCGATTGGTTAGCAAATCCAGTCCTTCTAAAAAATAAAAGTAGTGAATAGAGAATGTGTATCGACTACACCGATCTCAATAGGCATTACCCTAAGGATGCCTTCCTCCTTCCTCACATCAATCAAGTCGTGGACTCCACAGCTAGTTGCACCCTGTTGTGCCTCCTCTATTGCTACTCAGGCTATCACCAGATCACCCACAACCCCAGCAACCAAGATAGGACTACGCTGATAACACCCTATGGCATCTAGTGCTACAACACCATGACCTTTGGGTTAAAAAGCGCCAGCGCCACCTACCAGAAGGCAATCCAAGGTTGCCTCTGTGGCGGAACCGCCCAAATTAACTTAGCTAAAGTACACGTAAGTCGCCCGACACGCAATCATATACTTTAATCAAGTTAAACCGGTTGTCCGTCGGATTTCATCCGATAAACCACTTAACACAGGATCGAGAAAGCATAGCTCACAGGAAGGTGAGTGGTTCCAGAGATTATAATAGTCCATATAAATCAAATAAGTGCATCAAATTATTACAACCTTAAGTTCGAAATTCAAGCAAAGTTTGCAGAGTTTCAAGCAGAAATACATAAGCGGAAGCTAGACGTCATTGCATAATATCATGACGAAGCCGATAATGACATCAATGATCCCGGTCCTCACCGTCCGAGGAGGGATCCCACTCAACCGTCCACCCAGGAAGAAGCTCGGGCGGCCAAGTGCCACTTGCAGCAAGCTCACTTGAAAAGAGATATGCCACAGCAAGGCTGAGCGACTACACTCAACAAGAGTTAACCAACTGGTGGTACTATTCCACCGACACCTAGACATGCAAGCTTTTTGGCTAGAGGGGTTGGTTTTTGCCAAAATCGACTAGTGTATGTCCTTACTTTCAATATTTTAGCCACAAATTCTAGGTTCATTTACCAATCTAAGTTAGCAACTATACTAAACAAGCATAGTTCACAAACAAATAGTGCAGGTAACCATATTATATCATCATCAGCTTTCATTCTTACTCAGTGTAGCATAGCGATCAAGTAGTCCCAAACTGTGAGAGGTAAAAGAATTGATTTGAATTTCTTAACCATGCATGGTGAACCTAATCCCATGACATCCGCGCATTGCGAAGGGTCGCTTCATTTGTCAGCCGTCCCAATCAATTTGCAGGATCCGTTCCCGGGCCAATTTCCAAGTGCAAAATCTCCCAAATCTTGAACCGCACAACATTAACTCCCTTTACCAAAGTTGTTGTTCTCAGACCAAAGTTCAACTTTTGTAATTGAACCGTTTTCAAATTTGCAGTAGATTTGGAGATTCAAAGCTGCAAAGTTTGGAAGAACGCTTGTTTTCCAGTTTTTGGGTCTTTGGCTGACTTGAGCTCAAAAATTGAAAAGCTTCTGATGCGAATTAGACCAAAGTCCAATTAACAAAGTTGTTGCACCAGCTTAGTTCTCAAACTCTTATGAATGGTTTTTCTAATGTTCTGCTCAACTTTTGAGAGATAAGCCCACGCTAAGATGCCAGGTTGGGCTATTTTCCAAACTTTGCCTGGATTGCCAAAAGGGGCTGGGTTGACCAAACTAGTTGGCTTTGAACTGGGTTTTGAAGGCTTTCAGGATAGATTTAGATCTTACTTCTTTAATATAAGTTGTTAAGGTCCCGAAGCTCTAAAACTTTGGTATAGAGCTCAGCTTGAGTATTTATTAGACATTTTGAAATAAAGAGCCCCAAAATCGGGACTTCAACTGTTTTTCTTAATTTAACACAGATTCAAATTTCGAGTTTTTGAAGGGCTTCTACTTATATTCAGGTAAAACACAAAAAATAAAAGTTGTTGGGAAAGTTGAGTTGTATAACTTTTAGTTGGACATATTTTTAAGTTCTTAAGCGAAAATTTAAGTTACTATTTAAATAGCGGTTTAGCTTGTGAGGGGCAAAAGTGTCTTTTTAGTTGCCTTCACCACTACCAAAGTATTTCTTTAAGTGATAATGACTTTATTTAAGATTTAAACATAGTTTAATTAAGCTAGGTTGTTACATCCTCAAGAAACAACTCGGCAAAAATGTAGAGGCCTACATTGACAACGTGGTCATCAAGACCAAAGATGAACAGAACTTCATCACCGACCTTGCCCAAACCTTTGACAGCCTGTGGCCTATCGAAAGCTAAACCGGGGCAAATATGTTTTCAGTGTGCCATCTGGAAAGCTCCTGGGCTTCATGGTCAGCCAACGTGACATCGAAGCCAACCCTATCAAAGTGGATGCCATCAGGAACATGGCGCAGCTGGCCGGCAAGAAAGACGTCATGAAGCTCACAGGCATGATGGCGGCCCTTAGCTGTTTCATCAGCAAGCTCGATGAAAAGGGACTCCCCTTCTTCAAGCTGCTCAAGAAGGTGGACAAGTTCGAGTGGGATGGCGAGGCCCGCAAGGCCCTCGAGGAACTCAAAACATGCCTCTCCACCCCTCCCATCTTGATGGCCCCGGCCGACCAAGAAACACTGCAGCTGTACATCTCCGTGACAACACATGTCATGACCATGGTGCTAGTCATAGAACGTGAAGAGCCTGGCCATGCCCACATGGTACAAAGGCTGGTATATTACGTCAGAGAGGTCCTAAGTGACTCTAAGGTCCACTACGCGCAGGTCTAGAAATTGCTCTACGCAATCTTGATCACCTCCCATAAACTGCATCACTATTTTCAAGCGCACAAGATCCGAGTGGTTTCATCCTACCCAATCAGCGAAATCCTACACAACAGGGATGTCCACGGCCGAGTCATCAAATGGTCTGTGGAACTCAGGGAATTCGACATTGACTTCTGCGCACATCATGTGATCAAGTCCTAGTTCCTGGCTGACATTATCGCTGAATGGACTGGGATTCAAGAGCCACCCTCCCTGGAGAGGCTGGAGCACTGGACGATGTACTTCGACAGCACCCTCCACCTTGAAGGAGACGACGCTTGGGTCCTCTTCATATCCCCAAAAGGCGAGCAGCTCAAGTAGTCCTCTAGATCCATTATAAGGCTACCAACAACAGCATCAAGTACGAGGCCCTCATACACGGGCTCCGCATTGCCGCCTCGCTCAGCATTAAGCGCATCCTTGTGTACGATGACTCCAAGGTTGTAATCGAGCAGGTCAACAAGTCCAGGGAGGGCACAAAGGAAACCATGGATGCCTACTGCGCTGAGGTCCCCAAATTTGAGGCTCACTTTGACGGCCTCGAATTCCATCATGTCCCCAGGTAACACAACGTTGCCGCCGACATCCTATCCAAGCTTGGCTCAAAGCACGCCCAAGTTCCAGCCGACGTGTTCATCCAGGACCTTGAGAAAACCCTCCATCAAGATCGTGGACCCAAAGCAAGCTGACGGCAACGCCCAGCCACAGGCTGACCCAGCTTCCGTCGATGTCTTGATGATCGAGGTGGAGGAAGAGTAGCGAGCACCCTTCATTGCATTCATCACTAACAACATGTCCCCTAAGGATAAAGTTAAGAATGAAAAACTCGCAGAACACAGCACAACCTACGTTGTGATCGGCAAAGAATTGTATAGGAAGGCTACATCTACCAGGATCCTGATGAAATGCATCGTCCCTAATGAAGGCCTCGAACTCCTCCATGAAACCTTCTTAGGTTCGTGCAGGAACCATGCCGCCTTGGGTAGTCTGGTCAAGAAAACATTCCGCTCAGGCTTTTACTCTCCAACCGCTATCACTGATGCAAAAGAGCTCGTCCAGAGGTGCAAAGGATGCCAATTCTTCTCCAAGTAGGAGCACCTCCCAGCCCAAGCTGTACGCACCATTCCACCATCCTGGCCCTTTGCATGCTGGGGGCTGGATATGGTCAGCCCCTTCAAGACCGCTCCGAGTGGATACACCCACATCTTTATGGTAGTTGACAAATTCACCAAGTGGATCGAGGTCAAGGCTGTCACCAGCACCAAGTTGGCCAAAGCCACTCAGTTTGTTAAAGAACTCATCCATCACTTCAAGGTCCCCAATAGGATCATCATAGACCTAGGCAAGCAATTCACATGATCCGAGTTCTGGGATTTCTGCCAGGACAACCTGATTGATGTGTACTAGTCTTCAGTAGCTCACTCACGCTGCAACGGCCAAGTCGAATGTGCGAATGGGATGGTCTTCTAATTTCCAAGTATCACATCTATGACGATGCATCCAAGTACACCACCAGATGGCTTCGTAAGTTACCCCATGTCATTTGGGGCCTCCGAACCCAAAAGAGTCAGGCTACCGACTATACTTCCTTCTTCCTGGTATATGCCTTCGAGGGCATGTTGCCAATAGACGTGGCCTTCGGCACTCTGCGGATCCAATACTACGAGGAGGGTGAAGCATTAAAGAGTCGGCTCTCATCCAGCACGCACGGCACGAGCAGCAGATTCGACGCTACCACGACAGGAACATCCAGGAATGCTCATTCAACATCGGCGACTTGGTGCTCCGCTAGATCTAGTCCACCAAGTACATGCACAAGCTGTTGGCCTCCTGGGAGGGTCCCTTCATCGTCAAAGAGGTCATCCAGCCCGGCACATACCGGTTGCAGTGGGTGGACGGCTCAGGCGTCCCAAACCCATGGAACACCCAACATTTGTGACACTTCTACCCTTAGGACGTAAAAGCTATGTACTCTTTAAACCTTTCACATTGAATAAATAAAATCCCAGAGGTTCTTTGCGTACCTACTACCTTCTTGCTTTCTTACCCGAGCTCTTCCTCACGCTTGAGGGTTGTCCAACCTGATCGACAGACCATACCCTTGCCGTTGCGCTTGGGGGCTTCCCCCATTACGTGCCAACCTCTGGGTCTCACCTTTTCTCCTACCCCTCTCCGGTAGTAAGACTAACTCGTGTGGACGACATCCTAAATTGCGAAACCTAGACAACCTTGCATTCACCTCCTCTACAAGCTCGAGATCCGGTCTTAGCAGAGTGCTGGCCAGGCAAGGCTAGGCGTTTAGCGGCTACAAGCCTAAGCTACACGATGTCCTATCATATACACCAAAGGAGGGATGGAGCCTTTCTATTCGCTTAAGTTAATCGACTAGTATACTTGTCTCATGACACAGATTAATGCATATCATAGTTTTTCATTACAAGTCCAGCTCATTGACTACATCCTCCGCAGCCTGTTGATATTGGTCGGCCAACTCTGGAAGGTTATTAGGATTGAAGTCCTTGGCAACCCATGCTCTGATGCGCTCCATGGCCAGCCAAGGGAAATGCATCTTCAGATGTGCAATGAAATTCTTAACGCACTCCACGGTGGTCTCCTTCATCAGGGCCCTCAGCCAATCTGGAGCACTCCTCAAATGGTCCAGCAGTGGCATCAGCTTGGCAGGGTTGGCCTCGGGCTGGACCATGTTCGTCACATAGCCCGCGGCCGACCGCAGGTCCTCCAGCTCCACCTCCAACCCTGTAATGATCACCTAATCATGTTGAAGACTATGCATTGCTGCAATCAAGCACCGGTCCATGTCCTTGCACAAGCCGGCCTCAAAGGCAAGTTTCTGTGACACGACATACTCACAGTGCACAACAATGTCATAGTCTTGTTGCAGTCGGGCATTTGCAGTTTTGCACTCCTTGAGGTCTCTCTTGAGGCTCTCCTCCTTCTTCTGGGCATCTGCAAATTACCAAGGTTTAAGAAGAGGAACCGGCCTCATCTACCCAAACTAGAATATTAACAAGGGTCGAAGCCGTACCATTCAACATGGGTTGAGATCGCCCTGGACCTCCTTGGTTATACGTCTCTAGTCAGCAAGCTCCCAATATTTTTGTTGGATTTGCTCCACGGCATCCTCCTTGGCCCTTTTGAGCTCAGCCTCCAGGCACTCGACTCTGAGGTTATACTCCTCGGCACGGTAGACGACATCCGCCCTCTCATGCGCATGCTCAGCCAGGTTCTGTACAAAAGTCACTCCAGCAATTCAAAGACAAAAGATAGGAATGAAGATCAACACCAAATTAGGTCGGCCAACTTACGTATAAAACATCCTCCACCTTAGCAGAAGCTTGCTTCAGGTCGGCAAGATCCTTCTTGTCATTGGCAACGTCTTGCGCCAGGGCTGTATTGAAGAAGTTCAGGGTGGTGGGATCATCCTCCTTATAGGCATCGACGTCGGTGTCATAGCCCACCACCTTGGCATCAACCGGTGCCTCCATGAGGTCTCCTCCATTTGCACCTCGGTGCTAGCATCCGCGGCCCCGGGTGTGGAAGCGGCTGCATCCCCGGTAGCATCTTCACGTGAAGGAGTCCTTTGCTCTAGCCTCTCAAGCTCCACCACTATGCTACTCCCGCATCCGGCCTAAATAGAAGACGCAGATGCAGTCCCCAGGGCTGCATCAGGAATTCAACCTTCTGCCTGGGTCCCGATGCCAGCATCCTGCTCGGTCGGTGCGGTGTAGAGATAGAGTGAAGCAATATACAAACAAACTTTCAACAATAAACGATGTCATGACTATACTCACAGTGTGCTTTTCATTGCTCAGAACTCAGGGTGAAGAGGCACCAGCGATGGAAGGGTCAACTCCTTCTGCCTTCCCCCATGGATCTCTGTCTTCAGCCGCTCCTTGAGCTTCTCCACGCCGGCAGCAGTTGTCTGAAGGAGCTCGGCTTTCTTCTTCTTCGTGGCTGGGTTGGGCGACTTGGAGTCATCACTTAATACCCCAGATGAGGCTTCGACAGGAGAGGCAGTTGCCACAGACGACGCCATGGGCTTAGTGGCCCCTCTTTTCTTCCGCTTTCTCTTCTCCACCTCTGGCACCTTGGAATCCACCACCTTGTGCATAGCCTGGGGCATCCGCCGCTCAACAGGAGTAGCGCTCCCAGCCTCCGTCCCGCTGCCTTGGACCAGAACATCCTCGTCGAAGATGTTGATGGATGAGGCTGACTCCCAGTCGAGGGCAGCAGGTGGTGGGGCAAACCTTGGGCTATTGTGGCTCGGCACCCCCGGGAAGTGGTGCCGGGTAGAAGAACTTAGATTCTCTGCTCTTTTTGATAAATAGGATCAGGTAGAGAAAATGCAAAGCAAAGCAAAATAGGACAACTAAATGATGAAGTCCAGATCTTACTAGGTCGGCGGGCCTCTTGAGGGAATATACTTTGGGGCAGCGCTTGTTCTTGATGATGCCGTAAGAGAACTTGGACACCCGACCGGTGACCTCTTCCCAGTTAACTTTCTGCTGGACCTCCTGGGTCACATCCAATAGACCCGAGTACTCATACACCGGATGAACCCTATCCTTGATTGGTTGTGTCAATCTTCGGCAGAAATTGATGCTCACTGCTCCTGCTGTGAGCCCATGTCCCTTCAGGTTGACGATCTCCTTTAGGAGCTGCCTCACTTGGACCATCTCCTTGGAGGTTAGCTGGTTTGACCACTCCGGCCTTTTCATGGGTGCGAACCCGAGGCGGGGTGGCAGCTACGGTTTCTGGTTGGTGATGATGAACCACTCCTTGTGCCACTCCTTGTTCATGTTCGTTAGTTCCAGATCAAAATATTCGGTGACTCTCTTTGGTTGTAGTGAGAATCCACAGCCGCCAATTATCCTTGGTTTCCCCTTCGTCGTCACCACTTTCAGTTGATACAAGTAGTGCCACAGATTGAAATGGGGAGGAATGCTGAGAAAAGCTTCGCGCAAGTGGATAAAGAAGGCGATGTCCAGAATGGAGTTAGGGTTCAGATGCACTAACTCAATTTTGTAGTAATCTAGCAGGCCATGTAAGTAATCTCCAGCAGGGATCCCAAATCCCTGCTTGAAGAATGCCACAAAGACGACAGCCTCGGTTCGATCCTCGGTGGGAAATTTCTGGCCCATGGTTGCCTTCCACTCGAGAACAAATTTGGGACCAAGGAGGCCGCAGTCGACAAACGCTTGGATCTTCTCCTTCGTCACACAGACTTAATCCAGTAGGTTGACGGATCCGGTGCTTGCTTGTTGGCCATTTCTTTAGTCTCCAGTCCTGTTGGTTCGCATACGATGCGAGATCGTGGCACAACGGCTGCTGCTTTGGTTTGCGAGATGGCGGCGTAATGGCTGCTGCTTTGGTTCGCATTTGATTTGAGGGTGTGGCAGTGCGACCTAGCGATGGTGGATGCGGTGGCGGCGTTTGGAGGCGAGAGAAGTGGAAATGAAAAAGAAACCATGGCCCTTTGGCTTTTGAAGGAGTTGACAGCGTAAACCTAGCAATGAAATCCGCGGGTCCCCCGTTACGGCACACACGATGAATGGAATCCGCGGGTTTTCCATTAAGTCTCTAGTTCTTGTGCTCAGGGGTTGGGCACCTATCTCAGGTTGGTGTTTCTCCTTGGCTTTGCCAGTCCTCGCGCTCGGGGACTGGGTGCCTATTTTGGGTCAGCGTGCCTCCTTGGCTTCTCTAGTCCTCGCACTCGGGGACTGGGCGCCTATCTCAGGTCGGCTGCCTGCTTGGCTCCTCCAGTCCTTGCACTTGGGGGCTGGGCTCCTATCTCAGGTCGGCGTGCCTCAGCTAGTCCTCGCGCTCGAGGGCTGGGTGCCTATTTCACATCGGTGTGCCTCCGTGGCTCCGCTAGTCCTCGCGCTTGGGGGCTGGACGCCTATCTCAAGTCGGTGTGCCTCCTTGGCTCCGCCGGTCTTCACACTCGGGGGTTGGGCACCTATTTCAGATTGGCGTGCCTCTATGACTCTGCCAATCCATGCGCTCGGGCGCTGGGTGCCATATTTTGAAACCTCACAATACAACTACTGCACGAATGCTTGACCATTGGACCAATTACTTTAATCGCTTCAATGCGCGGGGGCTAGTCCATATGGAATGCATCTTGCAACTTCCTCCATGTACTTCCCTTGAGTCTACAAGATGTCAGGCATCCCGAAGCTCGACAGTCGTATAGCCACATGCATTTGGTCATACGCCTATGGAGGCTTCAATTTTTCTTTCTTTATTGAGCACTGCGCAGCCTCTCCATCCTTATGATGAAACCGCAACTTCAGTTGAGTACATTACAAGCTTCGTTGTGCATCCGTCAGGCCCCTGTTCGACTCCACATTGCTCAAGGGCTTGAGGGATAAGGGTATCCACAGGTCCCCACCAACCAGGATATTAGCCGGCCTGACAAGTGGGCCCCGCTCGACCATAGCATGCGGGGCAAGTTATGAAGTTCTGTGAAGTACAAGTTTGGAGGCCGGGCGAACCGATTCAGCCCGAATATCACGGGATACTTGTTGTAAACCGACTCATATTGATTTTCTTGCAACAAACGACTAAGATTAGATTCTATCCGACTTGTAACCCTAGATCGTCAGTCCATATAAGATGGCCAGAGACGACCCCTGAGGGCACGTTAACTCTTCGCACTTGCGATCAGCAATACAATCCACCAGAACACAGGACGTAGGGTACTACTCTCGGGAAGCCCGAACGTATCTAAACCTAGCGCCCCTGTGTTACCATTCGAGTTCTTGGTCTTACAATCTCCCCCGCTTACAAATCTACTACCTGGATAACCCCCTGGTGGACTGTGGATCACTAAATCTGAAGGTACGGAACTATGATATTTACAACTACAGCCCAAACCATTTACTTTTCCATCTAATTAAATTGTGTTTAAACGCTATAGGGGGGTTACTGACCGTCTAGCGTTTAGCGTCTAGGATAACACTGATCCAGGCACGTGGTTTGAATTCATTTGTACAAGATTCCATTCAGATAAAAATAACTTTTACTCGAACGTTGCCTAATCACTCTTTCTTCCTTTTAAAAACCTTAGGTTTGATTCCTTATATCCTTATATATGTGATTTTTCTTCAACGATAATAATTAGATGAAATGTTAAAAAGATGAGATCGAATAATTTTTGAACCAATATTCTATAATGATATATGTGGGGGTTAATTTTGGTTGAAGGAGCATTCAGAGATTACTTTATATTGATTATTTTCAAAATGGTATATATCTGTGGTTTCGATGAACATTGAACGGTTACTTCAGGTTGGTTTTTTAATGACAGAGGTGGGTAAATTAGAAATAAATTTGGTGTCTTACTTTAGAGTACTTTTAGGATTACATAGGTGGGTAATTTTTTTGGAAACATAATAAAATCAATGGATATTATTGTCATGATGATTAGAATTGTAAATTGCACCTACCATACAACAACTTGGCTGGTGGGTGCAAATTGATCCAACAACTTGTAAAATGATCAATTTAGTAAATAACTTGACATATGGTGCATATTGGTCCAACAACTTGAAAAATGTTCAATTTAGTGCAATAATTTAGTAGATTTGTACATCTCAGTCCAAACATTACAATGGCAATATATTTTCTAACATAGATCCAATATATTTGTTTGGCTTTCGACCATCTAGAGATACCAATGACTTACAGGTTGATTTGGAAATCGAAATGCTCCCCCCGACTCAAGTTCTTCGCTTGGCTTCTACTAGTCGATCCCCTAAACATGAAGAATATGCACAGCAGAAGAAACTTTGATGTCCAACCTGATGCCAACTGTGTATTATGCATGCAAGGACAGGAGGAGACCATTGATCACCTATTTTTCAACTGTACCTTTGCAATCTCCAGTTGGCAGAAACTAGGCATCCTGTGGCAACCATTGCAAGACATCCATGAACGTATCACAGAGACCAGGCGTCATTCCAGCGTACCATTTTTCATAGAGATATTTATCGTGGCATCTTGGGAACTCTGGAATGTTCGAAACAGCAATGTTTTCGATTCAACTTTGGACCATGAGGTTCAAAGCCCAAGTTTCTCTCCAGTTACATAGGATTAGAGAAACTGATACACCAGCAATATTTCAATGGCTAGAAACACTATGACCCTTTTGTATCCCCCCCCCTCCTCTTTCTCTTCTCCTTGTAAGTATAATTGAAAGTATATTCACATCGTTGTAGATTATTGAGTATTATTTAGCTATTGATATTCGTGTTGCAATGACAATATAACTAGCCAAGGTAAGAACCTTCAATATTTAGGAAATTAATATTATATTTTTATGCTAATTACTTTTTAGTAAGCAATTTAATTTTATATTGAATATTAATAAGTTCACTCTCACTGTTTTCTACATATTTGATTATATGAATTGTTAAGCTACACAAAAGAATAAACCAATATGTTGATATCTACTTACAATACATTTGGGAGCTTGGCATAAATATTTTTTAAAGCCTCATGTACTTATTTAGAAAGGGAAAGTAGGTAAAAGAATGGAAACAAGCATGCTTCTGTACAGTTGTGGAATACATGAGTAGAGTGCAGAACGAACCAAAGATTCTAGGATCTCCCTTATGGACATTAGACTTTTGGTAACGCGAATGGCATTTTTCTAGAATTTTATTGAATTTGAACTAATGAACAAATAAATTATGTACATAGTTGAGAAGCAACAACCTGGTGCCAACAACTTTTATTGAAAAAAATAAGAATTACTATTCAGAACAAAATCCACATGTCCATCTACTTTGCTTAATACACTACCATTGTAACGTTTGGACTGTAGATGCACCAATTTGCCAAGTTATTATACTAAATTGAGCATTTCATAAGTTATTGGACCAATCCGCACCCATCTATCAAGTTATTGTATTAAATTGAGTATTTTACAAGTTGTTGGACACCTGCCAAGCTGTTGTATGATGGATGCAATTTACTGATGATGGATTGATGTTTTTGTTTTTTTTATAAGAGTTTCTAAAATTTATCTTTTGTTCCTAGCGTACGTAGTGAGTATCACCGTGAAAAATTTAAAACGAGTCTCTAATTAGTAATAATAAGATAAGATGTGTCCATTGGTTGGGAAAAATTGCAATTGAAGTTCAGTTGCACTTCAAAAATAGCATGAGTCCTGTATGAAATACATTCTATTAAATAACAAATAATCACTTGGTAATATATGCATAGATATTGACGCCAAAAAAGCAAACCCTCAAAGGGCGGCCTACAAATTAAAAGAAGAATAATCCGAATTGATGCAAATTAAAACATCTTTGTATTTCGGCATTTAACATTCACTCCATCTTTGTTATATCAGACATTTATATACAGGCTCATGGCAGTGTAAGCATCATGACTTTTTCAACATTATTACATTAGTTTAAATACAGAGAACAACATTGATAGTAACTATGTCAGCCAAATATTATAATAACTGTTCAACACACACAACACAACATATTTCATGGGGGAACACACAATGCCCAAAGTGGCCTGATAATTGCTTTGTTTTTTTACATGTCACATTTGTTTTGTCATAAGTCAAACTTTTTCAATTTTGACTAAGTTTATAGAAAAATATAATTACTAAATTTGTTTCATTATATCCACCATGGAATATATCTTGATAGTGCATATATTTGGGACTATAGATGTTGATATATTTTTCTATAAACTTGATCGAAGCTTGACAAGTTTTATTTAAGACAAAGTAGTTATGACATGTAAAACAAAGAGGGGGTATGTATATAGCCAAACCATACAATCCAGCTATAAGAACCATATGAATCGTAACATCTTAATCCACACTATTTGAACAGCCGCCGATTGGTGCCTTTTTACCTTTTCAGCAGAAAACCATCAACCATCCAGTGGTAGCAACATTTCTTTATTAACAGCATCTTCTTTCTTGAGGTCTACCATGATCCTCATGATTTGACCATGTTCATCATCACCCATATCAATTTCATAATAATGACCTGTGTGGTGGGAGTGAATTTCCAGTTCTTTGAGCTTGGGAAGCACGCTCACCTCAATTTTGACCTTTTCCAATACTTGCACATCAATAATCTTGATTTTCCTCAGACGTGGAAATCTGAGTGAAGAGAATACAAGTTCCTTGTCCTTGTACGAGCCAGGATACAACACAAGGGTGGCAAGAGAGTGCAGCTCAGATAGCTTGCTAATGAACTCTTGTGTGATATTTGTTCCCTCCAACGAAAGCATGATGAGATTAGGTAGGAAAAACACATGCTTATCATCATCTTTGTAATATGAATATGGTAGGTCCCCATTTAGAAACATGAATTTGAGGCGGCGAAGGGAAGAGGTGGTGAAGACACTTGAAGGTATAATCCCATGCAATATGAGCGTCCTAAGGCTCTCAAGGTTATCAAGAGCACCAGGTAAATCCACCACATTGTCATGTGAGATATGCCAAATAGACAAGAACTCAAGATGGATCATCTCTCCAAGCGTCTCATTTAAGGCCTGCTCAAAAACTTTAAGATCTATGGAGTCAAGTGTATGTAGCTGCCTCAAGTTGCCAATTTGCTTAGGCAATTCCAGGGCAAACCCAAACACATGCCTTAGGGTCTTTATCATCCAGAAAGCCCTTGGGAGCTTTCGGACATTAGTTTCCCTGACATCCAATGTTTGAAGGCTAGTGAGCCTTCCGATAGATGATGGGATCTTTGTCACTGAACATGATGTGATGCCAAGGTACTGCAAGTGGACAACATTGCCTATTGCATTTGTCAATTTTTCTCCGATGTCAATCCCCTGCAGATTGATGACACGGAGGTATTCAGATCCATGAAACAACTCTTTTATGTGAGATCTAATGTCTTTCTTTCTCATAGAGCTTACTACCCTTCGTTGAGATAGATGAAACACATGATAAGTTGGGCTTCTTTTGGACCTACGACCATGATCAGGACCTTTAGGCTCTTGTTCATACTGAGAAAAGATAGATCGTAGCTTTGGTAATGGATGTGCCAGGACAGCATATTTCTCAGTGTAGTTCTGTAGAGAGAGGCGACGGGCACTTGTTAATGTAGGGATATCATCACCACTATGGACCTCCACGAAGCTTGCTTCATGTGCTTCAATCTGCAAAAACTCATGAACTTTGTTTTGGATTGTGACAAACATACTCCCAAAACTAGAATCATCGTCCATTTTCACTGGATTGACAAGATTCCTATTAATCAACTCATTTAGGTAGATATAGCCAATCTTCTCCATCGACTTTCCACCTTTTGACCTTATGAATCCCTCTGCAATCCACATACACACTAAGTTGCGTGCCTCAATTGTTGTGTTGGTTGGCAATGCAGCAAAGTATAGGAAGCAACATTTTAGTTCATGTGGAAGATCGTCGAAGCAAACGGACAACATACTGTCAAGCCTATTTGACTGCTTTGACTTAAGGTAGTCAAAAACCTTCTCCCACTCAACAGGGAACTCCTTAGTTTGCACAAGACCTGACAAAAGAACTACTGCCAATGGCAACCCTTGAGTGATTTTACAAATAATTTCACGGTGGTGTTTTATGAAGTTTTCATCCTGCATTTCCTTAGGTAGCCTCTTTATGAACAATTCCATGATGTCTTCTTCTTTAAGTTTCTTTACCTGAATGGACAAATGACGATAGCTGCTTGGTGGCTCTTCTGGTTTACCTTGTGTAATGTGCACTATTCTACTTCCTCTTGCACCTGCTGGAAGGCTAGTAAGAATGTTCTTCCATTCAGTACCGCTAACTTCACCATCTATCACCAGTAAGTACTTCTTTTCTCCCAATACAACTTTCAACATTTCTAGGGCTTTTTCTTTAGGGCAATTCTTGTCATCATCTGTTAGTTGCTGAATAATTTGTTGTAGGATGTTGGTAGCAGTTAAATAAGGAGCAAAGCTCTCCATGGCTTGAACTTCAAACTCTTTCTTCTTATGTATTCTTTTGTATAGGTCTCTCACAAGGGTTGTCTTGCCAATACCACTTTCTCCAAACACTGTGGTCACAATAGGATGATATTGATTGCTCTCTTCTTGTTCTGCTAAAGTACTAAGGGCTTCCTCTAGTAATTTATGCTCCTCCACATATATCACCACACTTGAATCGTGGATATCATCCCTGAGGTTCAACCATTGTATAATTATTACTATTAGTAAAGTACAATCTAAATAGTATGTTTTGAATAATGTTCACGTGTTATCAAAATTAAGTATAGTTATCTATTTATAATAATTAAAAAATGGACATTATATATTTTCAACTCAAAAATATGCACAATCTTTTCTATCCAAGTTTGTCCTTTTTGTTTTTCCTTTCACTGCACAAAGGTTTGATTTTTCTATCCACTTGGGTTACTGAATGTTGCGATTACCATAAAATATTTCATAAAAGACCATTAAAATAGTTTCGCTTCTCAAAATGCATTGTCTCCACAAATTATTATCTCTACTATGTAGTATCTTACACATCTCATTAAAGTCCTTCTCTACGTCAGTACTTTGGTCATCTGAGGCACAATTTTGTCTATGTCATTGCGTGGTTTCTTGCCAATGTAGTAATGATGATTCTTAATGCCGATGAATATGTGTTTTACACAGTTATTAGTTCATGATAATTATAAGTTATTAATCTGCTATGATGTACACGACGATTTAGAACCTCGCCTATGCCATGTGGCTTGCTATGCCATATTTCGTGGATGTAGACCCAGGATTTACTCAAAATGGCTCGAGTGACACAAGTAGGTTCATGGTTACACAAGCAATTGCTACAAGAATTAGTATCTCAACGAAGCAACTGCTATCAATGCGTTCATCATAATTATTCTTTGCACGTATCACTACAAGAAGTGCTAAACTCTTAGTGAAGAAGATTCTGGTACAGAAGGTGTTACTACAATGACTTGTTCAAAAATAAAATCACCATTCTATTGCCTTTTATATTAACTACAATTGCTTGTCTTGTGCTATTATTAGTCAAGTAGAATTGTCTTGTGCTGTTATTAGTCGATTAGAATATAATTATTGACTGATTACTGTAGTATAGTAATGCAAGTGATGTAGTATATGTAGTTCATTGAATTCATCTATATATTTTCCTATTTATGCTGTCACATTTGCTGAACAAACATCTAAAATATATTGCTTAATGTGATGTTTCAAACAACTGGTCAATAAAAAGCCATCTGTTTTATTTATCTAAAATGCAGTGATGTAGCATATGTAATTAATTGAATTCAAATGTATGTTTTCCTATTACGCTGTCCCATTGCCTGAACAAACATCTGAAATATATTGCTTAATGTGATATTGCAGACGCCAGCCAATAAAAAGCCATCTGTTTTATTTGGTTTTTTAATTTTTTAATACGAAAAATTAACATAATTACAAAATAATATGCTAGGTCTCGGAAATTGCAAAAATATACCCCAGTCATCTACTAGGTAGATGAAATCATATCTTCATCTCGCCAGTAGACGAAATTTGGTTATTTTGTCGAACCAACAGACGAAAACCCTATTTCTTCTAACCACTAGAATATTTTATACCACAGGTAAGAAGTCACATAGGGCACACTATTTTCATCGGGCTGTTGGATGAAGAAATCTGATTTCGTCAGCCCGTGGCCGATAGATTTTCTCTCACGCAACCCTCTCATTTTGTACCGTATCTATGGTGACCTTCTCTCTCTGTCGACGGGTACAGCTGCAGGCGAGCGAGCTGGGGAGCGGGCGCAGGCCAGGGTGCACAGTGCAGCACGGCGCACGTGGGCCAAATAGTGTGGTGCGCTGCGGGCTCGCGGCCGGGGGAGCGCAGCACTGTCGAGGTAGCATGCAGGTAGTTTTTTGTTTGTTTATATTTTAGATTTATGTTTTGTTTAGGGTTAGGATAATTTTAGTTGATGAAATGTAGTTTATATTAGTTGGTAATAATGAAATTTAGAGTTTACAAATTAGGTTTATGACAAATTTAATTTGTTGTCATATTTAACTAGTAGCTCAAACTTGTGCCAGGTGATAGCCAGGTCGAGCTCAAATTAGATTAGAATATTCTATTAGAATGGATCTCATTTGAGTATGTCCCCTCAAATCACCATTGAGCAAGCCGAAGTTGCTAATATAAGGTATTTGATAGATTGGTTCATGGCATTATTTCAGATGGATATATACAAGTATTTTTTTGGTTATGATTCAATCCTTGTGTCTCGAGGGTATGAGTCCAGTCATGTATGAGCTCAGAGCTGCTAACCGAACATATAAGTGGAGGAAATGGGTGCAGACAGTGTAATATTCCATTAACTATCCTAGTTAAGGCATGTCCAAAAGAGTTTGTCAGAGAGGAAAGCTCATCGCAGGCAGCCAAGAACAAGAGCATTTGTGGGGTTGATGTGTCACTAGAATAGTTGGAGATCACAGAGGAAGGTGCCGTTCGGAGGGGGTAGATGATGTTGATAGTGTGGCTGATGGTGGATACGAGGCCAAGAGATTGTTGAAGAGTTAGAAACTGTTGACTGCAACACCATGGAAGAGGAGGAAAATTTGGGTGAGGAAGAGGAAGATGATGTTGAAGTTGGTGATGAAGAAGAAGGAATTGTGGACATAAATTCTCCTATTCTTGAACAATGGAATATGGCAGATGCATCGACTATGGAAGCTATGGATAAGAAGGATCGGAGTCTCCGTACCATTATGGTTACAGCATGATTGATGTGAATCAACTATTTCCAAATAAGCAAGAATTAAAGGACACTGTCACAGTGGGTGATCGTGTTACCGAGGGAGGTGTGGGTCAAGACTTCTGGCCCATCAAAATACAGTGTCAAGTGCAGGGCACCTAGGTGCAGCTTCTATGTGCATGCATACAAGCTGAAACTTGATATCCATTGGATAGCTTCTATAGTGAAGAATCACAGTTGTACGTTGCAGAACTTAGGGAAAAGGCACCATAACCTAATGATGTCTCTAGTTGCGAATGAACTATATAGTGAGATAATTGAAAAGAGGGACATGGAGTGGTCGTTTATCCAATGAGGAGTACGCTGACAGTTTCAAATATGATATAACTTATCAGAAAGATTGGCGGGTAAATAAGATTACCCTCGAGAAGCGTTAGGGTACATATGAGGCATCCTATTGTAACATGCCCCATGTGTTTGATAGCCTGAAGGAACGAAACCCTGGGATGTACACCGCATTCAAGGAGACAGTATACCAAGATCAACCAAGGGTGTTCAGAGGTACTTTCTTGTCTTTGGGCCCATGCATTGAGTCATTTAAGCATTGTCCTCTAGTGCTTTTTTTGTGAATGGGGCCTTCTTAATGGGCAAGTATAAATGACAGCTGTAATTGGAGTTGATGTAAACCAACAGCTACTTCATTTGTCTTTCGCCTTCCTTGAGAGTGAGAACAATGAAAGCTGGTTGTGGTTTCTTCGGCATCTTAAGCCTGGTGTTGCGTTTGATTAGCCAAATGTTTGTACCATTCATGATCGGCTTGTTGTCTTACTTTCAGCAGTGAAGTCTTTGCAAGAGGATCCTGTGGAGCCATATCCGTGGTTAGACTTATAGAGCCGGTAGTGCATGCGCCATATGGTGGTGAATTTTGTATATGAAATTTAGGAGTAAGAAATTAATGATCATGTTTAAGTTATTGTGCATCCAGAACTAGAAAGGAAAGTTTAATGCACTATGGCAAGAGTTAGATAAGTTTACTACGGCACATGTCGACAAGATGAGCAAGAAGCCATTGATGAATGAAAATCCTAGGATCACACCAGGATTACCGCCACTCGGTGAAGGGTTAGATGATCCTAATGTTCAGTGATGGAGAGTACAGAACATCATGTGTTTCTCTCATTGGATAGAGGCGGAGTCCAAAGAGAAGTAGGCGTTGCTCTTTAACACAGTAGGTGCAAGGTGGAGCATTATGACTTCAATCCTAGTTGAGGTTTACAATTGGATTATAAGTGGCTTTTGTGGTCTACCCCTTGTTGGAATTATAGAAGGTATGTTGTATGCCATAATTGGGTACTATAAAAAACGTATCAAATTCTTTTGTTAGGCTTGAGCATGCTGCCCTGCTTCCCCTTATGCGTGAGGCAACGTGCGAGGATGCAGCTGATGCAAAGGAGTTAGATGACGACCAACCTGAGTAGTCGAGATGTTTCCCTTATGACTAGTGCCAGCTCTCAGCATTGGTGGACTGATGGAGGCCCATTACGCACACCTTCCACGTGCCGTTTAGTAAGATGACTAGGACACTAGAGGATGTGTCCATTCTCACCGACCTACCTATACATGGTAGGCCTATTGGGCCCTCCGTCATTCACGTGGGTTGGTGTGAGAACTTGGTGAAGAGATTTCAGGCTGTTCTACCTGAGCCCGTGGGCCTTGCCATTGCAGCGAGCAAGAAGCACGACTTGTAGTTCTAGTGGCTCAAGATATTTAGAGTAATGGCTCAAGATGTTCAGAGTAAGTTAAGCATAAATCCATACACTGTGCTATATTATTTGTTTCAATAAATTGTACTAATGCACATTTGTTATGCAGTTGGAGAGGATGGCGGAGGACCCCACACCCTACCAGATCACTCATCACTTTGAGGTGTACTTGTTCTTGTTGTGGTTGTTTGATTGGGTGATGTTTACCAGCTCGCACTCACACATGGCTTGTCTTCCTGAAGCATCAACAAGATGAGCCCATGGTACCATAGCCACTTTACCCTAGTCACATAGGTCGAGCCCTTCACTAGGCGGTATGTGTTGAACAACTTCCATTCGATTATTCCAATTTTGCCCATTAATTAACTCTCATTCTTACATTTTCATAGGATGACTTGTGAATGGAGATAGAGCAAGAAACAACACAAGCGGTAGTGTTGCTCGGTCAGTAGGACTCAAGTGCAGCCTACGATGATGTCATAGAGATGTTCTCCCGGCTAGACCATAAGGCAAAGCATATTATGGATATTGTCACATGTCGACATACAGATGATGTCGTCAAAGACCGTTGTGTGCCAAGTACCAGGTATAGGCCGCCACAACCTACTACGATGGTGCACCGACCTTTGTACACAGCTTCTCCCTTGAGCAGCCAGGAGGTTCGATTTGGCAGGACACAGCCTTACCATGGACACCCGTGCTAGCCAACGCAGGTCCTTCTACAATTCAAGGGGCCCATGTCTACCCCCCAAGCACCTTTGTTATTCGGGGTCCCACGGCCAGTTTTGCAACCCACCATTCCTGTACGTGGGTTTGCTGGATATATCACTATTGTGTTTAACCCCGTTCTAGGTCCATGCGTCATGCATCTCATTTTGTATTGCATTTGTTTTGTTCATGTGTGTTTCATAATTCAATGATGTAATGTGTGTTTTTAGTTTGTAGTTCCATCGTAGCACGAAGATGGGCATGGTGCTTCAGAGTCCTTCTACGTGGCCTCTAAGGGCTACAGAGGCACACAGCGGGAGATGGACTACTGACAACTCTTCTCGTACCCGCAGCCTATGGAGCTTACGCATGAGATCCTAGAGGAGGTGGTGGTACAAAGATGAGAGATTAGGCCTACCACCCGCTTCTCACCATCATACTAAGACAAGCCTAGGGCACCCGTGTCGGCATAAAGCCGAAGCAGCCTTTAGTTCAACATTAGGGCCGTGGTAGGGGTCAAGGATAGGATGAGGCATAGGTGTATCATTATGCTGCAGACTATGATATGTAGGCCAATGCTCAAACTTTGATATGTAGGCAGGTGAAGGATCTAGGCCCATAAGCATTGTGCTATGATGATTTTTGGTGATTAATGACAACAAGATGCATGGAACTAAATATTTCCATGAGATGGTGTATTAGGTTGAGTTTTGGCATCAAGATAAAGGTTGATAGCTAATTGGTTGAGGATGAATAATTTGAGGTTGTGATTGATGACAACAAGACATTATGATCAATGGACACTTGTTGAGAAGGTATGAAGAAATATGGACATGAGATGTTGAATTTATGGAAATAAAAAACATGAGCATTATTATTTTGTGATCAACAAGTATTGTGTTGAATGGAGTGAATGATAAAGTGAATACATTGAAGATGCAGGATACAAAGTGGTTTCATGTGGCATATGGTGAAGGGTAAGCATAGGCTCGGTGGCGATGGACCATGCAAGGGTGAAGGGCAAGCGAGGGAATTGGCGCCGAGGGACCAAGGCAGTCGTGAAGGGTGAGTAAAGGCTTAGCATCGATGGACCATGAGAAGCCATGTGAAGCTATGGGTGATCCACATCATTTACACGAAGAGTACAAGAAGATATAGCAAGAAAGCAAAGGATATACTTCACATGGCAAAGGACATAATGTGGCTTAAAGAAATGAAAATGAATGAACATCATTTGTTGATGAGAGCCAAATGATGTGGTAAAAGTTAGAAGGTGGAAATCATGTCTTGATCGACATCAAGTGTGTTGATGAGATGAAATGGGTGGAGCCCTTATGTCGATGAACATCAAGTGCCCTAAAGAACTGATAGTGATGGACACAATATGCATATGAGCATCAAGCTAGACCCAAATGGATTTGCGCAAGGCAAAGGTATGATATGTAGGGCATTTTAGTTTTGCTAATCTCGGTGATTACTGGAGAAAAGGCCAGATTGATAACATAGAATGTTGTACCATTAAGAGGGGTCTTGATGATGCTTGAGTCTTTTCTAGGTGTTTAAAAGCTCAATCTTGCATATGCATTCTAGCCTTGTCATGGAATTGGTAGGTTGCAAAAGTTGCAAATGGTTGACGGTAATGGTGTGTGGTGGATCTTGGATTGCAGTTCTTCTTTGATCCATTGTATCTTTGATCAAGCATTTTGTTGGGATGCATATTCCTCTAAACGAGCTTTCCATAGAGTCTAGGATCACCTATTTCAATTTGGACATCGAAGTTAAAAGTTATGGTCCTTTTACCAAGCCTTGGTTGTGCTGAAAATAGAGTTGTGGATGGTCCGGCCCAGAGGGGTAGACGGTCTATTGGTATGGATTTTGGGGTTGGACAGAAACATGTTGGTTCTGTGCTTATATTAGGAAATGGTGTGCTATCGATTTTAGGGTTGGATAGGAACATATTGGTTCTATGGTTGCAATAGAAAATGACTAGTGGACCATCCGAGTTATGTACAATGGACTATTCACTATAGACATAACGGTCCACTCCGAAGTCTGGACCTGTAAGGATCGACAGTCCGTGAAAACTCTATTTTGACAAGATTTGAATGTAACAGCTAGTTTTGGAGGGGTGGCCTATGTATACTCAGTTTCCTACAAGTTTGTTAAGTGTTAGGCATCCCATTGAGCCTTCCTGAGCTTGTACAAGTCCTCCCACGAGTTTTTGCACGTGTTGCACGTAAGAGACGGTGAGAGGAAAGATTCAAGTGCAGTTGCATAAGAGATTGAGCATTAGGCACTTGGTGGAGACTTATGTTAGTCTTAACTTGTTACTCTTAATGTTTGCCAGCACTTAGATGACATGTTGGTGCTGTGATCAGTGATCTTCTCAAGTGAAGCTTGAGAGAAGGCCCGGTGAGCTTGTGGGAGGCATTGTTCTCACCTCACCGGAGTTGAAGAGCAACTCTAGTGGAATTGGGGTGTGGAGCAGTTCTTTGATCTTGAGCCATCTTGGATTAGGGGTGATCGGCAAGTCGCTGAGACCATGGGACAAAATCGGTGTCTCCATTGTGGTATGTCTACTTGAGCTTATTTACTTTTTGCAATTTCTTTCAATTAGTTTACCTTACTAGATGAACTTGAATTGCTTGCTTGTCACCCTAGGATTGCAAACCTTGATCTAGACATAGGGTGCTGGTGCACATAGTTGAGAAATTGAAGTTTGGGGCTATATTCATATTTTAGCTGATCATTTTAATTCCACTATTTGTCAGTTAAGTCTTGCTAGATTTTTTTTGAATTGACTATTTAGCCCCCTTTTAGTTAGCCTTCTTGATCCTATAGCGGGTGTAGCCCTATGATGTCAATGCAGGTTCTTTTGCTTTACTGTGATAGATATGGTCCATGCACCTTGTCACAGGCATTCTATATAACAAACATCCATGCAACGTTCAAATGCAATACTACCACTATCCAATCCTACTTCAATTGTTGTAGTGATATTGCTTCTCACTGTAAGAAATGTTGTTATGGAGGGATGATCGAAATGGGATTCCACCATGGAATGAGTGCCCCAAATACCACTGCAGCTTCCGTGTGTGGTTGCAAGTATGGGATACCTCGGGGCAACAAAAGGGGTGTAGGTACTTCAAGTGTCTTGACATTGATGAAGATTTCAAGGTTTGTCCATTCGTAAAACTTTTTAATATGTTTTCAATGTACACATACATACAACTAACCACGAATGTATATGCAAGCTTGAACATTCTTGGAATGGATCAACAGTAGGCCTGTAGGGAGGGTGTCGTTAATACCAGAGTAGGTAGAGACCAAAGGGCAATACTATGTTAGGCATACTAAGGCTACAGAGGCGGCACATCTTGCTCAGCTTGAGCAAGAGCTGAGCAAGAGCGACGCATCCGCGAACAATAGATCCATTTGAAGGGCAAAGAGGATGAACTGCAGAGGCGGTGTGAGCAGTTAGGTGCCCGAGACACAGCACTGAAACAATAGGAGGGAGAATTTGAAGCTCGTCAGGCACAACTGCTCCAAGAAGAATAGCGACACAAGAATCTGAAGAAGCAGGATGGATAATGTTCCTTGAAAAAAGTGAGGATGGGGAAAGTCCGTTGATTCAACCAGTAGAGCCTTAGTTGTGATCTAGCAATTTACATTACCTAAGCCATGATATTCTAGACATGGTGCCATTTAGATTTGTCATATTGGGTGCCTCACATGCCATTGTACTGTTGTTTGTATTGTGAAAACATTTCATGTTGATGCTTCAAGTACTCTCCTTTGCTGCATTTAAAAAGTGCATGCTAAAGCTCCGTTGATATGAACCATCACTAAAAAGTCTAGTGTATAGACTTAAAGGACCCTAAACATTAGCTTTTTCTATTTGATGGGACTCTAGCATGGATAGGTGCATGATAAATAGCCTTTTAAGTATGACGGGACTACACCAACAAGCCCAAACTGCACATCTACCTCAGCCTACACGCTTTGCACGGAAGCCTTTTTAGTTAGATGTGACTCAATGCTCTTCAAAGTGGCCTATGCTATGTACCACAATGCTCTTAAAATTCCTCCATATCTATTCCTCTTCCACCACCACCACTCAACAAACTCACAATAAACAATGGCTGCAACAGCAGGGCGAGGACGTGAGAGAGGGCGTGAGAGGGGCCAAGGAGGGGCTCCTCCTCTCCCTACCATCACATGGTTGGGTCCGTTTGGACCAGCGGAGTATGAGCCACCAGTGGACTAGTTCCCTTTGGAGGAATGTCAGTCGTTCCTTCTGCCAAAAAATCTTAAGTCTTATGATGACCACAACAATGTGTGGCCACAATGCCACCACCACAAGCCTTACGTCAAGCAGATGTACGATGACTGCGATGATTGTTGTTGACGCTTTTCAGATACCCTATAGGATTAGTGAGTAATGTTGTCCCTCTCAACTAATGACATCACATGCCCTAACACAACCTTGTATGCAGTTCTACCTTGATAAAGAGAACTTCTACTTTACAAAGTGGGTCGACCCTCCCATTCTGGAGCACACCAAAGAGTACATCAACAACCTGAAGTGTAAGATCTTTGATATACAGCAGTAGGTGGAGAGCCTCAAGCCGATGTGGAAGCAAATGCTTTTGTCATTAGCATCGAAGGGGACCCCATTTTTCTAGATCCGTGGTGCAAGTGCACGTACCACCGAAACAAGGATCGTCCTCCATCTCCACTGTCCTCTGGTGGTGCTGGATTCTACAAGGCTAGCCCCTCCCAATTCTCCTAGAGTAAGTACTACTAGTTACTGCTGCTTTGGTTTTACACCCGGCTCTCTAAATTCCCTAAGGCTCCATTTGGATGTCGATACTATGGGGCTTGGCATTGAATTGGTCTCAATACCAAATCAGAGTAGTTTTGGAAATGGGTCACAATACCAAAGTGATTGTTTGGATGTTGATGAAATTGCGAGATGGAATTCAACAAGAGCACGAATACTGATTCGTGTTTGGATGTGCATGGAGTAAGATTTGGCATTGACTCATCTTCTCTCCCCCACTGCTCTTCCCATCACCGTCGGTAGCTACGACCACCCACCAGCTCCTCCATGCGCCATGGACACCTAGATCCACCAACGACGAACAGAGGGGCACTGAGCCACGACCAGCCACCGGCTCCTCCTTCATGCGCCATGGACACCCAGATCGACCAATGACGAAGATAGGGGCACCGAGTCACAACCACCCCCCAGCTCCTCCATCCACCATCCGTGGAGATGAGGGACACTGAGCTGCTGCAGCTAGGGACGGTGAAGGGAGGGAAAAGGAGAGCGGTGCCAGCGAAGGGAGGCAAGGGAGGGGCGTGTGTGGCTTGCCGGTGGAGGGAGGTAGGGGAGGGGCGGCTCGAGAGAGGCAGGGAGGATGTGGCCGCCGGCAGAGGGAGGCAGGGGAGGATGCAGCATGCTAGCAGAGGGGCGTTGCGGCTCGGCGTGGAGGAAGGCAGGGAGGATGCGGCCGCTGGTGGAGGGAGGCAAGGGAGGATGTGGTGTGCTGGTGGAGGGGTGGCGCCGCTCGCCATTGAAGGAAGGAGCAGAGGTCTAGAGGGGCGACACGGCATGCCATGGAGAAGGAAGAGGGTGCGAGTCTGTGAGAGAGACAGAGATGCGGGGATGGGATGAGCAATGATTCCAGTGAATACGGAGGGGGTGAGCTTGGTATCGAGGGGAAGGGAGTGTGTGCGTGATGAATATCAGTTGGCATTGGAGTTGATTTCTAATTCTGAATTTTTGGACATCCAAACAGTCGGCATTCGAGAGTTTCAATGCCAATTTCCAATTCTAAGGCTGAATATCTACATCCAAACGCAGGCTAAGGCATGTTAGGTTTAGAAAGGGCGTATGTTTAGATTAAAACGACGCTGTACATGCTATGCAACTTGTAGTAGATTGTTTAGGTAAGAGGTGGTGTCCGCATGTTGCAAACTCTATAGTCATCGTGCTACCATCGGCAACAATGTACCGGGCACGGATCCTCTTTGTCATGTAATTTCACTGCCGGGAATTGCAGCTTCAATGGTTCGGAAATTTCAAATGCATGTTCAAGTCGTCCGGCATGTTGCCATTCTTTGTTTTCATGTCAAGTCGACCGGCACGTTGCCATTCTTTTTTTTTAAGTGGAACAAGATTTCGTCCGGTCACTACACGAAATATGGATTTTGTCATGCACAGTATATGACAACTATTTTCGTCATGTAGTTTCGTTCAATGGTTGGATTATATATATTTCATCCGCCGATGATATACTAATTTCGTCTACTTGGTAGATGAAATTACCTGTTTTTGTCCAGCTAGCATGCAAAAATATGATTTCTTCTTCCAGTTGACGATAGGGGTATATTTTTTAAAATTTTCCAGCTTGACATATTATTCTGTAATTACATTAATTTTTCATATTAAAAACTACAAAAGTCTTTTTTATTTATCTAAAATGCATATTGATGATGGTGACAAAAATGGCTGAGTGCATATGGTTGGAATACTACAGACAATTTTTTTTTGGCACTACTAGCGCCTGGACGTCCGATGGAAAATTTCCCATCGGATGCACCGACGAAACATTAAAAATCACCTAGTGAAACATCAGCGGTTACTGTTGCAACATGAAAAACAATGCGTAAAAATGACTATATGGTTTGACTCTAGGATAGAAAGTTCCTACCACAACATAAACACTATGTTTCATGCAACATTCACCATGAAACATGTATAAATAATAGTTGCAACATCGATGTTTAACTATTGCAACGTATGTCGGAGCATCCGATTTTTAAAAAAAATTTCGGACATCAATTCTATAGCATTACCGTTTTTTTATATCTGCTTATTTGAAGAAAAATCCGATGGTTCTTCCATGATGGTCGTCTATTTTAAGACATTAAATTCCGATGGTTCTTTACATTCGACTGTCTGCAAATTGCATCAGTCATCAACCCCCCTAATGATGATTGTTTGATATTTTCAGATGGTTTATATTTTGTTAAGACAGGCGTTTGTGTTGCCATCTGTATTATGATATGAAATCACCGCCGGATACTACAAGACAGATTGTAAACTGTTCGGGAGATGGCGCAACTGCCACCTATGTGGATTCTAACGGAAGCTGTACCGGAGGTGTGTGGGTTAGGCTTGCAACGTGGTGGTGCGTGGCAGGGATATAAACAAGGAACAGACCCCTTTTATCTAAAACACTATAAACTTCTCAACACAAAATGTAGAAGTTTCAAATTAGTTCCTAGGATTCTTCCAGAATTCAATACACGTTCAAATGGGTAAGCAACTTATATGTCACTTGGCATTATTTAGAACTTAATGTATGTCAACCTGTTGGAACGTTTAAACTTGTTTAACTTAAGCTAAAATCTTGTCTACATATAGTTTTTAAAAGTCAGGACACCTAAGCAAAAGTATTTCTTCTACGATTACAAGGATGACATACCCGAACCTCTAGCCCCACAAATGTGCCTATGCTCACACACTGGTCAGTATAACTCAGAAAAAGCACTTGCATGTGTATAAATTATATTCCGTTAGATTTGTACCACATAGTGGGTGAAATCATGCCTTGACAACTCCACCACACCAAGAAGTAGTTAATTAAATTATTATCTCGTAAGCACAAGCATATTTGGGACCTATAGCACGTAAAAGGTACTATCAAAATATAGTTATACTAGTATAAAACGTAATTATGTCAACACTTACAGCTTTCTATGGGTGTAAGGTATAGATGCCGTGGTAGAAGGTTTCCATGTCACATCTGTCTTCTTATCCGCATCATCCATCTTGTATTTATCTTTGTTTTCAATGATATCATCAAGCCTTCGGTTGATGGCCTTAATTTTTCTTGATAGGCTGCGTCTCATCCGTATTTCTGTTGTAAATGTTGCCAGGCATCGCATAGTAGGACGAGCCCACCTTGGGTACCTTCAGAATGCATATATGTACATACAATAAATTAATTAAACCAGACGTTTGGAAACATTTCTGGAGCATAAAAGCACTGCTCAATGCTCATGCAATTTTGTGGGTTGTGGGCTGACATATGACTGTTTTTGAGGCCCATACATACCTGGACTTGTCCACATGGAGATGGTAATGGTCGAGGGCGTCCTCGGCGTCGAAGACGGCGTCCCGCGTCTGCTGCGTCCAGACCCTCGTGATCTCGTTGGAGACGGCGCGGCGCCTGGTGTCGGCCTCGCGGAGGAAGGCCTGCAGCCACATGAGCTTGTCCCGGAGCCTGTGGATGTCGGCGTTCACCCCAAACAGCAACCGGGCCTCGCCCACGGCCACCTCCTGCAGCCTCCCGACCAGAGGCCCGATGATCGCCTCCGCCATCCCGGCCGCGCGCGCGATCCTTCTCTTCCTCTCGGTCTAGCACGGCTCACGGCTGTGTTCTCCTCCAGCTACGTGAAGAAACCTGGCTAGCTTCCAGAAAGGAGACAACACATTTGTATTGTACGCGCACGGTGGCGTGTGCATGCGGGGGAAACTAGATGGTCGCTTCGATTCGCTGCTCAGGGGAGGCAATGGTCTGATTCCTCGGGTAATTGGGCGTGAAGGAGCGGTAATGCTGATGCGTTTGGTCGTTTATCTGTCGGTGCTTTTCGTCTTGACACATGCGTGCACCGCCGGGCTCCTATATATGCTGCGAAACAGAGGATCTACTAAGAACCTGGAATGACTTTTACGTCTGCTAATATTATCGTGGCTAGCTGCACGCATACTGCAGGGTGCGTTGTGTGCTAGCTCCTTTTTCTCAAAGAACGAGATATGGTACTGTGCCACATATATAAGCTCACAGCTAGTTTGGGAGGACGTTACATAAATACTCTGGTAGATATAGGAAAGTATGGTTCTTGATTCTTCTGTTCGATGCTGAGATTATGATGCAAGTTATCTTTTTTCCTCTTGCAAATGATAATTACATAGCTAGGTTGTTTGTCAGATATTATACGTTGCAATTTTTAGTTGGTTCTCATAATTAAATGCATTGCTTTTAAATTTGTTCGGTGGAAAAAATGACGTAGATGCAATAAGCAACTCGGTAAGACTAAGAATTTTAAGTAGCTACTCCGTCCGTCGGTATTTCTAAATTCGTATTCTTAACTGTTGACTTAGATATACACTATGACTAAACGCATGCTAAAATTTATGAATACAGAAATACCAAAATATCCTACGATTTGGAACGTACAGGGAGTATACATCAGCATGTAAGGATAACTGACAGTTGCACGATGCGCCCTCTGCAAAATTCTTTCGCAGAAATCGCTGACTCCTTGCCCCGATGTCCCCCGGATGTGACCAATTGGCCATGCTGCCTACAATGCCCCAATTTAACTATTTTAATTACGACTCCGTACATTGATTTCAATCGTAATTATGTCTTTCATGGTCTTTTGAAATGTTACCTCCATAATAAATTTGCATGTCATTTAACAGTGTCACAATTATTCAGACTGGACCATGGTTCCAGTTGCGTAACTTCAGAAAATGGATGGGATTGTTTTATGCTTTGCTCGGGCACTACAAAAGTATATGCTACGGTTTGGCTGCAATGTTTGTGTTCGTTTACATGATGCATTTTGGCATAATTAATGTTTGTGTTTGTCTTTTCCCCCATTGTCGGCACCGTTGGGTTGGACCGGTGGCACGGGAGGTGCGCCACCTGCCGCGGCAGTGGCGGGTGCCTGGAGGTTGGCTTGCTCCTGCTGGTAGAGTCTCTTATGGTTCCGGTTCCTAGCGTTGCAGCCTTCCTCTTTTGAGGAGGTTTCTCCACACTATTCGTCAGCTGAGACGAAGACCTCCCTGTCTGGTAAGGTGAAGCTGCCTTTGTCACCTTTGCCGTAAGAGTTTGAAGTTAAGGTGAAACGAGCCACCTGGAATTCACCACAGTCCGAAAACTGGGTGGGTTGGGTTGGGCTACCAGATTCGATCTGGTTTGACCGCGCAAGATCACCCGAGAATACTGCGGCCGAGTTCCTTAGGCCGAATGGGAAGCGCGGAGGGCCTTGGCCCGACCTCCCTGGGCGTGGAACTGACTTGGAGAGGGTTATGCACTCAGTGATGGTGGCACTTATGCGATCCAGCCCCGCGATCAGGTCGGAGGCGTGGGTGGGTAGGAGGGCGCAAGAATGCACAGAATTCTCTCGTCGAGCGAGAGATTGCCGATCTACTGGACGAGTAGAGCGTTGATCTTCGAGTGGATATCTTGTCCCGTCGGCGTAGATCCAGTCGGCGCTGAGATGGCAGTGGTGGCGGTGGAGTCAGAGTCGGCAGGCATGCTCCCGAAATAGAGCTAGACCGGGTTGGTGAGGAAGTCCTTCGTGCTATCAGAGAAGATGATGCCGGAATGAGATGACATCGAGTTCACTGGGGAGGATCTGACGATCACCCCTACATGCCAACTATTGGATTTAGTATCCGGTAGTCAACCTAGGGATACCCGAGTGGTAGATTTGTAGGCGGAGGAGATTGCAAGAACAAGAACTCAAATGGTAACATAGGGGCGCAAGGTTTAGATAGATTCGGACCACCAACAAGGTGTAACACTCTACATCCTGTATTCTGGTGGATTGTATTGTTGGTATGAGATGAGATGCCCTCGGGGGTGTCCCTAGCTGCCTTATATAGGCCAACGACCTAGTTTTATAAGTCGGCTAGAATCTAATCCTAGTTGGTTGTTACAAGGAAATCGATCTATGTCGGATTACAATATGTATCCTGTAATAACTGGGCAAAATCCGTTTGTCCAGCCTCCGAGCTTGTGCTCCATATGGCTCCATGCCTTGCCCACACCAAGGTCGGGCAGGGGCCCACTTGTCAGGCCGATCAGTATCATGGTTGGTGAGGATTCCTGGTACCCATGTCTCTCGTCACCTATCAAACATGCACTGGGCTCCCCACCTATCAAACATGTACTGGGCTCCCTGCAGAACAACCCATCCTTAAACAAATGATTGTTTTTTTAGAGTAGCTCAATAATTTTTTTCCCACACTTTACACTATCTTTGTTAATTTGGGACATAAATGCTTCCACATTCAGATATAAAAGTTTCTACATTTGTGGCACTCTTAGTTTTCATCACTGCTGCATACAGGAGACACTGCGTACATGAGTTCGTTTGTTTCCATGTAAAAATCATTTAAGTTCTCAGTTATGAGTGTTTGATAACAGGTAATGCAAAAGCCACACATATAGTATTTTCAAAATCCATGCTGATTTATTTTTAGAGAAAACAGTACTATTCTATTTGCCTTAACTGTGTTCTCTTTCGGTGCGTTAACCACTCACTTACTGTCACTGCAAGACTTAGCTTATTGGCTCATCAGGTGGTCCAGATTTCTAAGTAGAAATTTATTATCCTTGGTACGGTGATTTAGCTTCAGTGCACGTTTCTTCTGTTTTTGTATGCTGATATCCAAGTGCTTCGATTCGATATCCCTAGCTTAGTCCTATATATAGTTTCCTATCCTTCGCCTTTGGTTTAGGCTGCTATGGACGGTGGAGCTTTCTTCTAAACTTTCTGCCTTCGTGCGTTGTGAAACATATCACGGAGACTTGTCACTCATGTCATTTCTTAATTAGTTGTGTAAGATATTGGTTCTTATTTCTGATGTGAATGACGCCCTGATTTTTGGTAGTTCATGAAATGAATCAATATTAAACATGATATCATTCTAATTGTTTCAACAGATTGTTGCTTCCTGATGCCTGCTCCTCTTTCTGTAAGCGATGCTTTCCGACAAGCCGCACTCTTACCGATGATTCGCAATGGGCGGCTAAAGGCTGAGGCCCACGAGCGCCGGCGTAGCACCACATGCCTGCTCCTTCCCGGAAGCGATGCTTTCCAACGAGCCGCACTGGGCGGCTAAGGGCAGAGGCCCTCGAGCGCCGATGTAGCACCGCACACCCCTTCCTTTCCGGAAGCGATGCTTTCCGATGAGCTGCACTACGCAGCTAAGGGCTGAGGCTCTCGAGCACCGGTGTAGCACCACACGCCTGCTCCTTTTCGGAAACGATGCTTTCCGATGAGTCGCACTGGGCGGCTAAGGGTTGAGGCCCTCGAGCGCTAGTGTAGCACTGCGTGCCTGCTCCTTCCCGGAAGTGATGCTTTTCGACGAGTCGCACTAGTCGGCTAAGGGCTGAGGCCCTCGAGCGCTGGTGTAGCACCACATGGCCGCTTCTTTCCGGAACCGATGCTTTTTGACGAGCTACACGGTGCGGCTAAGGGCAGAGGCCCTCAAGCGCCAGCGTAGCACTGCACACCCGCTCCTCTCCGGAAGTGAGGCGTTCTGACAAGTCACACCGGGCAGCTAAGAATTGAGGCCCTTAAGCGCCGGCGTAGCACCGCATGCCCGCTCCTTCTCGGAAGCAATGCTTTCCGACGAGTCGCACTGGGTGGCTAAGGGCTGAGGCCCTCGAGCGCCGACGTAGCACCGCACACCCGCTCCTCTCCGAAAGTGATGCCTTTCGACGAGTTGCGCTAGGTGGCTAAGGGTTGAGGCTCTCGAGCGCCGGCGCAGCACCACACGCCCACTCCTCTCTAGAAGTGATGCCTTCCGACGAGAACCACGAGCCGCTCCGGGGCTGTAGCCCCCAAATGGTGTTTTTGCCTGCCTCTAAGCTACCGCACGTCCGCTACGACCGAAAGCGATGCCTTCCGAGATAACAAAACTTATGTTCAGCCGGAGGTGTTGCCCTCCCAGAAAACATTGACACAACAAACGAAAACAGGCCAAAAGAAAATGGAAACTGGCCAAAAAAAAGGTGAGCGCCTTTCCAGGATCATTTTACAAATGATACCACACAAAACTAACAATTTTGGAGCTGCATCACACGAAACAATCATCTAGCCTAGGTCACCGCGGTTGAGGTAGTCTAAAAAGCTACGGTGAGCGCAATTGCGTGCGCACACCCCAGAACGAGGCATGGACCGCCCTCAGATAGAGCACCAAAGGGAAGGGCGGCACGACAATCGTGACGATGACTCCTCGGCGGTGGGGCATGGTCCTAGGTCCAGCGATAAAGCATCCCAGGTGGCTTGCTAGGATGCCGCCGCATCGACGGTGCTGAAGGAGCGCCGCTCCCACAACCTCCTCCGCAGCCAAGCGCCTAGCAAGGGCAAGGCCCAGCTCTCCTTGCGAGTTCACCTCGCAAGCATCCTTCTCCGACCAGCGCCCAGATGATGATGACACGATAGGCGACTCAACGGCTATTTGTTTCCCCTTCTCCACAGCCAAGAGGAATCTAGGGTGAGGACTCTCGGAGGCAACAAGATCATGCGCCTCCTGGGTAAATACATGGTCAACAATAATTGAAAGCTAGGAAATCCTCCAGGCTCCCTACTAGTTCAAAGGGAGAGGGGAAGGAGACTGCACCCTGGCTCTTGGATCCCATCCATGGCACAAGCATAGTTCTGGAAGCGACCCAGGAGGATTTCTAGGTAGAGAGACAAAAAAGAAGAAGAAGAAGAAAAACACAAGCAGGGATTTTTAATTTAATCTTAGGAAAAATTGTTACACCTCCGAATTGGAAGGATGGCTGATGAAAGAACACCCTCCTCTATGGAGGGGGACAAAGACACAATCTCAACTTCCTTGGGAGCAGGGATTTCCTGGGTGTTCCCCCCTGTGTTAGTGTTTTATACCTGGCAACCTACCAAGGGGTACCCCGAGGTAGTAGATTGGTTGGTGGGGACTCATCGGACCTGAAACTCGAAGGTAAAAGTGAGGACACAATACACGGATTTCTATAGGTTCGGGCCACTAGAATAGCATAATACCATACGTCCTGTTTGGGGTAGTTTATATTGCTCCCTGCGCTTGGGTGTTGTGTAGCCTGATTGTTGGCTATTGATGATGGTTCTTAGCCTACCGATCTAGGTACCCCTACCCTCCTTTATATACTCAGGGGGTAGAATTACTAGTAGGTTACAAGGAGGAGTCCTAGTAGGATTACAAGGTGTGAGTCCTAGTAGGATTACATGGGAATTCTAGTAGGAGTCCGTCTTCTTCCTTCCTTGCGGGTACTAGGGATCTATCCCCGACAAGCCCTCGAGCGCTTCATAGCCAAATGCAGCAGCTTTCAAGTACTTTTCAAATCCTCACCGAGTAGTTTTGTTGCTCTTTGAGTATTTTGTTTGGCAGAATTTTCAAAGTTCCTCAAAGCTACCATGAGGCTATAGTGGGCTTAAGCCCTTGATCATCTTGATTTTGCAATCTTCATCATTGGAATGTGATATGGAGGGCAGCAGAAGTCGCACTCCATATGGAGTAGCCCCTGAGCCTTAGGTTGAATCGAAGAATCAGGCTGAGGGTCCATAAAATCTTGAATCTTTTTCTTTCAGCTTGAAAAAAATCAATTGTTGGGTGTAGTTTAGCAGCCCCCAAGCCTTGCAATAATTAATTAATCAATCCAAGGGTCTTTAGTCTTCACACAAGTCATCATCCGAGTAGTTTTGCGGTGCCTAGCTCCTGAGCGCCAGGTGAGGCATAGGAGCCACGTCGAGTAGTTATTGGCACTTAGCCCCCAAATTTGAGAGCGAGCGGAGCCCCCGAATTTGAGAGCGAGTGGAGCCCCTGAGTTTGGGAACTAGCTGAACCATTGGAGGTAGGCTGAGCGTCCTGGAGAGTCATCGCCGAAACTTAACCTGAAAAAAGAAATGCATACATTATGTAGCATTTTTGTAGAATTTGGAACTACTGAAATTTATTCAGTGATGAATATAATGTAAATTTTGTGTGCTAAGCTCTTGTTTTGGTCATATTTCTTCTGAGTAGTTAGCCTGTTATGTTTAGGCTCTCAGTCCCTATTTAGCCATTTCTGTTGCGTGTGTGAGATCTTTGTGTCTCGTGTACGCGTACTGGCAATACTGTTTGCACGTCTGAGATCATTTTGTCTTGTGTATGCATGCTAGAGTTTAGGTGTGACAGAAGATCCGAGGCTATCACAAATTGAGGTGTGTTTTTCTCAAGTCATTATCAAGCCTACCGTTGCGTTCAAAGCGGGGGCGGTGTTCGTCTTCGGCTCCTAGGTTCGTGTTACAGACGGTGCTGGAAACTTCCACTGCCACATTATGCTGGCCCCGGAGGAGAGGCACTATGACATCAACCTCATCGCCAAGCTTTGGAAGATTTCATTGAAAAATTCAACGAAATTGTCGACCTCTTCCTAGGCTCATGGGATGAGTCCGAGTACAACTCAACTTCTCCCACTAGTTGGACTGGTTCCCATGAGTTGGCGCTTAGGCCATCATGTTGATCGGTCTATGATACAAGTCAATTCCCATTCGAACTCCAAAACTCGGGTGCTATCTACCAAGCTATCCTATCCAGATCCCAGTCCAACTCGGGTTCAATCGAGGACTCCGACTACTACTCGGATCGGGATGAGGAAATCCCTTTATCAAGTCCGTAGCAGGGCATGGTAATCACATCTACTCCACAAGGCAAATTCGTCTACTAGCCCAATATGAAGCTATCTGCTCAGGACAAGGACGACGAGTCATGCCTTCTTGCCTATCTAGACAACCTTCCATGCCAGGAGGGAACACCTTTGTCTCCTATCTATGAAGAAGATGGTGTAGAGAAGTAGATGGGAAAACACCATGCACCCTAATGAGGGGGGTGACCTCTGTATATATAGACAATAAGGCTTGGAGTACAAGGAATACATAAAGTGTACAAGGAAAGGATAAATACATCCTAAAATACACATATACTTCCTAATACCCACCCGCAGTCGAAGCGGGAGAATCACGGACGCATAGACTAGACCTAAACTTAGTAAAAAAGGAGTTGGCAGACCCTTCATCATGATGTCCACAAACTGATGAGAGGATGGCACATGAAGGACCCAGACCTCACCCAAGGCCACCTTCTCACGGACGAAGTGAATATCAATCTCAATGTGCTTTGCGCACCGATGATGCATCGGGTTGGCTGTCATGTAGACAACACTAACGTTGTCACAGTAGACAACAGTGGCTGAAGCAAGCAGGACATGAAGCTCCTGAAGAAGTTGACGCAGCCAGCAACACTCTGCCACAGCATGAGCCACAACCCGGTACTCCACCTCAGCACTGGAATGAGGCACCGCTGTCTGGCACTAGGAGGACCAAGACACCAGATTGTTGCTGAGGTAGACACAGAAGCCGAAGGTGGAGTGTTTAGAGTTCGGGCAGCCAGCCCAGTTGGCGTTGGAGTAGGCAGTTAGAGACTGAATAGGGAAAATGTCGATATGAAGCCTGGAGGAGAGTGTGCCCTTCACATAGCGCCGGATGCGCTTGATTAGGGCCATGTGGGGCTCGCGCGGGTCATGCATGAAGAGGCACACCTGCTGAACCGCATACGCCAGGTTAAGTTGAGTCAGAGTGAGGTACTGAAGGGCCCCAGCAAGACTCCAATACTCAGAGCCATCCTGGAGCTTGGCACCATCGTGTGCCGAAAGTTGGCATGAGTGTCAACAGGAGTCACTATAGAGTGACACTCAGCCATGCCAGCACACTGAAGAAGATCCAGGGCATATTGTCGTTGAGATAGGAACAGGCCCTAGGAGGAACGCGTGACGGAGATGCTGAGGAAGTGGTGTAGGTCGCCAAGATCCGTCATGGCAAACTCAGAGTGAAGATGCTCCATGATGTGCTGAAGAAGAGTCAAGGATGAGGCAGTGAGGACGATGTTGTCGACGTAGAGCACCAGGTAGGTGATACTCGGCCCCTCTTTGTATAAGAGGGAGGTGTCGGAGGTGGAGGTGACAAAGCCATGCTGTCGAAGGAAGGAGGTGAACTGCTAGTACCACGCCCTCGGGGCCTGCTTCAGTCCATACAAGGACTTCTACAGGAAACAGACGTTGTCGGGGGCGGCGGGGTCAACGAAGCTGAGAGGCTGCTGGCAGTAGACAGTCTCCGCAAGGTGTCCGTGAAGAAATGCATTCTTCACGTCCAGCTGGTGGATTGGTCAGGCGCGAGAGGTGGCAATGATGAGGAGGGTCCGTATCGTCGCCGGTTTGATGACCGGACTGAAGATCTCATCGTAGTCAATGCCGTCACGCTGGGAGAAGCCACGAACCACCCAGCGCGCCTTGTGCCGGGTGAGGAACCCATCAGCATGGAACTTATGCTGGAAGATCCACTTGCCTGACATGACATTGGCACCAGGCGGCCACGGGATGAGGTGCTAGGTGTTGTTGTTGATGAGGGCCTGAAACTCGTCGACCATGGCAGCATGCCAGTTGGCGTCAGCCAGAGCACTGCGATAGTTCGCCGAAATCGAAGAGGGAGAAGAAGAAGTCAAGGCTGTCATGCTCTGGTAGTGGACCTGCTGGACCCCCAGTCCTAATAACAGACCAAGCGACGGGGCACAGAGGGGCAGGTGGAGATGACGCCCGACCAGTCGGAGCACTTACCGGTGCGGTCGGGGTGCTCGCACGACGGGTCGGAGCACATGCCGGTCCGATCAAGACACTCATCTAGATGGTCAGGACGCTCACCAGTGCGGTCGGGGTGCTTGTCCGACCGGTCGGAAGCATGCGCTGGTGTGGTCGGGGCGCCCACCTGACCGGATGGAGCACTCGCCCGACTGGTCAGAAAAGTTTGCCGGTGAGGGAGCGCGCGTCGGTCCAGTCAGGAAGCTCGCCTGGATGGTCGTGGTGCTTGCCGGTTGGGTCAGAGAACTAGCCCGACCGATCGAAGCGCATGTCGGTGCGGTCGGGGTGCTAGACGGTGTGATCGGGGTGCTCGCCCAACCGTTCGGAGTGTTCGTCGGTGGAGGCAGCTCACCCGCAGACGGAGCGGGGTACATGGTTAGAGCGGGGTACACAGTCAGGAGCACGCCCGCGTGTGCTGCAGTACTAGTTAGAGCAGTTGGGGGCGCTGTGGTCACGGTTGGGGCAGTCGGGAGCGCGCTTGCGCGCGCCATGGTCGCAGTCGAAAGCACTTCTATCGTGGTCGGAGCAGTCGGGAGCATGGTGGGGTACACGGTTGGCCTATGGAATAGGATGGCGGGATTGTCGTTAGTGAGTTCCTACAAAACAACTGGTGAGGGCTGCGTCTGCTGAACGTCTAACGACGAAGCAATCGAGGTGGAAGCAGGAACATCGGAGGGGTTGGACAAAAGGAAGTCGAGGTGCGACAATGGAGTAGGGTGGGAGGAGAAGGGAAAGACGGACTCGTCAAAGACAACATGGCAAGAGATGATGACTCAACGGGTGGACAAGTGAAGGCAGTGGTACCCCTAGGGAGATGAGGGATAACCGAGGAAGACAGAGGCTGCGGAGCGAGGAGCGAGCTTGTTGCGTGTCATGGCTGAGAGGTTGGGATAGCAATGACAACCAAAGACACGTCAGTGAGAGTACTCGTGAGGCTGGGAGTAGAGAAGGTGGTAGGGGATGTCATTTAGAAGATAGGTGGCGGTGGCGAGCGCCTCGGCCCAGTATGTGGCGGCCATGGAGGCATGAATGAGCAAGGTGCGAGTCAGTTATTGAGGGTGTGTAAGACACGCTCGGCTTTCCCATTTTGGGGAGAAGTATAGGGACACGAGAGGCGCATGTGGATATCCTGAGAAGTTAAGAAATATGCGAGAGTCTTATTGACAAACTCGGTCTCGTTGTCAGCCTGGATGCTGCAAACGGGAAGACTAAACTGCGTATGAGCATAGGTGCAAAAGTCGGTGATGTGTGAAGCAACTTAAGGAACTAGAGGAAACGTCCAACAAAAATGCGAGAAGTCGTCTAAAATGACTAGGTAGTAGCGATAACTAGAAATGCTAGCTATGGGAGAAGTCCAAACATGACAGTGAACTAACTCAAAAGGAGCAGAGCTGCAAGAGCTAGAATGGGAGAAAGGTAACCGTACATGTTTCCCTAATTGACATGAATGGCATAGAGTGTGATTGTCTTTAATACAGGCAATACATGAAGTATGTCTAAGTATAGCGATGGCGCCAGGACCAGGATGACCAAGACAAAGATGCCACAAACTGGAGGAGACGGGGAGGCTGGCGTGGGGCACTGCAAAGCTGGATGCTGGAGGCATGGTGTAAAGATCGCCGGTGCTATTGCAGTGAAGAATCACATGTCTGGTCGGAAAATCCTTGACAGAAAAACTAGAGGCGTCAATCTCTATGGTGCAGTTATTGACAAAAATTAGATTACGAATTAAAGAAGGGACAACAAGGACATTGTTAAGGCGGAAGCGGGAGGTCGGGGTGGAGTTGCCACGGCACATCATGTGAAGGGTGTGACCATTACCAATAGTAATGGAGGAGTAAGAGGGAGGGAGGTGGGGAAGAATAATACCAGCTGAGGACGACATGTGACATGATGCACCCGAGTCAATGACCCAACCGCCGTTCTGCAGCGCCATCTAGTTTAAGGCGGCTACCAGGCCCGCTTGGTCCTAGGTTGGCACCTGAGGGGGTGATTGAACGGGAGCGTAGGCAGCATGGGCCTGTGGAGGGGGGCGAAGAGGCTAGGGGCACCGCCCTGACCGTCGGCCTGCTGGAAACTTGGGGCACCGTAGGAGCCAGCCCACAGATTGAAGCAAAACCACAGGGCGGTGGGTCATGGGAGTCCGTCGCCGTGGAGGCCGCCACTGCCAGGGTGCGCCTGGAAGCCGCCTCCACCCTTCTTCTGCTGCCACTTCTTCTTGCCACCGGTGCCGCTGCTAGTCCGGACAGAACTCGACAACAGGTGACACCCACTCGCACTGCCGGAGCATGAAAACGACAAAGAGTTCCCGACGAGGAGGGTGATGGAGTTAGAGATCTTCTCCTTGTTGGCGAGGCAAAGTTCCTTCAGGGTGAGCATGTCTCGCGCCTAGGCGAAGGATGGGAAGCCGGTGATGGAGTTGGCGATGTCATCGGCAGTGTTGGAAAAGCACGGGTTGAGGCTGTGGAGGAGGTTCAGGACAAGCTGGGAGTCCTGAACGGGATGTTCAATGTTGCGGAGGGTGTCGGCGAGGGTCTTCATGTGGCTGCAGTACTCGGCGATGGAGGAGTCGCCCTGTGTCATGGAGTGGAAGTCATGGCTGAGGAAGATCACCCGAGACTGCTTGTTGGTGCGAAAGAGGCCCTCGATGGCGAGCCAAAGATCTTGGGTGATATGATCGTCATCGGTCATGGCGAGGTTGAGGGAGAAATCATCGACGGAGCCAAAAAACTAGGAGTGGACACAGCAATCCCCTTGATCCCAGTCGGGGTGCTGGGGATGGGGTGCCACCGTGCCATCGATGTGCGACTTGAGGCCAAACTTGCCCCACATGGACTTGAAGAAGGACGCCCATCTGGAGTAGGCATTGGACTTCATCATCAGTGTCACGAGGATGTGAGACTTGATGAAGATGGTGGCGTAGGGGTGGACAGCGGGCGGCGGCACCAGGTACACTATGAAGGCACTTTCACCATTGCCGGGCGCGTCGCCGGCAGGAGGAGCTTTGGGCGCACCACCAGAGGAGCCGCCGGTGCCAGGTGGTGGCACGAATGCACCGCCGTTGGCAGCAAGAGTGGTGGTGTTGCCGGACACAGAGGAGTTGGCGGAAGACATGGCGTACGACAAGGGAGGGAGGGGGGTCGAGGAGGTGCAGCGGAGGGTGGGTGCCAGCGGCGTAGTAGGGGGCACTGCCTAGGGTTGCGCGGATCAGGGGGAAGGCGTGGGGAGAAGAGGCCCGTGATCTATTCTCGTGATACCATATAGAGAAGTAGATGGGAAAACACCACGCACCCTAATGATGGGGGGGTGACCCCTATATATATTGCCAATATGCCTTGGAGTACAAGGAATACATCAAGTGTATAAGGAAAGGATAAGTACATCCTAAAATACACATATACTTCCTAATAGATGGCCCTACAGAGATTCTCACGTCAAGTTCGGGTAGTTTTCTCCAGAGAGGGAACTACTCACCATCGTCGCTCCTCAAGAGGGTGACGGAGAAGAACCACCAGAAAGGAATCTGCGACGCAAGTGCCACTTAGACGACGTGTCCATGGATGAGCTCACTGCCAACATACAAGGAGAAGAGACCGAGAGTCAAAGGGATCGACAGCGAGCAAGAAATGCGGAACGAGCAGATCATCGCTGCTACCTTGCACCTGATCTACCCATCATGATAATGGACCACGCGTTTGAAGCAGTTCAATCACTTCATCACCATACTCCTCTCACCACCGTCGCATCCATTGACTTGATTACTTGGGCAATGCCACAAACCAAGTACACCAAGCAACTAGCTCTATTGGTGGAGCATGTGTACAAGCAACTTGATCGATAGAGCCCGATCAGCTAAGTTCGACGTACCTCATCCTATCATGGTAGTAGTGGCAGGCATCCAAGTCACAACAAGGGTGGTGGACCAAGTCAAAACAAGGTTCCTAGAATCGAGAACCCCAGAGCAAGTCAGCATAGGGAAGAAGGAAGATGGGCGAAACCCTCAGGAGGCCCTAGCCACCGTGGGTCCTATCCAGAGCTTGAGCAACCAACATGCGACCTTCATCAGAAGCTCAATAAGAATCGCGATGCTTGTGACATCATTGAAAGGCGCCACCGTGAATGCGAGTAGGAAGTCGACCACTTGGGAGAAGACTCTAACGGGTTTCCCGCCTTCTCCAAATCAGTACGCAAGACAGTTTTACCCAACAAGTTTAAACTCCCGGGTATTACCAAGTATGATAGCAAGCAGGACCTAGTTCAATGACTGAGGTGCTACTCACTATCAGTCCAGGCGGTAGGAGGAAATGATGATACCAAAGTCATCTACTTCCCCATTTGTATGGAGGCAGGGCCACTCACATGGCTCGAGTCTCTAGAAGAGAACTGCATTGACATGTGGAGTCAATTGAAGGCAGCATTCACAAACAACTTCGCAAGGGCAATGCAACATCTTGGCAACAAGATCGACTTGTCGCAAATCAAACAGCAACAAGGTGAGACCCTGCGTAGCTATCTATGTCATTTCTTCGACAAGAAAGCCACTATCATGGACATCACGGAGTGGGATGTTATAGACTACTTCCAGAATGGTCTCTATGACTACTGGATGTTTCAAGATTTTGGCACAAGATGCCTAAAGGATATCAAGTCTCTCAAGGTTATGATACAAGCCTGGGCAGATGAAGAAGACAAAGAGATCGAATGGTTCGAGTCTAGTCATAATAGAGGCTAGAACAACAACAAATAGAACAACTATTGGAGGTATGCCCTAGAGGCAATCATAGAGATGATGATATTCCATTTGTATCCATGATTTGTATATTGTGTTCATTGGATATCCATTAAAGGCTACTTGAATTGATTTGCAATTATGTGAATTGTATGTGAAACTCTTTACTTGTATGGTTATTCTAAAGTTGTCCCTAGTCGGAGTTCATGTGAGGACACACATGAATATTAGACTAGCACATGTATTAGTTGATGACTATGTTTCACAAGTCATGGACATGGAGATGTTGAACTAATAATGTGGACACATGTGCTAGGACTGACCCAACACGAGAAGTAGTTCTCTCTTTAAACAACATATACGCTTTGTCCTTAGACCTGAGATGTCGCATGTATTCAAGATGTGGATCGACCTACTTAGGGGCTATCAAACACTACGCCGTAACAGGGTAGTTATAAAGGTAGCTTTCGGGTTTGTCAAGAAGCATGCTATGAGACATGGTCTATCAAGATGGGATTTTCCCCTCTTTGATTGAGAGTGATATCTCTGGGCCCCTCGAGTGATCGGATCCGAAAATGCATGGCCATGCTACGTACGGTTAAGAGTTAACCTACAAAGGGATTCCGAATCACAGGATCAAGAAAGAGCGGTCGGCTTGAAGCTAGACCAAATATCATGAGGCAAAGGGAATAGCATGTATATTATGTTGTGATGGTTCGTCTGATATGATCTTCGTGTGCGTATAGGAGTTGGCACATCTTGCTAGAGGCCGCTACCGACTATTGGGCCGAGTAGGAGTACTCGGGCCATGTCTATACGTATCCGAACCCATAGGGTCACACACTTAAGGGGCTGGAAGCCCAATTCGGATGTGATCCGAGTTGGATTAGGTTTAGAAGTACTAATGGGCCTCGGACCTAGAGGCCCGTTAGGAACCTCTATAAATAGAGGGGTGGGGGCACCCTAGGGTTTACACCTTTTGGCGAAACACATCTGCCGCGCCTCCCACGCCCTCGCCTGTTGCAACTCGCGGATCTAGCAGTCCGGCTTGCGACGCTTCCTCCCTGCACATGTGGATACCTTGGAGGTGTTGCGCCTACAACACTTGGACGAGCCGCCGACGAGCCACGACGAGCCGACGACGAGCCGCGGCACGAGGGCGATCTTGCTGCACGTGGACGAGCTGCTGAGGAGCTACTGAACGTTGACGTGATCGACTACGTACTACTACGTTGATCGTCTTCACTGCATCGACACAAATCTACATCTTCCGCACCAGTAGTGCATCGAGTGGTAATCCCGTGATCCTTATACGGCAGTTCTTCCTGGTTTTATGCGGTAGAAATTTTGATTTGCGCTAGTGTAGCCTACCTCGTAACCCTACAACAACAGCTAATGGAATGATAAGAACCGCAACGATCGCCCTAATGACAACCGAGGCAACTACTCGGGTGGTCAAAATCGTAAGAGGAAGCCAAACAATACTAACACGGCGATGTTCCAGTCCTCCAAGAAAAGAGGCGGAAGTCTAGAGAGGACTCCGTTAAAGGAGCTCCTAAAGAAGCAGTGCCCATGGCATCCACACTCCAAACACTCTGCGATAGATTGCTATAGCCTTCGTAGAGTCATGAAAGATCTGCTGAAACCTTCTGGAGCAAAGGACAAGGGCAAGGTCAAAGAAGATGAAGATGATGATCACAATGGGAAATTCCAGAACCCATCCGACACCATCAACGTTATCTTCGGTGGCACAACGGGTAATGCTACCAAGCGGTCCCAGAAACTAGCCCTACGAGAGATCATGTCCATTGAACCAGCAACGCTTACGTTCCTCAAGTGGTCCGAGGTGCCAATCACCTTTTCAAGAAAGGATCGATGGACTATTTTTTCTGACCCAGGATGCTACCCTCTCATCCTGGATCTAGTAGTCGCAGGCTCAAACTCACAAAAGTACTCATCGATGGCGGCAGTAGCCTCAATGTGCTCTTCGCCAAGACTTTAAGGAAGATGAGCCTCGACGTAATGGATATGCGCACCCTGACGAACTCTCCATTCTACAGGATTGTCCTAGGCAATGCGGCTGTACCCCTTGGTCAGGTGGTTTTGCCAGTTACCTTCGCGATAAAGGATCACTGCCGAACCGAGTACATCCGGTACGAGGTGGCTGATTTCAAAACATCGTATCATGCCATCCTCGGAAGACCAACACTGGTCATGTTCATGGCTATCCTGCATTACGTGTACCTAGTACTCAAAATGCTAGGACCCAATGGAGTACTCTCCCTACACGGAGACTTGAAAAGATCCTATGATTGCGACATAGAAGCTGTAGAGTTGGCAACAACTACTCTGGTGCCAAATTTGATGATGCAAGTCTTCACTGCCTCTGAGAAACTATCCCCGATGGAAGTCGAGATTCTACAAAAGAAGTCGGGGGCAACCAAGGTCAAGGCGGCAGGTGAAGTTGATATCAAAGCTATTGACCTCGAGACGTGCGATAGCTCCAAGATAGCTCTGATTGGTTTAGGGCTAGACCTTAAATAGGAAGACATGCTTGTTAACTTCCTCCAGGACAACTGAGATATTTTTGCATGGAAACCATCTGATATGCCGGGGGTGCCCAGGGAGTTGATCGAGCACTCACTAAACGTAGATCCCAAAGCTACGCCCAAGTGACAACGACTACGTCGATTCACCCAAGACAGAAGAGAAGCCATCAAAAAAGAGTTGGTCAAACTACTCACGACCAGCTTCATAAAAGAAGTCTATCATCCAGAGTGGCTAGCCAACCCCATCTTGGTGCGGAAGAAGAACAACAATGAGTGGAGGGTGTGTGTTGACTACACATACCTCAACAAGCACTATCCAAAGGACCCCTTCGGGCTCCCTAGGATTGATCAAGTCATCGACTCGATGGCTGGATGTGCTCTACTTTGCTTTCTTGATTGCTCCTCGGGGTATCACTAGATAGTTCTCAAGGAAGAAGACCAGAGCAAGACCACGTTCATCACCCCGCATGGAGCTTTCTACTATACTACGATGTCCTTCAAGTTGAAGAACGCAGGGGCCACATATCAATGAGCCATCCAGGAGTGCTTCAACACTACTAGGATCCAGCCCTATTGTGACGCCTATATTGGGTTGCAATATGGCTATTTTGGTTGCAATAAGGATCAATTACATCTATGTAGAAGAACGCAGGGGCCACATATCAATGAGCCATCCAGGAGTGCTTCAACACTACTAGGATCCAGCCCTATTGTGACGCCTATATTGGGTTGCAATATGGCTATTTTGGTTGCAATAAGGATCAATTACATCTATGTAGAACGGTGCAATAGGTTTTTGCATCCTTTTGGAGTGGTGTTGCAATATGGTGGTTTTGCAATGCACATAAAAAAAACTAATACAACTGCAATTTGGTTGCAAGCACGGATATTGCGACCAACAGAATGGTTGCATGAATTATTGTTGCAATGAAATACATGGCTGCAATATGATAGTATTGCTATGAACAAATTTGTCACAAAATAGGTTTATTGTCACCCCGTAGTTACATGGGAATATGGCCATATTGCCATGCAATATGCTCCATTGCATCAAATAAATATTGCAATGTAACCAATTTGGTAGCTAGAGTCACAATTGCAACATTCATTTGCTGGTGGCAAGAAAAGGTAATGCAACGAATCATTGTTTGTTGTAATAGATGGAAAATGCAACGAATCATTGTTGGTGGTAATAGATGAAAAATGCAACGAATCATTGTCGATGGTAGACACGTCCTATAGCAACACATAAAGTTTGTGGCAATAATGTATATTGCAACAACAAACGGTAGTTGCGCAGTGGTTTGTTGTAACGAGGGTATTTTGGCTAGCGCCTTTTTAATTTCGTTTTGTAGCCTGAAATTTAATTGTTGCTACAAAATAATTGTGCCATGAGTATATATTTCACCATCACATATAAGAACTCAAACCTTCATTAACTTCTAATATATGTCTCAACCAAAGTAATAACACAATGACAATAAAAACATCATCTTTGATTACAAGTGCAACTATGTTTGGCATAATAAAATAAAACTAAATATGAGTTATCTTATTGATCTATTCATTCCCCATCGGCACCAACAGTCACCAATAAATCTTTATGTAATTCTTCATTCTTCTAGTAGTCTATCACTAGCATATAGGCATAAAGCTTTCTCTAAATATGTTAGCTGTCCACGCTTTCCTGCAATTCATGAACACACAGAATTCAGAGGCACACATATGCCTATGTTTTAGTACTGATCAGTAATCACCTATGAATGAACACACATGTTATGTTAATTTAATTATATCACACCAAATGGTGTAGCATGGTATACAATTTTAGATTAACCATATTAACTGTAAATGACTCATGACAGTGGTTACCTGTTAGAAAAAATGCAAGGAAATTAAAGATAAGTACTCCTTTTTTCCACATGACTTGAGTCTCTGCACAAAACAAATATATAAGGAAAGTATATGAAATATGAAGCCAATAGAGCTAAGAATTTGTAGGGAAAATATATCAGAGAGAGAACAACAAATTGAATAGGCAACGGGATCACTGAAAGTCACCCTGGGTAAGTGACTAGAGAATTTAGAAGTTAATATTGACTAATAAACCTATACTTTGCTTCAGGTATCATCTCTGCATGATTGGAAAAAATGTTCTTATCTCAGGTGTTAACAAATAAAAAGTGTTAACTAAAGAAAAAAAAGCTAGCATATAGTATGCCATAGATGATACCTTGTGTAACTAAACACTGGACAAAAATCATTACTGAAAACTGAAGAAATCTTTTATTTGAAATAGAAACTTAAAACTGAACGAACCTCAATGACCTGCAGTCTACAGAGGGACAGGGTTGTAACCTATGTAGCTGCTTTCTTCCAAATTTATTATTCAATTATAAACTAACTGCAAAAAAGAGAAGTGATAAGATGGATGTTAACTGAAGGTAAGAGATTATTCACTTGTCAAAGATTCACCAGCTGGTCCAGTGAAGGCATAGGCTACATATATTTTTCAAAAGCACCTTATGATCAAATGTACATTGTCTTTGAAAAAAAAGTTTGTCTGCATGGGTCTCGTAAAATCTATGTATAGTCTCCAAAACAATTATACCCTCTCTCTACAGGTAGTTTTAATCCAGAAACTATGACACAGATTTCATGGAAAATGCAATTACACGTAACCTAATTGCATATCAAACTTCACCTGGATTCAAGATCATTACATGAACCTAGCACACGAAAACATAGTTAATTCAAGAATATAGTTTTTTAAGTAAGTAAATCTAGGTACAATCTGATCATCCTAGTCCAACAAATTCTACTTTATATCTTTACGCTAGCAGCAAATATTTTACGTACAGTTTTATGCTGGCAAGAAGTATTCTGTTGTGTTCTAATCACCTCGCTCATGATGGTAGTGCATCTCAGTGGCATAGTGATTCCTGGTGTACTCCTCTAGCCTCTTGAGCCCTTCTTCAGGAGTAGCAGCTTCAGGCAACTATCAAACAATTACACTGCCCATAATCACACCATCTGCTCCCCAGCCTACTATCACTTGAGCCCTTCTATCTGTCTTTTTCGATTCAACAACCTTCTCAAGAGTTTCCTGATCCCAGTCCTCCACAGTTTCTGGCAATAACAAATAGCATATGAATTTATACAAAACAATTTGAACAGAAGAAGGTGATAGTCCAATCAATGTTTGTCCAATACCTGCATCATGCTTGTCTGTGTAGATATCAATCTTCTCACCCTTCCTCTGGACATTCAGGTCATGTGAGAAATTGCACTTAAAACCCTTCTAGCACTGGCCAACCTTGAAGAACTCGCATATTGACTTGGGATCAACACCTGCAGAGCATAATTTAAGGCATCAGCATCTCTCTAACTGTCACCAGGATAGCAGCCACAACACGTAGAACCGCAGCCACAACACGTAAAACCGCCATGTTGTACCAATCCTAATACCTTGCTATATCTATGTCCACTCTACATGGCATGAAAGAGCTCTAAGTGTCAGCATTTCACGACGCACAACTTTACACTAAACAAACTAAAAAAACCCATGTCAATTGATGATGCGCTCATTTCATCGAATGGAACTTGGTGGCACTCATTTCATCCACATGTAAACCGATATGAACTATACAGCAATGTATAGGATAGGATCAGAGGATCACCTTGTCTGAAAAGTATAGGATTGACCTCTTGCATACAGAACCATGAATTGAGCTCAACGTGTCTGAATTCTAAGATGTTCAGAAAACATAAAGCTTATAATGCTTCTCAAAGCTAATTGACCCATTTCAAGATCCCATCATGTTCCGAAAGCTGCAATCGACACTTGCGGTGTGGCACTGCAATCAGAAATTTGCAAAATACAAAAGTCAAATGGTAGTACACAGCAAGCCATTTATGCTATATTTATCCAGAACTACAAAATTCAATGATATATGAGTGGATAAATTATCTATTTATTACAATGAACATTGATTAAACATACCTGATAATCTCCATCATGGTCATACTCCCAGGCCCTTTATTTAACCTGGATTCAGCTAGCAAACACACCACTAATAGCTAATCCACACGATACGATGAGCAAGAATAATTACTGAACATCTCTGTTGGCATGCAATAAGTCACTTGGTAATTTCTTAGCATTACTAGCAGCAGCACACAGTATATCCAAGGATCAGAGAACACAGAATCATACCATTGTTCCAGCAGCTGCAGTAGGGGTAGCATAGAACAGAGCACTAATCGAATAGGGCACTAATCGAACAGAGCATAGCACAAATTAGGCACCAGCACCTGCTGCAGTAAAGGTACTAGTAACTTGCACAATACAAGCACAAAGGCATGACCCAGTACTCACATAAAAAACATCCTGTATGGCCTAGCCTCCAGGAATCCTTGGTATGTCTTTTGTATTTTCTGCTAGGCATGATATTGAAAAGGTAAACCAGATGCATGATCAATAAAATCAATGATGGATACAGAATTCAAAAAGACTTTACCTGCTAAGCATTTCTCAGGTCCAATTTCCCAGCTGTAGCACTTTGATGTATATTAATCATACATATCCTAGCATACAATTTGTACAATGGCAGCATTAGTTGAATCTGGCTTGTCTTATTTCATGCTGCTAGTCTTGTTTCAAAAGGAAGTTATTATACTTCCAGAATCTCAGCTTAAATTAATTTATGTTTCAGAAAGGAAGTTATTATACTTCCAGATCCTCACCCTAATACTCGTAGGAGCGCGGCCGAGGGGAGAGGAGGAGGTGCGCCGGATCTCGCATCTCGCATGCTGGATCCCCGTGCGCCGCCGGAGGCAGGAGGCCCTGTGCGCCGCCCCACCACCAGAGGCCAACCCTCGCGTGGAGGGGCGGTGGGTGGAGCTCCGGCGAGGGGTGGCGCGTGGAGGGGCGGCGCGTGGAGGGGCGGCGAGAGGCCGCGGGACGGGAGGAGGGGTGCCAAACCAGATGTGTTGGAGGATGGCGGGTGAATGGGAGTGAAGCTAGGGTTCGGTATGGGCTGAGTCTTGTGCGCGAGATTAATGGGCCGGAAGTGCGGCGAAGGGAAATGGGCCTAAAGAATGTATCCCGACCGATAGTTGGATGTATATGTTGAGTTATGCCGACCAATGATTTGGTGGTACATCTAAATATATATAGCATCGAATGGTGAGCCATAATAACGTGATATACCGACGAATGGTCCGTTGCTCCGCTATACCGACGAATGGTCCATCGTTATTTTTAGTCTTATACCGTCAGATGTTCAACGGTAATTTTGGGCTGTGGTATAGTGTTGGTGGTGTGTACATGTTTATGAGGCACGAGTCATATAGAGTTGATGCACACATATATAGGCCAAATCAACATATGTTTGATAGTTTTATAGTTTTACTATGCACATACAATCAATATAGAGTGTCTTGATGAGTTGGTGTCATGATAGAGCACGTTTGGTTTCATTTTATAATTAATTTGAAAAAATGTATCCCAAAAGTATAATGTCTTGCCACTTACAATAAGTGGATGAAATCATCACATTTATTAGATGAGGCTGCAGAGTTTGAATGGATTTGATGTTGCAATTTGGAGAGTTTCAGTGAATTTTGACCAAAATTGACCAAGGGGACTCGCTAGTCATTGACGCCTTGCCTTATCTCTTTGGAATTGGATCCATTGAATCTGCTACCGCCGCTGATTGTTGTGCTGCCACCTCGCATCTCCTCTCCGGCACCGGCAATGGTGTGCGGCGCCAATGCGTGATACCATGCTGCAGAGGCAATGGCGGGCGGTGCTGATGTCGGAAGCCACGGGAAAGGCAATAGTGGGTAGCGCTGATGCAGGATGGCACGCCAGAGAGGCAATGGCAGCTACGCTGTTGAAATAGCACGTTTCCATAGTCACACCCTTCTCCGACTATGATTTAAGGTGATGAGTACTAGTTGAGTTTGTCTTTTTAATGTCAATTTGATATATCATTGAGTTCACATATTTTTTTTATGTGAAATGAATTATATTCCATTGGCAATTATACACATATTTTAAATTTTAATTATATTTCCAACCTTTACTGGAATTACTCCAAATGTTTTAATACATAATAATCCTAAAATATTATCAGGAATTTCTAAAATTTTGCACGGGGCTATAACATCACTATAATATTCCCTAAATGTTTGGCGAAAGATGAAAATGGGGCAATCATATACTTCATTTAGCTTTCATAGCAGATCATAGCTTTCATAGTCTTTCCCGCCTGCCAATCATGCCACCACTTCATCATCTCCCTCGCCTTTCCTTTCCTTCCTCGCTCGGACGACGCCTCCACCGCCGCTATCGTCCCTGGTCGATCTCTTTATCTTCGCACCAAAATTGGCAGCGCCATTCTCATCTCCACCCCTGTCCCATCCCCTACACCCCCCTCCACATTCCCTAATCCCTAGCCCATAGATTGCGGCGGTGGCCAAGGCCAATGAGGATGAGGGCATTGGCCGCCACCCTCATTTGCATCGGCAGAAGCGGACCACATCCCTTGGCGGAGGTGGTGGTCATGGCGAATGTGGATGCGGCAGGTCTTCCTCCCCATCCACATCGTATCCCTAGCCCAGCCCGCCTCTGGGATCCATCTGCATGGAGACTTCTCCGGCAAAAAAAGGTGCGCCCCGCTCCTCATTCGATCCAATCACTGAGTCCCTACCCATTCTTGTCGCTCGATTTCGTTCCCAAGCCCCCTCTATTGCACTCTGTGCCTGCATGGGATTAAACATTGCCACTCCTCCAGCCCAACAATTTGTTGCTGCAGGTGTTTGATAAAATGCCTATGACCAAACAATGATCAGATTTGCTACACTCTCCTGCAAGTTCTGTGAGTTATTGAGCTAATACACGAGTCAGAAGACATAATGTAAATTCGGTGAGTTGTTGAGTTGTTGTACTCTCCTGCAAGATCGCTGAGTTGTTGAGTTGATAACCTGTCTATTCACTCTTCATTCAAATCAGATATGTAAAGCAGGGTGGGGTTGCTCAAGAAAACAAGACTTCCACTCTGGGATAGGTAAATCACATAATCGAGTTTGCTGGAATTATTTGGAGCGCATGGTTATTTTTTCTTCTGCTTTTGCCAACTGACTTTAACATTTACTTTTAGATTTATATTTGGAGACTGGATTTCAGCATCACCGAGATCAAGACCGGTAACTCAACAAGACTGGCGATGGCAATTGTTTGTGCAGCAGGCGCGGGTTCAGGATCTATGCAACTGGTGCAGAGAAAAATATTTTACCAAATTATGGGACATTGGATGCCATTAAGTTTTGTAATCAAAGGTGATCCCCCCCCCCCCCCCCACCCCCCCTCTGAAATATATAGGGCAGCTCAAATTTTCATTTGTTGTGTAATTTTTCCTTTCATCATTTTGAGAATTAGGATATGTATTTGTTCCTGAATCATGATAATTCAGTTTGAATTCTGACAAACAAGTATCTTATAGCGTTGATCAGTCCTTTTGGAAACCTTTTGCTTACTATCCTCTATCTACTAATAGTCACAGGAAATGGGGTCGGTGGCTCGTTCTACGACCTGGGAACGTCGTCCCAATTTGAGGGTGTGGGTCGAACTAGGTCACTGTCCCAATTTACGCTGTATCGCTGTCCCCATCCCAATGGGTCATGAGGTCTGGATCAAGCTCGAGATCACCAGGGAGAAGGGGAAAACAGCAGGTGGGGAGGATGCTGCAGTAGAGATTGAGCAACGACTATCTGCGAGGGCTTAGGGGGCAACGGAGGAGGTGCTGTAGCAGAGGATTGGTGCGGACATCTAGGGACGACGGCACTGTGTCGTGGCGGCGGCTTCAAGAGAGACAGCCAGAGGGAGGAAGAAGATAACTTCTGGCGGCGTGCGTGCTGCAAGAAATGAGGCAAAGCAAGGTGGAGGTGGGCTGTACAGCCCAGTAAACTGCAGCCCATCTAACCCTTTTCTTTTCTCCTTTCCTCTTTTCTTTTTTTTTCCTTGGTTTCTATAGCTTTGACTGATCGATCCTGCACCTCCTCCCAGGGTCATCGACTCGGCACTCCTTGGTTCACGTACCATTTTGCGAATATTTATCTCGAAAGGGTATACCTTCATACCACAATTTTATAAAGTGTCAACCTTCGATCTCGTCCCTTGACCCGGGAACTTTTTGACTATAGTTTCTCCTGAATACCAATTCTGAAATTTCTGCTTATGCAATTTTCTAACTGTTGCAAAATATGGATCCATGTATTCTGATTGTGCTTTCTAATTGTTAGTAATGCAAATCTATTCATTTGTGTAGGTGGATTGACAAGTTAATGGATGAGCGGCTAACGGTTTACTAATTAGTAGTGAAGTGCATCATGTCGTGGTGCTCGCTGTGTGCAAACGGTTTGGTAAAATGCAGATGAGTTGCAAATGTTAGCTGATAGCTTATGGGTACTCATGCAGTGGCGGTCGCAAAATGCTGATGGTTTAAGAATAATGTAAACAACTAAATGAAATTGGTATGTTCATACTTAACTTTTTACTGAGTCCAAACTTAAATGACGCAATCCGCTTGTTACTTAAACTACAGCTTCAAGATTTTTTGTTTAAAGGGAGGTAAGGTTACCACCTACATCTGGATGGCATATCCAGTTTCTTATATTTTCACTCTGGGCTTATGGAAGTAATTTTTTGAATGATTCAATAATAAATACAGAATGTATTGTACCCCCCCTCCCCAAACACACACATTCTTCTGCTAAAGACTCCAATGGCAATTTGACTTGTTTAGTGTTAACTGTGTTTTGGTTGCAGGGACAACTATACAAGTTATATGAATTTCACTATTTATTAGAAACTGTGGTGACATTGGATTCTTTGGTAATTCTTTAGCCTGCTTAGTGTTTTTATTAATTTCTGAGAGAATTTGCTGCTTGCTTGGTGATTGTGAAGATAAATGGCCCTAAGTTACATGACCATTCTTCTATTAATTTTGTCAAATCCATTTCATGTATACAGAGGCACATAGGGGACAGAACCTCCATAGACCTTTGATTCTTGCAGCTTGGTCCGGCAACCTCAAAACACGTGTTTTAAGATTAATTTGGAACTTTATGAAATTAAATATTCAGTATAGTACAATTATATTATATTTAGCTGAATTATATTTTTCTCAGTTTCCAAGGGGATGGTGTGTCTTGGCACTTGGCTGCTCGCAATGCTTGGGAGGTTTAGTCAACTGGTTGTTACTTTCATCATCATAATTATTTTGTGAGACAAAGGAAGCAATGTAAATAGATTTTTTTCCTAGCTGAACAATACCAGACATGAGCTCCAGGTTGTTCTAGATAGCTTACCTTAGAATTCTTTCTGGTAGATTTTCATTTTCCTTAGAATTTTTCTAGCTCAATTTTATTCCTTTTCCAGGTCATTTAATTCTTCTCTCTTATGAATTGTTCCTTCAGTTGTTTGTCAAAGGTAGTGATATATGTGACAAGAACTCTGAAAGTATAAATTATCAGGTCTAAATCTCAACGAATCTAATTGACAAGGCAACTTAGCAATCTATTTTATATGGTACTCTTTCTGAGGTCTAATCTCAACAAATCTAGCTAATTGACGAATCTAATTTTACATTGTGTCAAATAGCTTGGTTGTTAATTTGGGCCTCCTTGTTGCTTTATGTTCTGGTGTTTTTTCGCAGAAGGTGTGGTGGGAGAGGATTAGAGAGATGAACAGTGTGCTGCGAGGAGTTTCAGAACATACGCAACAGAGTGCAGAAAGAGGTGGAACTTTAGAACTTGTGTTATGCACAATTAGATAAGGTTCTGGAACATCCTAACTGTTCCCTTTATGCAGTATGATGGAGGGGCAAGGCGTCTGCTTCATCAGATTTTAAATGAAATGCAGAACAGCCTCTTTAATTTGGATGATGTAAACATTTTTAAAAATCCATTCGGACTATTTAGGATCTATTTCAATGGTTACTGATTTATGTTTTTCTTATGCAATCTGTGAAGTAAGGTGTATGATTCTTGAGATGATTTTGGTCTGGTTGCTATCAAGAAATGCATTATGCCTCATTATTACAATCTTATGAATCCCTCAATAATCAAGTTTTTTGATATATAAATATAAGATTTTTGTTTACTGGATATTTTGAAAACCCGTGATAGAAGTTGAATGTAAATAAATGTGGTATTCGTTAATGTTTTGGGTCACGAGTTAATTTTAATCATCAGCGTGATGCTTGTTTACTTGTTTCTTTTCGAAAATGGATCCTCTCATTTTGTATATTTTGTTATATAAACATAAATTTATTATTTATTTGATTTTTTATAAATATGAAATTTTTATTACTAGGTTTTCATAGAACACGTGCATCTCTACTAGTCTAAAAAAAAAATGGCGAACGTCACATTAAGAAGAGGCGGCGACACGGCATCTCTACTAGTCTCAAAAAAATGGCAAACGTCACGTGAAGAAGAGGTGGCGTCGCGTGAAGAAGAGGCGGCGACATGGCGTGAGGGCCAGGGGCTGGATTGATCAGGTTTAGGTTCGATCCCTCGCGAAAGAAAGGCCTGCCGCATGGGCCAAATTATATGTGTTGGACTCCGACTTGGGCCATTTTAATTTTCAATTTAACCAAAAGAAAGGCCCACCTAGAAACTCATCTATTGCCACACCTAGAAATATCGTTACAATACCACCTTGTGTGTACTCAAATGTAGCCACATATGATGTTGGTGGCAATAGAACCTCAAGGGATGCAGCGAATGACTTTTTCGATGCAATATAATAAGATTTTTTGCAATGCAGGGCAAGATTAAAAGCAACACAGTTTTATCGTGGTTATATTCACAACTACTTGCAACTAATCCTTTTTTAGATGCAATATAGCAACAGCTACTGCAACGCAGGTCAAGATTGAGACTACGAAATTACATCGTGGCCATATGTGCAGCTACTTGCAACCAACTTTACAATGGTGGAAACAATGCCTAGCTATCGCAACACAAAATCAATATTATCAGAACTCAACTCTAGTCGTGGCAATAGGAACCCATACTCGCAACCACTTTTTCCACCGTAGCATTAACGCCTCCATCTTGCAACAGAGTTTATGACTAACGCAACACACAATTCTGGTGGCCATAAGGCTCATATATCACTACCAATTATGTCGTTGGTTGCTATAGAACCAAATATTGCAACCAAATGTGTGGTGTTGCGAAAACAAGTGGTGCTAAAAGGGTCAAATCCTTGTAGTGCAAGAAACAACTACACCGCAATGTAGAGGCATACGTCGATGACGTGGTCACACAGACCAGAAATCTCGACGACTTGATTGCGGATCTGGAAGAAACCTTCGCAAGCTTGCAAGCATACCGGTGGAAACTGAACCCAACAAAATGTATGTTCGGTGTACCCTCCGGAAAACTACTCGGGTTCATCATCAATCATTTAGGAATGGAGGCTAATCCCGAGAAAATTGCTGTCATCACAAATTTGTATGCCCCATCATGCATCAAGGACGTCTAGAAGCTGACTGGATGCATGGCGGCTCTCAATAGATTCATCTCAAGACTTGGGAATAGGGACTACCCTTCTTCAGACTACTCAAGCGGCAAGATAAATTCTAGTGGACAGAGGAGACAGACCAAGCCCTTCAATAGTTGAAGGAGTTCTTATCAAAGCCACCGGTCCTCACGGCGCCTACACCCAATTAAGATTTGTTGTCTACATCACCGCGACTACTAATGTCGTTAGCACTGTGATTGTGGTCGAAAGACCCGAACAAGGCCATGTATACACAGTGCAGAGGCCCGTCTACTTCGTCAACGAGGTGTTGTTAGACTCCAAAACTAGGTACCCGCCTGTTCAGAAATTGCTATATGCAATACTAGTCACCTCATGGAAGCTACGACACTACTTCCAGGAACACAACATCTCCATCATCACAGACTTCCCCTTAGGAGACATCCTCCACAATAGAGATGCGACAGGAAGAATCTCTGGCACTAGTCGATATCATGGTAGAGTGGTGAGAAAATCAAGTAACTACACCAGCAGAACGCCCAGAGCACTTGGTCATGTACTTTGATGGATCACTTAAGCTCGAGGGCATCGGTGTAGGAGTACTCTTAATCTCTCCCAACGGTGAACAACTCAAATATGTGTTGCAAATCATCTGGGAGGTCTCCAACAGAATACGAAGTGCTTCTGCACGGGCTTCGCCTGGCAATCTCGCCAGGAATCAAATGGTTGTTGGTCTATGGGGACTCACTGGTAGTCATCAACCAAGTCAATGATGAGTGGAATCGCCACAAGGACAATATGGATGCATACTATCTGGAAGTACTCAAGCTAGAGAACAAGTTCTCTGGTCTAGAGTTTCATCACGTGGCTCGTGACAATAATTTAGCCGCAGACGTCTTGTCGAAGCTCGGATCTACTCATGCTCAAGTTCCAGCTGGGGTCTTTGTCCATGAGCTACACAAGCCATCCATAGTGGACCCGGCACCATCTAAAGCCACCGATCGAGGCAACGATGTGCCATCGGGAGGTTATGATGATCGATGTAGAATGGAGAATCCCCTTCATCGACTACATCAAGGAGCACAAATTTCCTCCCAACATGACAAAAGATGAACAAGTCTTGCGGCATGGTAAGAACTATGTTCTAGTCGGATATAAGCTCTACAAGCGAGGCGCATCATCAGGAGTACTCATGAAGTGCGTCTCATGCCAAGATGGCAAGGATATACTGGACAAGATCCATAAGGGCATCTGCAGCAAACACGCATCATCAAGAATGATCGTGGGCAAAACTTTCAGAGCAGGATTCTATTGGCCTACAGCTCTCGCTGATGCCAAAGAACTAGTCCGTCGGTGCCGAGGTTGTCAATTCTTTGCCAAGCAACAACACGTCCCTACCTCCAAGTTGATTACCATACCACATTTTTGGCCGTTCGCATGTTGGGGGCTAGACATGATTGGCCCTCTGCCTACGGCACCTGGGGGCTTCAACTAAGTACTTGTAGCGATCAACAAGTTCACCAAGTGGATCAAGGTGAAACCGGTGACCTGCCAGAAAGCAAACAGGTTACTCGATTTCTCAACGAGATTGTTCATCGCTACGGCTTCTCTAACCGCATCATCACGAGTTTTGGGAATATTGCAGAGTTATTTTTTGTCACAAAAGACTAGTCTCTACCTAACTGCTGCTTGCAAAGGCAAGATCGCCAAGTTATTCGGCTCCTCCGGGTACTATCACCCAACTCATGGCTTGTATTCACGAATCTGCACACATATCTTTTCGTGTTTTTCAAACTCGTTGGATAGCAACAACTTGCAAGAAAGCAAGTGTGCACGTAAAGTTCTTGAGCTAATCAGCTCCTTTGCACAAGTCTATCTATCGACGGCCTTTGCAAAAAGAAGTCATCAAGTAACTTGGGAGTTATCAACAGTACCCGAGTTCTTACCTAGGTGAATATGTCTAGTTGCAACTTGTAATAACAAGTTTGTAGTTCCAGGCCTTCGGAGCACAACACCCGAACAACCCACAAAGGATGCAACGATAGGCTCCAGTTTATGTAGTCTTAAAGAGTCTACTCACTCGTATAGTTTGACTACCCAGATACCTGAGTACTGGCACCCCGCAATAGGAGTTAAATCCTAAAAGGTACTCTACATAGCGTATCTGAAGAGACTTTCAGGAATAGCCTTGTGCGCAGACACTCACGACTACCACACGGCAAACATCAGGGTTGTTCGTGAGATGCACTAAACTGAAAAAGATTCAAACAAGTCGACAAGCAAACAAAAATTGCGACAAGACTTCAAATAATTTACATTTCATATTCATGACTTGTTTATATTACAACAACTTAATGTTTTTCCATTACAGCTACTCAAGGGCTATCTGACCGGCTACTTCCTTACCGATGGGAGCCATCTCCTGCAGATACTATTGGAACTACTCATCAGAGCAGTCTTCAGCGATGCCTTCAACCATAGGAGCCAAGTCACCTTGTGGGTAGAAAGACTTCATCATTGCCAGCAGCTGCCTAGAGATGGACTCCACCATCTTCGGGACGTAGCCGGTGATCTTCCCGGGTACTTCCTTGAGTATTTCTTCCAAGGGGCGGGGCTCCACACCTTCTTTTGTAGGCAAACACAATTTTCACTTCTATTAGAAACAAGTAGGAATAAACTGACAATTGATTTTATAATTCACCTCTATCAAAGGAGGTACAAGCTTAGTCTTGCCTGCACTGTTCTAAATCAAGTCCATTTTCTTTGAGCTATATTTAAGGAGGTTGCTTGTCCATTTCTATTTTCATGGATCGAGATTCTTTTCTATTCTCCCAATTATGGCAATGAACCATAGCCCCTTTTTTGTCTAGCTGTGGTGATATGTTAATGCTATATGTTTAATTTTCAGGACCTTCCAGATGACGTTAGGATTGCTCAAGAGAAGAAACTTGAAGAACTGAAGAGGCAGCAAGAGCTTCAGAATCAACTGGCTTCAACGGACAGTACACTAGAGCTTCAGAACCAAACTGCCTGTGCATTTGTGTGGCCAGTTTTAAATATAATTGTATTCAATATATAACTGTAACTTCTATTATGTATTTAGTTCAGTTTCAGGTTACTGGCTCAATTGCTGACAAAAAGCTGAACGGAGTAGCATTAGTGCAGGTGGCCGGTGGATGTGTCCCAAGATTGAGGATCCACAGGTGTGTGTATCTATCCTCTGGTCTATCAGTAGGCATCTTCAATTGCATTGCTCCAATTTTTATTCTTTCACCTGCAGGCTTCAGCTATCCTTGCTCGTGGATGCAAATGTGACAAAGGTGATACAGATTTATCTTTTTGCACCCACTTTATTTTTCCTTCTCCTTAGTTACTTCTTGTACTGAAAAATTTATTTGGTCGCGTAATCAATTCATAAATAGAATGAGTCTAGTTAAAAGTGTAACCCTTAGTATTGAATTTAAGGATGTAGATGACGGCTTATAGTGTTATTGGACCTTGATTGCAGTACTCAATCTGTTCCTCCCAGTTTGTAGGCTGTAATTTCAGTGGCATAAAGACATGAAAGCTATCCTTCCTGTTTATGTGCAAGTGCTTTTACATATGAAATAAATGTATTCATGGAGTTCAATTTTTCATTCTTCTACTAGGGATTAATAATCTTGTCATGATGTATCATCACATAATACAGTTGATTGTTGAAGGTGATTGCACTGCACTCTATTCTGTCCACAATGATAGTTTGCTAGCTCTGCACTTAGAGACTTAGAACCTGACTCCAGACTTCAATCTAGTGACCACTTAACTGATAATAGCTGAATTTGGCTTATATGCATTCTGTAAACTCTGAAGTACATCAAAATTGAACTGTAACCTCCAGTGGTGTAGCAATCGTGCCAAAATACTTTTGGGAGTATCTTTCCGGGAAATGTTTGTTTAGGGTATTCACTTTTATCAACATGTTACCTGCTGATCTCATTCAGACATCGAGTCTGGTTCTCAACCTTGGAGCCCAATTTTCGTGCCCAGATTACAGGCAAGTTCTGTGTGCTAATACAATAGTCTGGTTATTTGGATGCATCGATACTTGAATTGGGATTACGTGTTTTATCCGATCTTAGTTTAAGTTGCTGAGACACCGGGAACTGTAGCGGCTGTAAATTGTTTATTGCCAAGATTATTCTAGTCATCAATTAAAAAAATCAATCTAGTTATGGTTCTCATGTTTTATGCCATTCTAGTATATGTCCAAACAAAAAGCCTTTTAGTGGCATCTGATCCATGTTACTTTTTTCCACAATGGAGATACGTTTTCGATAAGGTTCTGCAGGACTCCATTAACTGAAGTGAATAGAATGGCAGATGGTATAGTGGATTTCGATCAGGGAGAAGCCTAATTCATTTAGAGTAAGCTCTCAATGCCGTTGACTAGTCTAGTTCTGAATAATTTTTTGTGTTAAATTTGCCTATTTTTTCCACAACTATATGGCTATATGTTGGAAAATTCTATGGGGGATCTAAAAGAAAGGTGAAAATAATCAATAGTTCTATAAATAGCCTACTATATACAGGATTCACAAGTGTGACTTCCTTATATTAACTTTCAATGGCAGTGACAATATCTGTAAATGATCAATCAGCTGTTGCTGCTGCTCCGGAGAAGTCCATGCCAACATCGTGCCTCTATTCACACGAGAAAATAAACGTATAAAATATAAAATACCATACTTCGTCTTAAGTGTTGGTGTAGTGCAGTGGTAAGGTGTTGGAGTGTGGTCTCTAAAACAAAGGTTCAAAACCCACGCTTGCTGATTTTTTTCTTCTAATTTTCAACTCGTTGCAACAACACCCATCTTTTGCAACATATTTTTTGTTGTTGCCATGGGCTGTGGCAACATGACAAATTCGTTGCAAAAATCCTTACTACTTGCAACATTGCGTATTTTGTGGCAATAACTCTTAGATATTACAATGAAAAAAATAATTATAGCCACGCAAAGCACATGTGGCAATAGAATTAGCTAATTGCAACCGATTTTCAAATGGTTGCGATAAAATCAATCTTTTGCAACGAAATTGTATAATGGTGGCAATAACACGTACCTATTGCAACGAATTTTCATAGACTTTATTTCTGTAACTAACATAGAATTTATTTCTTTTACTTCGGCTCCTATCCATCACCCAACTATTGCGTAGCATGGTGGTGAGGTGCTCGAGTCCAAACTCTGGAGACCCTGGTTCGATTCCCTCATTGCGCATCTTTTAATTTTTCTGAAATAAAACTCATAACCATTTTTCAACTCGTGGCGACAACATCTATCTATTGCAATAAATTTCTTGTTGTTGCCATGGGCTATGTGGTAACGTAACAAATTCATTGCAATATTGCTTCCTACTTGCAACATTACGTATTTTGTGGCAATAACCCTTACATATTGCAATGCAAAAAAAAACTTTATAATAACACAAAAAAACCGTGGCAATTTATTCAGCAACTCGCAACCATTTTCAACTCGTTGCGACAACACCGACCTATTGCAACAGATTTTCCGTTGTTGCCTTGGGCTATGTGGCAACGTCAAAAATTCGTTGCAAAAATGTCAAAGCCTTGCAACATTGCGTATTTCGTGGCAATAATCCGTCGATATTGCAACGAAAACAATTAATTATTGCAATAAAAAACACACGTGGCAATATCGCCTACCTATTGCAACGAATTTTCGAATGGTGGCAATAACGCCAACGCGTTGCAACAAAAACTCAAAATCGTTGCAATAACCCCTATCTGTTGCAACGAAGTTTGAGTTGATGGAATGGTGGCCGTGGCAATAGCACTAAAATCTAGTAGTGTCATTAGATCCACCAGTTGGACTTCTCCATTGATGCGCAACCTTTTCTCCTTCTCTAGCTTGTGCTCCAAAGTCTCGTACTAGGAGGTCAACTTATCATGTTGATCGGTGACCCGATAGTACGAGTTCTACCAATCCATGGCACAATCCTGGAGATCCTAATTTTCTTTGGTGAGTCCTGCAAGAACAAAGGCAAAAAGAAAGTCAGAAACTTCAAGTGCAGAAGGTACTCGAAAACTAGCAGGAGATGACAACTTACGCTCGCATCGATTCCTCAATCCCTTCTTGAGCTTCCGAAGGCGGTCTTTCTCCTCCTTGGCTTTCTACACGGTATTCCGGTTGGCCATCGTACTTCATCAGTAGTTGGGAGGAGTTCTTCCGCTCTTCGACTAGCTTCTGCTCTAGCGCCTAGGCCCGCATGATGGTGTCCCCGTACCCTTGGATCATCTTCGAGTTCTCGCGGGAACATTGGATCAGTTTTTGCAAAACAGAGCAAAGTACTTGTATGAGTAAGCGAGTACCAATTTCAAGTCAAAGACAAAAAGCGGAGGTGACACTTACCTCTGTAAATTCACCCAGATGGCGATGCATTTCCATGACCATGGCCTCCATCTCAATGGTGGCTAGAGGGTCAGCTATTAGCTGGATTTTCTCCAAGTCCACCCCGGGAGCAATCCAGTCTTCACCCAGCTCCTCCTGCTCCTCGGCCACCGGCGCACCAAGAGGGACCAGCACCCTACTTGGCGATCGACCAGCCTCCGAGGGCAGGACCGAGGCAACATCACGACTAGTCGAAGCCCCTGCCTCGGACGATGGGACAACGGCTAGCACCTGGAGCGCCCCTCCAGCCTCCACATCAACTTCTAGCTTGGGGGCTCCAAGTGCAACCTTGACTTCATCCGTAGCCGCCACCTCCACCTCGGCCTCTAGCTCTAGCTTAGCCTCGATATTCAGCATGAGAGCCACCAACTCCGTCACCACTGCGGAAGTACTCTCCGTGATGGGTCTCGGCTTCAGGCAGCTTAGGGGTTGGCACTGTAGAAACATTAAGCAATGACAAAATATCGTGCATGAGGGTCGTGACAAGGGATACCGCAACTGGAGCAATTTTGGGCTTGGGATGCTCCTCCGGTGGTGGAACTGTGGTCTCCAAGGTGAGCTCTAGGGCAGAGCGGCTATTGCCATCAGCACCAGGCTTCGAGCTCCAAGACAAGTATCAGAAACATGCCACGTAGCAACATAAAGTTAAAATCAGTACTCGGATACTTACTTGGTGGACCTCTTGATCTTGATGGATGACCCAGCCCCTAGACGGAGAGACTTCACGGTGGGCGATGACTCCTTTGGCGTGGCTCCTTGGGTCACAGATTGATCCTTGCTAACCTTAGTTGTCATCTCCACCACCCGAGTACTCTGTGCCGGTATAGGGTTTGCCCTGCTGGTAGGAGACTCCCTATCATCCTCCAGCTCAACGATCGTCGGTCGCTTCTACTGTACAACTTCAATAGTCGTGTCCTTCGCCTTTGTCTCCACCTCGACTACCTGCAAATCGTCCATGTTAGGATCAAAGTTAGGCGTGGTGGTAAAGCAAACCACTTATGGGTACTCGATCCTTAGGATATTGTCCATCTGCAAATGTAATTTTTGGAGGTGGGACTTCATCGGCGGATGATTTCTTCGCCACCCGCTTGGTAGCAATAGTGCGTGCCTTCTTTGGGGGTGCTGCTAATCTAGATTCCAGGACGCCTTCAGCTTCATGCTTGGCCGTCCTAGAAGAGGACCCCTCCTTGTCTGAAAATGGGGCTTGACGATGTACTTCTCAGCAATCTCTAACTCTGAGCTGCTGAACAAGGACCAATCCTCGGACTCCTCTTTCTCCTCCTTCTTGATCGCCTTCTGTACAACCACAAGGGACTGTATACGAGGAGTAACGTTGGCCCCAGGTGGAGAAGGGTTGGAGACGTACAAGTGGAGTTCATCCTGCAAGCAGAAGACAAGTCAGTACATTAACAGAAACAAAAATTAGTACTCGGGGGCTGCAGGCCACGGGTACTTACTTAGTTAGGTGGATTGGTGGTGCAGTGTTCTCGCACAATCATCGGGATGCCCTTGGCATGCTTGAAGAAGCACTTCAGTGGTGCCATGACTTCATCACGGACAAGTCCTCAGACATCATTCGCGACAGGTCATTGGGACCCAAGTAGTCGTACCCTGCTGTGCAGTGCAGCTGCAAGGGCTGACTCGTCTCCTCATGAAGCTGAAGGCCACACCAATTCTGGTTAGACTTTCCCTCTTGAGCATGGCGGTCTTCGCTATCAGATCAGTAGCTAGAACTACCGGCAGTACTCTGCTCATTCAACCAATGGTTGTTCCATATTGGACAGTCCCGGTGACCTTGGGAAGATGGGGCTCATGGTTTCCAATATAGAACCACCGTTGCTTCCATCCAGAGTAGGAGTCTATGAGTTCATACTCTATTTATTGTCCCTTGATCTTCTCCCGAAGCTGGATCCCTGATCCCCCCCCCGACTACTTCTATGTGGTCCATTCAGGGCTGGGACTTCATTCTAAAAAACTTCCTAAAAAGCTGGAAGTAGGGCTGAATACCTAGGATTGCTTCGCATAGATGCACGAAGATGGCAAGGTGCAAGATGGAATTAGGGTTGAGGTGGACTACTTCCAGGTTGTAGTACCTCAGTAAACCCCGGAAGAAGTCGGACGACGGAAGAGCCAGCCTGCGTTTGATGAAGTGCACAAAGATATTGTCTCATTGATGAAGCTCTCCATAGGCCACGGGTTGCCGTGGGCCTCTCTCCAGTAGGCGGACTCCTACTCTTGGAGAAGATCTGCATCCACCAATGTCTGGATGTCTTCTTCTTTCATCACGGACTTCTTCCATGTGCAGGCCTGATTCGGCGGCGCCGGCTGGTTCGTCTTGCCATACTTCGGTGTCGGCAGCTAGATTTGCTTCTCCTTCATGGCGGACTTGCACTTCTTGCTCTCTGCCGCCTTGCTGGAAGATTCTTTCTTCGATGCCATTGCAACTAAGATCTTCTTGGGCATAAGCTAGAGGGCTAGGTAGTGGGGGATGAAGGCACTCGAGCTTGAGAATGGTGTAACATCCCTAGTTTTAGTGAGACTTTCAAACAGCTAATTTGAGTAATTAAGAGTTAAAACCACACTTCAGCTCTAAGACCTTGCCATGTTTGAAATTCAAAGGCACTTAACACTTGGAATCTCATAAAAGGGGCAAAACATAGTCAAACTAAGTCAAATAAGAAACTAAAAGTGTAAAACCAGCAAACTAGGTTTGAAAGGTAGAAAAACATTCAAAAGTCCAAATCCCAACTTTTGGAAACATTTCAAATTCACTAAGTGTCCAAAAATGCCTCAAAAACCAATAATCAGGGGTAGTTGTTGAATTCAATTTTTACATAACAAATCAACTTTTAGCCAATATGAAAGTTGTAGAACTTTTCAAACCAAACAACTTTTGTTGTTTGAGCTTTCACTGATTTGGAGGGGAAGGTGTACAAATTTTGGGTCAAAGATTAGTTAAAATTCAAACTTAGTTTTTTTTTTTCAAGACTCTCTCTTTAAACCCGGCATTCCTCCAATGTTTGCACCTGTTTATTTTCAAATCTAGCCAAGTTTTGAACCTGAAGCTTTTGTAGAGTTTGTAGCATAAAATTGAACAACAAGTTTTATATTTGAAAAATTTCAAGTTTTGTTTCAAAATCTCACGCAAACTTGGCTCAAACCACCCTGCCTTGCACACCACCGCGGCGCACATGCGCGCTACCACGCAGTCACCGTGCAGCCCGCAATGCGCCACGCCACATGGCGCCACCCTATTCGTGCAGGCTCGCCAGCCAATGTTCGCCGCCGATGGGACAGGATAGCCCCACCACTCGCCCAACCGCCAGCGCGCGCTATCCTTATCCCTACCGCTGCATCCTCCCCGGCCACTCCCCCGCGGTGCACCCACACGCCTCCGTAGGCGCTTGCCGCCACGTCGTGCTGCCATCAGGCCAACCGCCATTGCTGACGCGACGTTTCACTTGGCCACTCTACACGCGAGGCAAAGGAGAAGCATCCCACATGATCCTTCCCCGCCAATGGCGGCTGCGCGCCCACACCCCTCGTTGCAGTGACCAACCACCACCACCCCGCTCTGTCTCCGCCAGTCGCCGGCCATCCTCATGTCCCCCACTCATCGCTCGAGCCCCGGCATCCTTATCATCTCCCCATCGCCCCTCCTATCCTAAAAAAGGCACCCCAAGCCTCACTGGCGCTTCACCTGCGCCTTTCCCACTCCGCCAGTGACCTAGCCTTCGTGTGAGTATGCTTTATTTCGATCCGAAACAAGTGGTTTATTGGGTATAACCCGATAGGATACCAGATTGACTTGATTAAAGTGTTGATAGCTCGGGTGAAGAAGGTGAACGGGCGCAATAGATCAGGTGAAATGGAAGGGATGAGTTCCTTTGTTATTTATAACCACGGAATAGTTAATGGAGAGGCAAAATTAACAGGAAATATTCCATTTTTAAAAGCCCTCAGATATCGCTGGATGGTTTCCAATTTTTTTGGAAGAGATAATGTTACTAGAGGCGAATGGTCATGTTGACCAGTGGTTGACCCTTATACCCAAACTAGTCGTGTAATAGCACGGGGGCTGTGTACTACGTGCCCATCAGCTAAAAAGTTTTTTCTTTAGGTTTTAAAGGTGAAAGAGATGTGAAATTACAAGATTGACCCTCAGCCTAATTCTTCGATTCAACCTAAGGCTCGAGGGCTACTCCATATGGAGTGTGATTTTCAAGGTTAAAGATTCAAGACCAAGTTAAATGAGGCTTGAGCACATTCTAGCCGCATGGCAGTACTCGAATACATTCGAAGACTCAATCCGATGGAGTACTCGAAAGAGCAACATAAACTAGTCAGAGACGTCTATAGAAGTACTTGTGACTACTACATTTGACTAAAAAGTACTCGGAGGCTTGTCGGCCATACGTCTATGGGGCCACCGGGAGGTATGGACAGTCCTGCAATATGGGGATGTACACTAAGATGTGTCAGTCATGGAGACTACAGCGCAGGACGGCGTGGTCTACGTGGAGGACAAGAACTAGTCGAGGATTAGAAAACTACTCTTAGCAATTAGACTAGGACTCTCTAGTCAAATCCAACTAGTATTCTTGAAAAACAACTGACCTGTAACCCTTCCCCCAGCAATATAAGGCGAGGCAGGGACCCCCTCCAAACAAGTTCAATCAATACAATCCAACCAACACACAGGACATAGGATCTTATGTGACATAAGCGACCTGAACCTATCTAAATCGTGTGTTCGAGTTCACCTTCGAGTTCCTAGTCTTCGATGAGTCCCACACATAAAACACTACCTTGGGTATCCCCTCGGTAGTTTGCCAGGTCTAAACACCGACACCAGCTTCCTTTGCACCATCTACGTCAAATGCAATGGCCCAGAAGACTCTTCATGAGTACTCTGCTCCCTCAGCCTCTCAGGTGCTGAAAGGTCCTGAGGTGGACACGAGGAACGCAAGCTTCAAGATGAATATAGGTCTCATTACCATGCTGCAGGGTAGCCCATTCTATGGGAAAGCCAACGAGGATGCGAGTGCCCATCTGCATCAGTTCCTGGAGCTCTGTAGCACCTTCACCATCCGAGGGGTGAGTGAAGATGCTATTCATCTCCGATTGTTCCTGTTTTCTCTTCTTGGGAGAGCAAAGCAATGGTTCTATGTGAGCCATTCGGACATTAATACATGGAATAAATGCCCGACGGCATCATGAAGTTCTTTCTGTTGGGCAAAAACATCGCCCTTCGTGGAATGATTTCAAGTTTCTAGCAAGCAGCTATGGAGTCAATTCTCGAGGCATGGGAAATCCTTCAAGAGTACATCCTGTCTTGTCCTCACCACGGGATGGATAAGTGGCTCTGCAATTGGTTGACTCCGACATCCTGAGGCCATGTTGATGCTGCTACTGGAGGAGACTTCTTCTCGCTTACTATAGATGCTACTACAACATTGATTGAGAAGATGGCCTCTAATCAAGGGTGGAGCGATGAGTGACTCCAACCCCGATAGAGAGGTACGCATACCGTCAAGGAAGTGGACATGCTTACTGCTAAGATGGACCTCCTCATGAAGAGATTGGATGATTACACCAAAGAGAAAGCTGCCATGTCCAACACCATCCAAACTATAGATTCTCACATGACATGTGAGGTCTGTGGAAACACTGGACACTCGGGGAATAATTGCTCCAAGACTCAGGAGGATGTGTTGTACATGAATGACAACAACAACGAATATTGTGCACAAAGAGGCCAAGGGTGGAATCAGCAACGCCCTTACCAAGGAGGCAACAATGGTAATTCTTTCAATCCTGACCAATCCACCTTCAGAGATCTCATTTTTGGGCAATCTAATATCAATGAAAGCTTTAATAAAACTTAGCTGCCAATGAGAAAACATTGGATAGCCTCAACATAAAACTTGATTCTTCTAATTTCAAGAACCAGTTGAGTTTTAACAAAATGCTAGAACCCAGTTAGCTCAGCTGGCCACTGTTGTTCCTTCTGCTGAGATTGGGAATATCCCAGGGCAACCCGAGTCTTCTCATAAAAATGTTGGTGTGGTGACCGCCAGATGGGGTAAGCCATCTTGGAGGCCATTTGTTGCTAACCATGCAGGAAAACCTATATACCAAGGAAGGAATCATGGGATGAACTAGTACCAACAAGCAAGGAAGATCTAGGATACCCGATGATCAGCTGCTTGATATATGATTACTACATCAAGCAGGCCCTGTGTGACCTTGAAGCGAGCGTCAACATCATGCCCAAGGTGATGTTTTAAAGGTTGAACTATCCATCTCTTTCCCCTACCTTAATGAGGTTGCTGCTAGCCGACTTGATGATCCGATACCCCGAGGGGATAGTGGAAAATCTTCTGGTGAAAATCCGAGACACCTACATTCTCGCGGATTTTGTGGTCCTCGATATGGAAGGCAACTTGGGAATACTGCCAAGGCATGGATCGATGTTGGAGCTAGGGAAATCTGCTTCCGCATTGGGAGGAAGAACATGATGTTCAAGTTTCAACCAAGAGAGGAGCAATGCTACCTGATCCATCAAGATGATGAGTGGCACGGGGAGTGGACGGAGCCACAACCCCAATCCAAGAAGCCACCGACCGCACCGACAAAACCTAAGAAGGCCAAGAAGGTGTGGCGGAAGGTGGAACAAGCATCTTCATCCATGTCTTTAGGATGGGACACCGAGTGGTAACACACCACGGAGAAGAGTTCCGCTCATCGAACTCAAAATGAGGAGCCCTTTGCCGAAAGGTAAAATCGGTAGTTATCTCATTAATCCCATTCAAAAATTTTGATTTCCCCATCATTTGATTTTTCCAAATGCATATTTAATTTTTCTAACCCACATTTGCATGCTGGGAATTTTTCTAGCCATTTTTCCCTTTCCATAAAAAAATTTTAAAAATAATTTTTGAGCTAAATCTCTTTCAAAAATCTTTTGAGCATTTATTGAGCAAACTTTGGCTGAGGCACCCAGGCATGACATCATGTAGCTGTTGGGGAGCTGCTGGCAAAAGTTGGTAGCAAGTGGGCCCGACCAGGGGTCGGCCGAAGCAGCCCAATGGTCGCTGGGGCCCACCTACCACCAACGGCTAGTAGCCGTTGAGCCTCGGCCATTCTCGACCATTTGGCCGTGTTGCTCTATAAATAGGAGGTAAAAAGGGAGTGATCTTCATCCATTACTCACATTTCATTCACTCACTCCCTCTCTACTCTCTACTCTTGGGTTTTCTTGGAAGTTTTTCTCAAAGTTGAGTGCAAGCAACGTCTCTCTCTCTTGATTTTTTGGCGGCAAGATTGGACGAGCAATGTTAGGGTAGGAATTTCATTCAATTACACTAACATAACCTGTTGCAATTGCTTTTGTGTTTTCTTTGTCTTCGGTGGCAAGCATGAAGCGGGTTACCGGTGCATTCAGGAGGATGACAGGTTCAAGCCCGTCCCGTTTGCAGGCTAGCATGAGCTCTCTTCACTCGTCTGAACCAACACCGAGCCCAACCTCGATGGACTATGAAGAAGAGCAAGAAGAGTGAGCTGAACCACAAGTCGAAGCTATGGAGGTGGACGCAAGTGATGCCTCCTACCTCGAATTGCAAGGCAATTGAGAGAAGCAAGCCTACGCCATCCTCAAGGACTGGGCCTTCGGTCACACCAAGGCCTACGACCCAGAACTTTTGGAGACAATAGGTATGGATATCGACTTCGCGTCTGTTTAGCTTGCTATTGGGTTGGACGAGTTTTCACAGGTTGAGGAGCTTGGTTCTCAGCCTCTCGCAATCCAGTTTCTTTGTGCTCTTCGAGAGGTGACGGACGGTGTTTCTTTCTTACTCTTTGGGATGGAATACCATTTTACTTGGAAAGAATTTAGCCATCACCTTGGCTTTAGTCCTTGTTGTGCTATTTCTCTTAACAAAGCTTGCCATAGTTTTTCTCGACATGGTTTTTAGGGTGAAATCTCCGGTCAGATTGTCCATGGCAAATTTACCTCAGTGCAATGAGATTCAAAATCTGACTCTTCGCTTCATGAACAAGTGCTTGTCCATCACTCTCTTTCACTACAAGAAACACCCCCTCTAGATACGTTTTAGTTTTAGATTAGATACGCTTTATTTCATCTCTAGTTAATTATAGATACGCTTCACTAAAGCGTGTCTAGAGCGTCTACCCATGGACCATGTCAATAATTGTAAACACGTTTTGTCAAACGTATCTACAAGATAAGAGATGCTTTCTAGAGACGGTGACAAACATGTCTACCCAACATGAGACATTTTCTAAAGACAGTGCTAAGCGTGTCTCGTAGAAGACATGAAACGCTTTGCAGAGATGGTGAAGTACGTATCTACGTCTTATAGAGACATTTTAAATTAAGCAAAGTTGATGCGCTCTTTGTATTTTTCTTTCTCAATGCTAACATAGTTTCTAGAACTATTTTCTAATATAATACATGTGTAACCATATTTACTTTGGACACCATAGTACGGATGAAAAAGTACATGAAATGTATTCATTTAATATTAGAGCAATAAAGTCAGCAATAAAATTAATCATCCCCATATATCTAGATATTACATATTCTCTTAAAACTTACACGATGCGTTCTAATTCTATTTAAAAAGCTTTGCGCAAGCAGATAGATACTTCTCTTCAATTCTCAATCTATCTTCGCCTATGTTTATTGACATGCTTCTATGATCCTGCAAAATAAAAAAATTAATTAATTCAATAAAAGTTCTAGAAAATACAACACCACACATATTTCTGTGATGAATTTAGGAAAAAAAGGCTTAGCTAGCGATATAAGTGAAGCTTATTTCTTAATGATTGCAATATTATACTCAGAAGTCCTGACTTATTCTACACACAGCCACGCAAGCTTAGAAGTTGCAATATTATACCACAACACAAATATAACCAATTTATTTTTCTGCCACATTCACAAATAGCCAAATTCAGATAAAATCACCTATCCAAATGACAAAGTGGCAGATTCCAAGGATCAATTCACTTAGCGCAAACAAAGACAAAAGAGAATAACTTTTAATACTAGTTAGCACATATGCAGATACCAACCTCATCGAGTAGCTTTTCAAACTGTAGATTGACACTTTCAGCATGTGCACACACATCATTACATCACAAGAACCTGTATGCAAGTCACACTTACTTTCACATCCATGTGATTGTAGCAATGGACCGGATAGTTAGAAGGAAATTATATTTTCTCAAATTATCACAATGAGAGAAAAGTTTGACAGAGTAATGCAAACTTTCATAAGAAGTTGTTTAGACCAATACGACCACAAGGACTAACCCAAATTTGTTGGTCTCCTTCGCCATTTTTATTTCTTCCTTGTTATACCCATTCTCAATAACAGTAGCTCGGAGCTAGCAGTAATATAGCTAGTAATTGTGTATATGCATATCTCACACCCCTAGAGAACAAGTGAATTGTCAAACAAAGATGCAGCATCCTGTAACAAAAAAAAGGATTGGTAACATGAGGTTATAAACAAGATTTGTGGCAACTACTTTGAAGACCATAATCAGTAAATTGGAGCTAAATTATTGATCACATCATTGTATTTAACATGTAACATAAAACTAGAAACACAAGACTAGAAATTCCCTGAGTATGGACATCTGTTATATGCAAGACAGCTATTGCCGTGCCGTATGAGCTACAGATAAAATCATATCCAAACACTGTAGCATAATTCTCAACAATAAATCTTATCACAGGGTACAAATAACAATATGAGTACCACCTTTGCATAGAAGGAAGCTGCTATGTCTCTTTTGCAGCAAATGCACCATCAGCCTGCGAAAGAAAAGATTTATATACAAGAACTGAAGCCATTGATCAATGATCATGACAAGATTCAAGTAAGAACTCCAACTTATCACCATGTAGAAGGTGGGATATAGAAGAAAAAAGTAGCATACGGAAGTCTTATGCAAACTACAGAAAGTTGATCATTGCATCAAGATATATAAACAAATACCTGCACTAGATAGACTTGGTCCCGCTGGAAAGGGTTGCGACAATGGGATAAAGCAGAAGCATAATGATTCATATCCAAGTAAACTTGCCACATGTCACGACCCTCGTCAGAAGTGGAAATCTAAACGACAGGTAGCAGTAGTTATGCAAAATTGCAAATCAGGAAGCATTGATGACATGGCTCAAGCAAGAACTAAAAGTCCCAAACCTATAGAACTTTCATCATATGCATAGAAAAGTCCTGTAGATGCATCACTACAGAGGCCAATGATTCCTCTTGAAGTTTCAGGTGTATTATCAACTACAAGTTCCTCCACCATCTGCTGGCTTAGTCTGTTCACTACCTAAAAATTTCAGGTTATGCGTTCGCTTTCTAAGGAAATACACAACATAGTGGGAAAGAGAAAATGGTGTGAGAATGCAAAATAAATTAAATTACAAAGAAATGGTGTAGAGATAAACTTTTGAGGAAAATATACCTTAATCTTGTCCCCAATCAGAAGCAGAAAATGGAATTCAGAAAATGCAAATGACCTTGGTTTAGTTCCAGAATCTCCCAATTTTGGGTAGTAAAAAAACCCTTATTTTTCACAAAGTTCTCATCTCCACTAGTAGAGCTGGAAAACTAAATTAAGTTAGAAAAAAGAAGTGCAGAAAATTCAGAAAGGTACTCGAACTTGTGTGTTCCCCCTGATTCAGCTGGATGCCAAGGCGGCGGTTGCTGGCGGGGAAGGGAGCCGGCGGCGGGGGGGACGGGAGCCGGGGGCCGATGGGGTCAGGTGCCGACAGGGAAGGGCGCCCGGGGTGGGATCCGGGGTCCGGCGGGGCCGGGCGCCGGCGGTGGCGGCCAAGGGCAGGGGTGGCGGTGGCGGCCAAGGGCAGGGGTGGCGGCGGGGCCGGGGATGGTTGTGCGTGTGTGGTGTGGGTGGGGTGGGTGTGCGTGTGTCCCTGTGTGCGGCCGAATGCGAGCAGAATCCGGGGGCCGGCAGCAGGGGGCAGGAGCCGGGGGGTGGCCGGACAGTGCCCCGGATCTCGGAAACGGGCAGCGACGTTGAGGAGGATGGTAGAGAGGGAGATGTGCAGTTTTTTTTTACATGAGAGACAATGTGAGAGACTAATCTATATGGTTATTTTAATGGGCTGAGACTTTGGACCATCAAGCTTATATAAGGTCTCGCTTGAGGCCTCGATGAAAATTTTTATGCATTCTAAAACGTGTTAAAAAAACCATGTTAAGCACTTTGTAGATACGTTTTGATTAAAATGTGTCAACAACCGTGTCTAGTAGTGAAACCACCGAAGATGTAGAGAAGTTTTCTTGATAACGTATCAACAAACGTTTATGGTACTTGAACTGAATAAGATGTAGACATGCTTTCAAAAATGTGGCAAAGAAAACGTATCTAGAGGAGGTTTTTCTTGAAGTGTTTCCAAGAGAGGATGTTAGGCCCGTGCGCAATGATGAGTTGATTATTTTATATGCCATGGTCAAGAAGATCAAGATCTCCCCAGTCAAGGCAATGTCTTGACAATGGCTTGGGAATTTTAAGATGACGGGTCCCATTAAGTGCACTTCTTTTATCACTCACGTCACTTCGAGGATTAGGGCTTTAGATAGGAATGTTATTCCTTTCATTGACACGTCTCGTCCTCACATCGGCGAAGTGTATTTGATTTATGGCCACACACTCAAGAAAGGCCCTGATGATTCTTTGGTTTTCTTCTTTCCTAGCTATACAAATAAGATCCCGTTACCTGACCTGGGACTTCATTTGTATAATTGCTAGTCGCTGACCATGCCTCTTGAGCCACAAGAGGAAGCTCGCAGGAGTAATGTTTCTGGTGGCAGGATGACTAGGAGCATGTCGAGAAGTGCAGCCATGCAACAGCCACCACCACCACAGCCTCCTGTACCTACAGTGTTGGCAGGATGGGCTCCGATTGGGTACATGCTCGGGGTTACACCCGGATATGCTCCTAGTTGGGACCAGTCCTCCTATCAACATGAGGCGAGTAGCTCGACGTGGCAAAGCGCGGGCAGTGATGAGTGGGCCCAACTGATCCATCAGGACTGGTCCACTAGTTCTAGCTCCGGTGGTGTTCCTTCCACGTCGACCACTCGGCGCTCGTTCTCAGCTTGAGACCACTCTGGTCTTGCTCAGCAATTGAGTGAGCTCACCATGCGTACAAGCGACATAAAGGAGTCACTAAACCAGCACATCTAGTCCACTCAGGATTGGCAGCGATAGAACGGTGAGAGGATCCACAAGATGCAGCAGTTCCAGCGGCAGCAGCGAGAGGAGCTACAGGCTTACTTTCGTTGGATGGGGTACAACCCCAACTAGTAGCAGTGAGCCTGAAGCTAGCTTGGGGGAGGATCCCTAGAAGAGAGGTAACTTGTATCTTTATTATTTTCAGAATATGCATGCTAAAAATAAATAAAAATCTGAAAAACTAAAAAGACCAAATATTTACTGCTTTCCTATACACGGTAAGAATGTTTTCATTCTCCATGGTTGAAATGATTAATAATTGCTCTGTTTATTTCCTCTTATATGTCTAGCTACAACTTAGTATCCTACCCAAGTTTTTGAGTTTGTTGGCTTGCATAATCAAACATTAGCTTCAGACTTGTGGGTAGCAAAAAAGCATGATCCATTCTGGGTTGTTGTGGGATATGATATAATAGAATAGAGTTGCTATGATCTTATTCTACGTGATGCTTGATATCCAAAGTCTTAGTTTTGAAAATGCTAAAATGATAAAATGATAAGTTCCTTAATGATGAGAAATTCCTATCCAAGGCTATATGTTGATCCTATTACATAGCCTCCACATATGCAGCTTCTTCTCTCATTGAGCTTTGCCAAATTGTTGTGACCCTTAGTGAGAAACTTATCATACTCCCATGATCAAGATCACGTACACACTGCCACCATATGCTAAACTTCTACACTGGAAGTTAGCAATCATATCATCTCATCCATCCACAAAATAAAGCTCCATGTTGTTCTATGACCTCTCTTTCCAAAAGTATCCTTGCAAAGGAGACTTGGACTATGCAAAAACAAATAAAGTACATGCTCATGAAAGCATGATGGAAAACAAGAAGAAAAAGAAAAGATAGCCCATGTCTCCAAAAGAAAAAGAAAAGGATAGAGAAGGATCATACAAAAAGGAGTCCATATACCATCCACACACATGTTGATGGCTCTTAAGTACCAAATCTAGGCCATCAACTCTTGCATAAAGGCACAGAAGAAGAGCATCAATGGTAGTGGTAGGAGTTATTTCTAACGAATTCTACAAGTGTTGGTGAATATTACTATGTAGATCCTAGAGGAGAAAACACACCTCAAGAGCAAGGAAACACACTCTCAACCAATCAGGAGAAAACACACGGATTGAAGGGCCCACAAACAGGAGTAAACTAACAAGATTCACCGCAAAGCACCCTATACCCAAGTGAGGACCCACCTGGCACCGACCCAGCCAAAGGCGATTAGGTAAGGTGGTTACCAGGAGTCGGCTGAACCCCTGTTGGCTTTGCTCGCCTCCAGCCGCCACGTGTCGCCAGATACCGATCTTGCAATGGCGGTTGTAGAAGATTCCCTGAATATTCCCCTCGGGAGCCAACCCCAAGTGCCTATAAATAGAAGGGGAGGGGTCTCATTTCAAGACACACAATCCAAAGTGGAGTTTAGAGCTTCATTGCAAAGGCAAGGTGCTACTTAGCTAGTGCTTAGAGTAGGGAGAGAGTGAGGAGTAGTTCGGGGAAGCACCGGATTTGTCGGCGCCCTTCTCCAAGCTTGTACCTCTATGGATGCTAACTTCCTTTGGTATAAAGTAAGTTTTTATTCATGATTCCTTTCTTATATAGTTCTTATAGTTGAGTAAGATCAGTTCTCTTACTCGTGGGTTCGTCACTCTGTATTTATACGGAGTGTTGTACGTTTGCTACGAGATGTCAGATGTAGTTAGACTGCAATAGTAATCAGTAGCATAGAGGTAGTGTCTAGGCTAAGGGTTATCCTTTGTTTGCATTATATCCCACAGGCCGTAGAGGTAGGCCATAGGTGGTGATAGCCCTATTGGTCCTTCGTAATCCTCGACGATCGGATATAGTGTAGAGCTGTTGGCCGGAGGCGCTTGACTCATTCAAGGTAAGCTAGTGCCCAAAGCGATTATTCTGACCCAAGAGATCGACCTTTAACTCACATATAGAGATACCCTTAGGAATCCTCTCTACCCTCGCTACCTATCTTGGTGTGTCCTTGGATTGACTAAACTAGGAGTTAGTGCACAAACATTCCCTTGGATTCGATACCCTTGGAATACTCTGAGGTGAAAGCTACAATGGTATCCATGTGGTTGCGGATTTATTCGCATTCATTAAATATACCAACAAGCTTTTTGGCATTGTTGCCGGGGAACGGTTGTTGTATCTTTCTTCTTACCTAGTCATCCTCGTATCTTTTTAGTTTTCTTTCTTCTACCTTTACCCCCGCTATCATGGAGCAACCTTCTATCCAAAACCTCTCTGGTCCTAGGGGCGAGTTCTTTGAGCCGTCACCATCCGAATACTCAATTCTCATATCCAACTATGAACTCCGTCCCGACCTTATCGGTTTGGTTTGGGAACTTTCCTTCTCTGGGTTAGATAGTAAGAGCCCATACCACCACCTGTGAGATTTTGAGCTAGTGTGTTAGTGCTATGCCATCACGGGCATGTCACATGATACCCTTAGGTGGAAGTTGTTTCCCTTTTCTCTAGTAGAAGGGGCTAAACGATAGTACACGGAAATCGTAGAAGGCTTTAACAGCAGCTGGGATAGACTAAGAGACAAGTTTTGTCTCTTGTTCTTTCCCTAGTCCCATGTCATCGCTCTACGGAGGGATATCCTTAGCTTTCAGTAGAATGAGAAGGAATCCATAGGTGTGGCTTGGGCCAGATTCTCACTTTTAGTGAAGTCGGGCCCTATCCTATCGATACCCGACCATGTGTTGCTTGAACACTTTTGCATGGGTCTCAACATGGAATCCGCCCTTTACCTTGACGTTACTGCTGGAGGCTCATTCACCCACAAGACTCCAGTTGAAGGTAGGAAAATCATAGACTGTATCACCAAACACCTCCTTTGTAACCGAGTCTAGACCCTCCCGAGAAGAGCGTACGTCAGGCCATGAGAACATTCTAGTGGCTAAATCTGACCCTTCACCGTCCACATCCTTAGGTTCAGCCCTAGAGCCCTCTCCCAAACCACGAGTTTCGAAGGAAGAAGAAATTCAACCTTTGGAGCTCCCTTTTGAATTCGAGGATGATCTTTTTGAAGATTTCAGAAACACCTCGAATTATCTCTACAAGAGGAAACCATCGGTACCTGTCCCTCTGAACGATCCTATAGAGGCCACCTTCCTTAGAGAAAATGTTACGGAGCTGATGGCCATTATCACCAGTGAGTGGTCGAGAGAGTTGGAGCTATAGCTAGAAGTTCTACAGATCAATTCCCCTCAATCAACCATTCCTTGTTCCATAAGAGGGATCCCAGTAAACATCCTCTATAATCCTATTGCCACAGCCAACATCATCTCCAGCGAATGCGCAATGCGACTTCTTGGAGACGAGCCGTTGATTCCAATAGACAAAACTTTCCGGACCTCCTTTGCATAATTCTTGGAAGGAGTTGGGATTCTGCAGCACATGTCTATTATACATGAAGACGTCGAAGCCATTCTTGCCTTTCATGTTTTTGATGTCCAAGACTCTAATCTCATGATCAGGCACCCCATCAAGAAATTGCTCATGGTTGCTCCAACTCAAGATAAGCTCAATGTCCAGTTCGGGAAGGAAACCTTTTCTATCTAGATCTCCAGAGCCAAAAACTCCGTGATAGATCCTTCCCTTGACTCTGAGCCGGTCGACAAGGTGATGGGAATTATCCCTGTTGACTCATCGGAATCCCTGCTTGAAAGAGATGTGGAAAAATTCATCGAGGAGGAGAATGATCCCGCCGAACCCATAGATATATCCGAGTTTGACTCCCTCTAGACCTCCAATCGAGTTTAAGCCCTTACCCGCAGGCCTCCATTATGCCTTCCTCCATGGTGACACCGAGTCTCCCATAATCATTAGTGACAAACTTTCAGAAGAGGAATCCGTGAGACTCATCACTATCCTAGAGAAACATCAAGCCGTTCTTGGATACTCTCTCCAAGATCTCAAGGGAATTAGTCCAACTCTTTGCACCCATCGCATTCCCTTAGACCCTGCTATCACACCTTCTAGGGAACCTCAAAGGAGGTTAAACAATGCGATGAGGGATGTCGTTAAGAACGAGGTCCTAAAACTCCTACATGCCCGGGATCATCTACCCGTGCCGTATAGTGAGTGGGTTAGTGTGGCAGAACCACCAAAATTAACTTGGCTAAAGTGCTCTTAACTTCACCTCACATGCAAATCAACACTTTAATCAAGTTAACCCGGTAGTCTGTCGGATTATACCCAATAAACCACTTAACTTGGATTGCCACAAAGCATACTCACTCGACGATGAGTCCAGATATCACAACATTTCGGTTGAATTAAAATATAGGTCTCACTTTAAAACAATTAAGTGAATAGAAAGGGCAAAATGGTAAATACTAGAAGAGGTACAGAAAAACATTCAGAAATAAGGATAACTTTTCAATCTAAGCTTGATCAACCCTAGGATGGTACCTTTTCTGTTTTGGCAGTTAGTAATAACAAACCTAATATATGTGTACACAATCACCATCAAATACACCTGAGGATTAAAACACGAAATTACTCATCTAGTATATAAAGTTTAATGTTGTCTATGTGTCGGTGGTCATTGCCCTTGTTAAGTCTGTTTAACTTGAATACATCTTGCTCGCAAACTCGTGAAACTTGAACATTGCATATGCATCTCGTGTAGAAGCAAACCTCGTAGATGGAACGTACGAGCTGACACCTACTGAGGAGGAAGGATCTGTCGAGCTACACCACGCCAAGGCCGAGCAGGAGATTCCAGAAGCTTCCAATGACCCGCTTACTAACCTAGTAGGGGAAGGCAAGCCCCAGAGCATAACCTAGTTTTCTAAATTCATGCAATATCTATGTTACTTACGCTTGTGCATTTACATTCTTAGGAGTTGCTTGAAACCCTAGTTGCATGATCCTAGGTACCAATGTGCTAAATACTAGTATGTTAAGATGAGTAGGTGCAATGCTAAATAGGGATTCGGTAAAAGTCGAGTGATTTCTTGTCACTCACGAGCTATAGGAGTTGCTTGTTTACTTATGTTGAAACCATAAGGATGACGGGCGGGGCTGGGTTATATGTTCTGGATTGGTGGATTGCCCCATCTGTCTAGTGATAAATTTGCTAAGGTCGAACCGTGACGGTGTTCATGGCATTGTATTCCAAGGGAAGTGGGCTCTGGACAAACGCCATGAATTGATGGGGACGGCTGATATATGTGAACCCGGCGCGGCAATAGCATATATCGTGGGTTTAGGTACATCTTGCAAGGTTAACAAACTCGATTCGAATCGTCTGCCTGTCATAGTTTGATACTGCTTGATCACTATGCTGCACTGAGTAAGAAGTGAAACAAAGGATGATGACTAATACTGATGCTTGATTAAAATTGTTTGTTCAAAATGCTTGCTTAGAATAGGTGCTTACCTAGAATGGTTAAACCAACTAGAAGCTGCTGCTAAAACTTGAAAGTAAGGACCTACTTTAGATGCTTTTGGCAAAATAAACCCCTCAGCCAAAAAGCCTTGCATGTCTAGGATTTGGTGGAGTAGTTACCACCTGACAGGTAATCCTTGTTGAGTATTAGTATACTCAGCCTTGCTGTGGCTTTGTTTTTTAGGTGTTGCTTTGAGTTGGCTGCTAGTTGACTCAGCCGACCCAGCTCCCTCCGAGTTGGACGGTCGAGTGGGACCCATCCTTGGTTGGCGAGGATCATGATAACTGATGACATGGTAGGCTTCACCATGACATTTCGGTTTGAACAATTAGTTATCGCTTTATTTCCTTCTCTTAAAGTCTAAAAAAAACTCTACTCTACGCAAATTTTCAAAACATTGTATTGTAATAAATTAAAGTGAGACCTATGTTTAATTCATCTGGAATATTGTGATCTCTGGACTCACTGTCGAGTGAGTATGCTTTGTGGTGATCCAAGTTAAGTAGTTTATTGGGTATAATCCAATAGACTACTGGGTTAACTTGATTAAAGTGTTGATTCGCATGTGAGGTGAAGTTAAGAGCACTTTAGCCAGGTTAATTTGGGTGGTTCTGCCACAGTTAGTCCTGTTCAATTAGTGCCCAAGAAAGGGGGGATGACGGTTGTTCCTAATGACAAAATTGAGCTAATTGCTCAACATCTCCCCACAGGCTGGAGGATGTGCATTGACTATAGGAAGCTCAACAAGGCTACAAAGAAGGATCATTTCCCACTTCCCTTCATTGATGAAATGTTGGAACAACTTGCAAATCATTCCTTCTTCTATTTCCTTGATGGGTATTCTTGTTATCGTCAAATCCCCATCCATCCCAGATACCAAAGCATGACTACCTTCACATGCCCTTATGGAACGTATGCTTATCGTAGGATGTCGTTCGGGTTGTGTAATGCACCCACTTGTTGGTATAATTAACGAGTGCAAATGAATCCACAAGCGCACGGATACCATTGTAGATTTCACCTAAGAGTATTCCAAAGGTATCGAATCCAAGGGAACGTGTGTATACTAACTCCTAGTTTAGTCGGTCATGGACATACCAAGATAATTGGCGAGGGTAGAGAGAATTCCTAAAGATAGCTCATAGGTCAGTTAAAGGTCAATCTCTTAGGTAGAATACTCACTTCGGGCACTGGCTTGCCCTAAATGAGTCAGGCGCCTCCAGCCAACAGCTCTACGCTATATCCGAACGTGGAGGATTACAAGGTGGTGGTGTGTCCTCAAATGAGACCACTCCCCTTCTATTTATAGACACTTGGGAGAGTAGTGGTGCCTTGGGAGAGTGGAGATGCTCCAAGGATCTCAAGGGAATATTGTCCTGCAACTTCTCTCCTTGTGCCACCTAGCACTGTCTGAGGCAGTAATTTCATGGCGAAGTGGTCATAACCGCCTTTGGGATGTCATGAGGAGCCGACACATGGAAGATGGGCTCGAGGGGAGTGGTTCAGCCAAACTAGGGGTTTGGCCGACCCCTAGTTGGCTCCCCTCGTGCCGCCTTTTGTCCGGGACACTGCCAAGTGGGTCCCCAAGCAGGTACAGGGTGATTGGTGGTAAGTTTAGGTAGTTTAACCCCTATGTGGGCTCTCTAATCTGTGTGCTTGCTTCTGATTGGTTGAGAGCGCATTTCCTTTCTCTTTGAGGTGTGTTTTCTCCCTTAATGGACCTGCATACAAATATTCACCAACACTTGTGGAATTCATTAGTAATAACTCCTACCACTATTGTTGATGCTCGTATTTTATGTGTTTATGCAAGAGTTGACAGTCTAGATTTGGTACTTAAGAGCTGTCAACAACACCCCCACACTTAGCCTTTGCTCATCCTCGAGTGAAGGAGCAAGGACTGAGGTGAAACATGTCATCCAAAGGTATGGAGCGAGCATAAGAGATATTCTAAGCCATACCTTACACATGTGAACTTTGAAGTGTCTACCATGCCATCTTGGGTAGTTGAGGTACGGAACGGCGTTGAATCAAGTCACCTCAACTTCTTATGTCAACTAGCTTGGGATTTTTCAAGAAGTTTTCAAAAACAAACCTTGCTAGCTCCTGATTTGATTCTCCAAGATCGCTCAATGTGCATATGTCCTCACCAAGGCATTAGACTTGCCTTTCTTCATCCTACTGTGGCAGAATCACCCAAATTAACTTGGCTTAAAGTGTACTCAACATCGCCTCATATGCAAGAAGACACCTTAATCAAGTTAAAATGGCAGTCCGTTTAGTTTCACCTGATAAAACCACTTGTCTCAGATCGAAACAAAGCATACTCACACGAAGGCGAGTCCAGAGATTACAAGAATCCAGATAGATTACTACAAGTCCCAATTTTAGTTAATACAACTCAAAGGTTCAAAGTATGAAAGTAAAGTTCTGTTGGCGCTAGAAATCGGTCAACCGAATCCCCAGCGTCCGACACACGACCCGGGAGAATCTGCTTAACTCCTGTTCGGGTGATTGCCCTGGTGCGGTTCGCACGGCGTGCCAGCCAATCTGACCTGTTGATTGGCAAGGAAGAGTACGTGTCAGATTCAAAAGTCACGATCGGCTAAATTTCCGATCTCGAGGAAGCTTATCAGCGAATCGGCCGATTTGCCGTAATAAAGAAATCGGCTATGGAGCAGCCGACTATCAAGCAGCGTGAACGATGACTAGTCTGAAGTAATCGGTACAACGCTACAGTAGCAACACTAGGAACAGATCTAATCGACTATGCGTGGGATAAATAAGTTAAATAGCAGAATGTGAGAAAAGCCGAAACTGCTGATTCCTAGCTGGATAACTGGTGATAAAAACTAGAAGAACAGGTAAAACCTACAATTCTAGTAAATATCGATAACTGGTGAATAAATCTAAACGAAACAACAGCAATACACCCGAAGTTAAAGCTTAGAATTTACTCGATAAACGGAACTTACAAGATCGGCCGGAGGTCAAGTTGATGCAGCCCTGCCAACCCGTACGAACTCGTAAAAAAGAAGAAAGTATTTGGCGAAGTCGCCTGCTTGAAAGTAAGTGCGAGGAAATAGTAATTGGTTGTATTGAATAGTTGATGATTACAGATCTACAAAGGTAGCTATTTATAGCCCCGTACAGACGACTCCTTATCTGACTAGAACTCTATCCCTAATTCAAATAGAAAACGAATATTTACAAGTACGATTCGTACTAGGTTGGTTATTATATGCTTCTCGGGCTGATCTCCCCTTCATCCTTCTATTCCTTTCCAAGCCCATACCGGCCCAATTATTCCAACCTCCTAATCGGCCGATTCCTCATCGCAAAAGGGTAACCGATTGGGAACCTGGCGTGTCCAATCCGAACCCCAAGGGTTAAGCGAGGCAGAAGTCATCGGCCGATCCCGTACTGTAGCATCATTCGACCGATTTCTAACTGTACTTTCCCATTTCCTCTTCTCCTAGCGCCAATTTCACTTGTGACGAAATCGGGCGTCAACACATGCCCCCAGTTTCGGAGTAAAACATAGTCTTTTACTTCGAAATTCTTTTCAACTTCCCCTCCGAAACAGCCGCAATGAAAATATCCTTCCATTTCGTGGTCTTCCAGCTGATGATTGCAATCTTTTCGAAACGGGCACCCACGACAACCACTACTCCCGAAAAACTCGAAACGCCGGCGCGGTAAAAATTCCATTTTTACCCTTCATCAGGCACCCTTTAAATAGCAGTTCACCCCGCACCTTCCTTTCGAGCTCACGTCCTTCTTCCTCAGCGCGCGCGCCTTCTTCTTCCCCCAGTACTTTCCCTTAGCTCCGAAGCTTCCTAGCGCCATCCTCCTGTTGCTTCTCCTCCTTCCCTCCAATGGCGGCACCTTCAGGCAACTCTCCCGCGCGCAATGCTCTAGAAATGGCGCCTCCAGCGGAAGTGGCGACAGTGGTGGCTCCGTTGTCAGAAGAAGGAGCTTCATTGGAGATCCCAACGGCGATCCCCATAGCGGCCTCATCCTCCGCAGCTGCACCGGCGGTCACACCGACCACAAGGAACTTCATCCCAGAGGTTATTACCGAATCCTTCCTCTATCGGCAATGCATTTACTTTGGATCTATTTCTTACTTTTGCACCCCCCCTTTCCTTTTTAGGCGGTTAGGCATCGCATCACTATCCACCTTACGGGAAATCCCGGCCTTATCTGTCTCGGACCCATGGGGAACCCAGATCCAACCGAGCTTATCAATTTGGAAACCCATAGAATCCCCTTCAAACAATCCACCATGGACCTGGATCATTGGTTGGGCACCTTTAGGTCTTGGCCGAATGAAACCCCTGGTTGGAGGGAGTGGTACCAACGGATAGCCGAATCGAAGAGGGTCCAATGGGATGAGCTCAAAATCGGCCAATGCATTAACCTATCTTTGTCCCAGATGGAGCGAAATGAACCACTGGTGATAGATGCCTCTTACTTTTGGTCTGACACCCTCAATGCATTTTTGTTTGGGCATGGACCTATGACCCCCACACTGGCCGACGTGGTTCTGCTGACCGGCCTTGACATCTCCTCCTCAGACACACCTTTCCGCCTCTTAGCCGCAACGTCACATCGGCTGGACATGAGGGGAATCGGCGGGTGGAAAGGATTTATCAGATGCAACAAAAGGACCGGGTCTGTTGAGAACAGGGAGCACACGGCCTTCTTAATGATGTGGTTGGAAAAACATTTCTTTTGCGGAAGAGCAGCCGGCCCATCAACCAACACCTAGGCTTTAGCCGAAGCACTATCGGCAGGAACCCCTGTTCCCCTTGGAAAACACTTGCTAGGGGCGGCCTACCACATGCTCCACTAGATCGGCACCAAACTTTCCAAGGGGGAGCCGATTGGAAATCCAGGCGGACCCTGGTGGTTCATCAATTTGTGGCTGAACCTTTACATGAGCAAGATCTCTCAGCAGAGGGTAGAACACATGATGTTCCCCAACATTGAATCGGCAGAAGATCCTACTGCTCGTCGCCGATGCACATCTTTTGGTGAAGCGGCATCGGCCTTCCCGGGTTGCTTGTACTCTGCTACAAAAGTGGCCGAGTACTTCTGATGCTTTTACAACGGCTTCAATGAAGATGCAACCGTCTGGTTTCCTTATTAGCGAGATGACCCAATCTTCGAACTCCCAACTTGCTTCGACTTGACCACTGGCCAATTCGACGAAGAACTCACCGATGAGCTAATCAAGCCAGGAATCCTGCCAGCCAACTTCTTTTCGGGGAAAGATGCCCCTACATATGAGTTCTACAATCCATCTGCTGCAGCACGCCAACTCGGCATGGGTCAGCTGCCGATTCAAGTATATTTTGCTGGCCGAGCCAAGTTCAGAGATGGGCTCACAACGGGTCTGGACTACAATCGGCTGTGAGATCGGATCCCAGACTCCACCACCATTGACTTGAACAACTAGATAGTGGCTCCCTTCGCCGTTCAGCCATTCAAGCTTTGGTGGGCCGAATGGAAACAATTCCTTTTCTGCAACTCTGCATCGGCATACTGCAATCTCCTAGACCCAACCAACATCGACCCCAATGCCGAGGTATTTTTCCTTAGCCGATTTTTTATTCTTTTATCAACGCGACTGAACACTAATGTTTTGCTATTGTTTCAGTCTGAGAACCGTGTCCCCCCCACGCACAGTCGGAGTGGTCGGCTAATAGAGGATCACCATCCGTACACCACCTTCCCTCTCATTGGCTATGATGCTCCGTCCGTGGACGTGATTGCTGGCCGATCGAAGCAAGCACAGAAGAAAGTCACCAAGAAGACCAGCCGCCGAGTCCGGGCCCGTATAGAATCGGCGGACCCTCCCATGCTCGTATTGGCAGAGACTTCGGCCGCACCACCCCCTCAAGCTACCAGAGAGATCGACACTCAAGTTGTCGCACAAGCTGGGGCAGCCACCGCGTCACTGCTGTTAGAGGCCGTGCAGGTAAACTTATGTTTAACCCTTCCGATTGTCATTTCGATATTAATCCTTCTTATCTTAGACTGCACAGACTATCCCCATGGACACACAACAATTGGCAGCAACCCAATCGGCCATCGACGCGCCCCCGCTTCCATCCGTTGAGGTATAACACAATTTCACCGATTCCCCTAGTATTTGAATAATATGCTTACTCAACCTTCTGACACAGGTCATCGGCACGCCAAGCGCTCCTCAACCACTGGTTCCCTCTCGGGAAGCTGGTCCAAGCACAGCACCAATCATCATGGAGTCTTCCTCTTCTGATGAACCCATGGCACCAGCCCCTGAGCCGAGGATGACGGCTTCCCAAATGCAGCTTGAGGAGATTTGATTCAAAGAGGTAAGAAATCTTTCAACTTTATTTAGCCGATTTGCTATCACCATCAGCCGATTTATTTTTCTTCTTTGCTATTTCCAGGAACAGGACACCCCTAACAACAGCCTCTTCTCTTTTGTGGTCGCCCTCTCTGACGACGAAGAAGTCGCCTCCTGCCAGATCACCTTGAGCTCCATCCCCGACGACGTCCGAGCCAAGCTTACCAACATCCGATCCCTTCTTCAAGGAGACATCGGCCGATTGGTAGAAGATGCCTCGCTGATTCGGCAACTCTTTGGTGACGTCAGTGGACAAGTGCCAGAAGAAGCGGAGGAAGCCTTGGCGCCGGCTGCATACATCGAGTCGATGAGGATCCCGGTTTTCAGAGCCCTTCGTCACATGGCCGATCGCGCCAAGTTGGCCAAGACTCGCGAAGAAGAGGATGCGTATAAACGTCAGGCCCAAGAGGTACACCAACGCATTCAGTTTTTGGAGGACTCCCGCCCAGGGATCGTCGGCGAGATAGACCGCCTCAAACGCCGAAGGGCAGAGCTCGCCAAGGAGATGGAGCATGTGACCAAGGCAATAAGTGCTGAAGAGAAAAGACTCCAAGAACTCCCCTCTGTCATCACTGATCTAAAACAGGAGAGGCAGCATTTGGCCCATGAAGCCCTGAAGCTCCACCGTAGCGCGTCAGAAGTCCCCGGATCGGCGGATGAAGACAAACGGGTCTTGGACTCTGCCGATCAGATCCGACGTCGAGCGATTGCGGCTATCGATGCCCTTCTAGGTAATCTATAAAAGCACTAACTATTTTGTACGAACCTTTAATGACTGCTTTGACCGTCCCTCGTGATGTCTCTTTTATTTATTACCTTTCCCACTTCCGACGGGACGCACCTTTACGCCTCTTTTTCTTATAAATGCCGGCCTAGACCCTCCTTCCGAGAGTACCAGTTTGGCTCGGCTTTGTTTTCTCAACCTACTCTCGTCGGCACGACCTTCAGCTATGTCTTCATCATCTTCTTCTTCTTCTGTCAACCAGGTGAAAATCTGGCCTTGATCCTTCTTTTCTTATTTAACTCTTTTGAAGGGGATCTCCTTTTTAATTGTCCTTTTCTTCAGCCACGTCGTCTTAGTCCCAAACTTGAACGCGCCATCGAGCTCCTGCACTCTGATGAACTGCTGTCGTCAGAAGACAAGGATTTAATCAAGGCTCATCGTGACGAACTTCAAGAACATGTCCCTGCTGACATCCGTCAGATCTGGGACTTCCTGGACGGCAACGCCCGCCGGCGGCCTCAAGCCGACCGAAGTCATCCGCTTCCTCCACGAGTCGCCCTTGAAGATGTGGCGGCAGGAACTTCATGCCCGGCCATGGATCGGAGCCACCCTCTCCCCCGTCAAGTCGAAGCGGAGGCTTCGATGAGAGAGACAGATTAAGAGTACATTCGTCGTATGATAGAGTTAGGTCGGGCTGAGAGAGAGCGTAAGAAAAAGAATGGTGAGGCTTCAATGAAAGAGATGGACGAAGAGTACATCCGTCTCATGATAGAATTAGGTCGGGCTGAGAGAGAGCGTAAGAAGAAGAATGGTTAATTATTATTTTTTGTTCTAAGGGCGACTTGTACCTTGTCGGCCGTGTAACCTACCGTCCGTACCGAATGAACACATCGGCCGATTTGGACGATTACATGTTTTCTTCTTAGACGAACCATTTTGTATCGGCTGTGTGCCGTTGTTTTGTGGTCAGTCCTTTATGCTCCGACCCATATACTAGGGTAGTATCTTTTCAGGTACCTTCCATTCAGAGCCCTAGTAAACTCTTCTCCCTTGATTGTTTCCAAAATATAAGCATTTCCTGGAGCACATTTGCCGATTTTATACGACCCTTCCCATGTAGGGGACCACTTTCCGAATTTAGGATCTTTCGACCCAATCGGCAATACTAACTTCCAAACCAGGTCCCCTGGGGAGAATTGTTTGACTTTGACCTTCTTATCGTACCACCTGGCCACTTTCTTCTTGTTTTCCTCAATGCTTATCAAAGCTCTCAATCGCTGGCCAGCCAAGTCATCAAGTTCTCTTTTCATGAGTGATGAGTAGTCATCGGCTGTTAACTGGTCCTGGAGCGAAATGCGCCTCGATCCCGCCCTTGATTCCCATGGTAGAACTGCATCGTGACCGTACACCAATTGATAAGGGGATAACTTGGTGGCCCCATGGCAAGCCATCCTGTATGCCCATAGGGCTTCCGTTAGACATAGATGCCATTTTTTCGGCTGCTCCTCTATCTTCCTTTTGATTAACTTAATTATCCCTTTGTTGGAGGATTCGGCTTGGCCGTTAGCTTGGGCGTAATATGGAGAGGAGTTTAACAATTTGATTCCCATATCGGCTGTGAATTCCTCGAATTCCCCTGATGTGAACATTGTTCCCTGATCGGTCGTAATAGTTTGGGGAATGCCGAATCGGTAGACGATATGGTCCCTTACGAATTCGGCCATGGTAGCCGATGTTACGACTCTTAACGGAATTGCTTCCACCCATTTGGTAAAGTAATCGGTAGCCACCAGAATAAATTTGTGCCCTTTGCTTGATGGAGGGTAAATTTGGCCGATAAGGTCTATTCCCCATCCTCTGAACGGCCATGGCTTGATAATGGGATTCATGGCCAATGCAGGCGCATGTTGGACATTCCCGAATTTCTGACAATCCTGACATCCCTTATAATATTTGAAGCAATCTTCGAGGATCGTTGGCCAGTAATACCCATTATTCCTGATCATCCATTTCATCTTATGGGCTGATTGGTGGGCTCCAATACCCCTTCGCGGATTTCTCCCATCAGAGTCTTAGCCTCCTCTGTTCCCAGACATTTGAGTAGGACGCCGTCAATTGTTCGGTAGAACAAGTCATCTTCGAGCAGTACGTATTTAGTAGCATGGAAACGTACTCGTCGATCCCTTTTCTTAGACGGATCTTTCAAGTAGTCGGCAATTTCTTTTCGCCAGTCATCGGCCGCAAGTTCCAGAGCCATAGCGCCTAGAATTGGCCGATATCCAGATGCGTGCTGGGCGAGTTTGTTGGCATCCTTGTTGTGATCTCTTGGGATGTGCTCGATTACTGCCGATTTAAATTCTTTTAAGAGCTGCAGGCAATCTTCATAATAAATTCTCAATACATCGTCCTTGCATTCGGACCTCCCCGTTAATTGATCCACAATAAGCATGGAATCTCCGAAGACTTCAACAGAATCGGCCTTGACTTCTCTTAGTAGTTGTAAACCCTTCAATACAGCCCGGTACTCTGCTTGATTGTTAGTGGCGGTGGCTGATATCGGCAGACAAAAATCATAACTTGCCCCCCGAGGCGATATGAGGACGATACCGATTCCTGATCCGACCCCACATGACGATCCATCAAAGTATAAAGTCCAAGGCACCGGTTCTACGAAGGTAGTCTCTGGTCCGCAGTGTTGGGCAACGAAATCGGCCATAACCTGACCCTTGACGGCTTTTGCCGATTCATACCGCAGGTCGAACTCTGACAAAGCTAAGATCCATTTGCCGATTCATCCTTTCAAGATTGGTAGTGACAGCATGTATTTTACTACGTCGTCTTTGCATACGACCACGCATTCCGCCGATAGTAAATAGTGTCTGAGTTTGGTGCATGAGAAGTAAAGACATAGGCACAATCGCTCCACTGGAGGATATCTTGTTTCAGCGTCCAGAAGTCTTCTACTGACATAATAGATCACTCGTTCCTTTCCTTCGAATTCCTGGACTAAAGCTGACCTAATAGCCTTTTCATCGGCTGATAAGTATAATCTAAACGGCTTACCAGTTTGAGGAGGGACCAATACCGGTGGTGACACCAAGTACTGCTTGATATCTTCCAGTGCCTTGCGTTGCTCCTCCCCCCATACAAACTCCTGGTCGGGCTTCAACTTCAATAGTGGTGTGAAAGCCTGGATCCGCCCAGATAGATTAGATATGAATCTTCTGATGAAATTCACCTTGCCAATCAAAGACTGCAATTCAGTGCCCCGCTCGTGCACCATGAATGCTAAGAACTGTCCGGCGGACACGCCGAAAGCACATTTATTCGGATTCATCTTCAGCCCGTGTTTCTTAGTGCATTCCAGCACTTTTCACAAATCGGCCAGATGCTCCTCGTGTCCTTTGGACTTGACCACGACGTCGTCGATGTAGATTTCTACCAGAATGCCGATGAGTTTGTGAAATATGTAGTTCATGGCTCTCTGATACGTGGCGCCGGCGTTTTTCAAGCCAAAAGTCATCACCACCCACTCGAATAAACCAAGGTGACCCGGGCATCTGAAGGCCATTTTGGGTATGTCTTCTTCAGCCATAAGTATTTGATTGTACCCAGCGTTTCCGTCCATGAAGCTAATAATCTTGTGTCCCGCGGCAGCGTCTATCAGCACATCGGCCGTTGGCATGGGGTACCCATACATCGGTGTAGCCTGATTAAGATTCCTGAAATCAACGCAAACGCGTAGCTTTCCGTTCTTCTTGTACACTGGTACAATATTGGAGATCCACTCGGCATAACGGCATTGCCGAATAAATTTTGCTTCGATTAGCCGAGTTATTTCAGCTTTTATGTCTGGTAGAATTTTAGGATTGCACCGCCGTGCCGGCTGTTGATACGGCCGATATCCTGGTTTTATGGGTAGCTGATGTTCAACAATAGATCGATCTAATCCAGGCATCTCATGATACTCCCAAGCAAAACAATCCTTAAATTCTCTTAACAAATTTGTCAGTTTACATTTGTATTTCGGGTCTAAATTTGCACTAATATAAGTCGGCCTTGATTTGGTGCCATCACCTAAGTCTATCATCTCTAATGAATCGGCCGACGTGAACCCGTGCCCTAGCTTCCCATCTTCTCGGGCGAACTGATCCATTTAATCTGAGTCCTCGGAGCCGACTGCTCAGATCGGCTGTAGGCCAAAATCGAACACCTTCAGGAAGTCGGTATCCCATACTCTTCCAGATATGCACTTGACGGTTTCGCAGCTCCACTGCTGCGTGTCGGCTGCCACGATGCTGTACGCGGAATCGGCATTGACCACCTCGATGTTGTCGCCGACCCATTGTACAAGACATTGATGCATCGTCGACGGGATGCAGCAATTTGCGTGTATCCAGTCTCGGCCGAGTAGCATGTTGTAGGATCCCTTGCCATTAATAATAAAGAAGGTAGTGGGAAGGGTCTTACTGCCGATGGTGAGGTCGATGCAGAGGGCGCCGCGAGCGGGAGACACGTTGCCCTCGAAGTCTTTGAGCATCATGTCTGTCTTGGTCAAGTCATCATCATTTTTCCCAAGCTTCCAGAGCACGGCATATGGCATGATGTTGACCGCAGCTCCTCCGTCTACCATCAACCTGGTGAGGGGTCGGCCGTTGACATGCCCTTTAAGGAACAACGCTTTCAGATGTTGACGTTTGTCGTCTTCGGGCTTCTCGAACGTGGCTATCATTGGCTCCAAAGCCAACTGTGCCATCTGTTCTTCTATCACCGCCACATCCTGTCGGTCGGCAGGGGTCATAAATTCCATCGGCAGTATGAAAACCATACCGATGTCGGCTGCCGATTCATCGCCCGCCGATTCGTCACCTCCTCTGTCGTTTCTTTTGGGGCGCCACACCTGAGACCTGCCTTCCCTCTTGTCCGTCGTGCTCTGTTGTTCCTCCTCCTGCTGCTCCCACTGGCGGAGACGTTGGATCCTTCGTTTTTGAGATTTGGTCAATCCGTCGGGACACCACCTGGGGTTTACTGGTTTGGTCCTTGGCCTGGCGCGTTCCCATTCCGGCTCGCGTCCTAAAGGGTTTTCGTCCGTCACATGAGCATCAGCCATCTCTTCAAGCCGACTGTGGACGTTGGCCCTGTTTTTTGATCGGTCACGTTGATCAAACCTGCCCCCCGGCCTGGCATGGCGTCTATCTTCCGACCGGTCATATCGGTCACTTCTGCCCCCCAGCCGATCACGCACGGGAGGGCGCCGGTCATCTTGGTCGCGCCAGTTCCTGCTGATCGGTTCTGGTCTTCCATCTCTGGAGCGAGACCTGTTGAACGGCCGATTGTTACGATACGGGCCGTTGCATTCCGGGCAATTATTGGCCGAAGGTAGCCTGAGGTTGTTTTCCCAACAGTGGATGAAGAATGGGCACCTCCAGTGATCCTCGTGTTGCCGCATTGCTTCCTCTCGGGATCTTGAGCGTTCATGTTGACGCTGATATTTTTGGAGCAGGAACTAGGAAGTAATGCGTGGCTCACCTGATTCGCCATCGTCGTCCTCCATCCGCCGCTTCCCCTTGACGTCTTCAGGCGTCTCTTGATTTCTGGGGTCTACAGCACCACTCTTTTTAGCCGATTCAGACGTCAGCACCTTTGTTTGGAGCGAGTTCTTTCCTGTGTCAACCATGTTGGTGGGGAAGGGGTGCTGGTCGATCTTCATCGGCTTGGCTGATTTTGCTGGCACTTCAAATTTAAGTCTGCCCTGCTCAATGACCGACTGTATCTGCTGCCGGAAGATTTTGCACTCATTAGTGTCATGGGATGTAGCGTTGTGCCACTTGCAATATTTCATCTTCTTCAGTTGTTCGGCAGAAGGTATCGTATGATATGGCGAGAGCTTGATCTGTCCTTCCTGGAGGAGAAGGTCGAAGATTTTATCGGCCTTCGTCGTGTCAAAGCCGAACGTTTCTGGCTCTTTTTTGCCGAACGGGCATGATATTGGCTTCTTTCCCTTGACCCACTCTGCAAGACTGACCTCAGCATCTTCTTCGACTTCAACCTCTTCCAGGAACGCCACCTTCTTCTGGAAGTTCCTCCGTGGATCGAAAGAACGTACCTCCTGTCCAGACAATCGGTGGACGATTTGGCTTAAGCTCTCGAACTCCTATGAGGCGTACTTTTCTTCGATGTGGGGCAGGAGGCCTTGAAAGGCTATATCGGCCAGTTGTGCGTCGTTTAGAGCCAAAGAGTAGCATTTATTCCTGATTTCCCGAAACCTCTGTACATATGAGGATATCGGCTCGTCGCTTCTCTGCTTGAGGCTGGTCAAATCGGATAGCTTCATCTCATGCACCCCGGCGTAGAAGTATTTATGAAACTGTCTTTCCAAATCGGCCCATGTAATAATCGAGTTCGGCGGTAATGTCGTGAACCACTGGAAGGCCGACCCGGACAAGGATGATGAGAATAGCCGTACCCGTAGAGCATCTTGCGCAGCTGCCTCTCCGCATTGGATGATAAATCTATTCACGTGCTCCACGGTTGAAGTGTCATCCATCCCCGAGAACTTGGTGAAATCAGGAACTTTATACCGATGGGGAAACGGCAGTAGGTCGTATGTAGATGGGTATGGTGTCCTATAGGTGTAAGTTTGTACCTTCGGCTTCAAGCCGAATTGTTCCTGAATCACTTCTGCTATATGTGCCGACCAGTCCGGCTGCTGCTGGTAAACTGTTGGCTGAGGGCCTGGCACGTGCTGGTATATCGAAGGTGGAATGGCCTGATGCTGAGTGAAAGTAGGTGGCATCTGAGTGAAAGCCAGCTGTGTATTCAGGGTCGGCTATTTGAATGAGCCACTCGTCTCATCGTAGAGTACGAGCTCCGCTGCTTTGCTCATCTCTGGTGCGACAGGCTGGTACGGCGGCATGGTTGGTCAAGTGGCTGCTTGGAAAGATGCCTGGAATTGGGGACTTCCCTGACCGACCGATTGATCCTGAACGGCCGTAGCTGATGGTGCCCCCCAAGGCGCTGGGCTAACTGGAGGGAACGGCACAGAGGACAGCTGGATGGGGCGTGGCTGAAGGTGTTGTGTGCCACTATACCCCATAGGAACTGATGATGATGAAGCGCCTGAACCCCCAACAGGAAATTGGATCGGCTGAGAAGCCGAATTCAAATAACCCTTGTTCGGTGGAATCGGCTGAGTATAAGCCGGTCCCTTGTATCCTTGAGGTACCCCATTAGCGAAGGAGCTGATGACAGCATTGTACACCGTATTTGCAAGCACCGGGGATTGATCAATGAAGGCGTGGTAGACGGACTGTTGGACCATCTCGGCCATCCTGTCCGAGTCCTCGGTGATTGTGATCTGGCGGGGAGTTGGAAACGGAGATTTTTTGATAGTCTCCCCGCTTCTGGTGCGACTGAAGGACTGCAGGCAAACTTTCCGGTATTGTGCCATCTGTTTCTCGAGTTCTTCCTTCTGGTCGTCCCTGAGATCTGCCTCTGTTACTTCGATGACGTTATCTTCGGAGACTTCAGCAGCTTTCGACATGGTGGCGGTTGTATTGGTCCCACCGAGCGTGCCAAAATGTGTCGACGCAAAATCCCGATGGTGGTGGACCCTGCATCAGCACATGAGGACCTGGGAGATCTGCTTAACTCCAGTGCAAAATCCAAATCGGCGCGCGTGGTGTGCGCGGGCGTGCCAGTCAGTTTGACCATTCAACTGACAAGGTGGAGATAATTCTCTCGAAGTTCGATGGAGTCGGCCGATCGGGCCGATTTAATATAATTTACAATAACCATCAGCCATACGGCCGATAGGAAACACGATGCTGTTGAGTTGTTGCTCCACCGTAGCTAGAGCCACAAGCCGATGAGATCTAAACTAACATCACCACCAATATTTCTAGGTGAAACCACAGCGATGCGCTCGGTAGTTGCGGTCTAGAAATATTTAGCAGGACGTTAATCTGAACCCCGCCAGCCAATGAATCCAATCACAACAGAACTTACTCCCAACAGCACTCGAAGGGGTAACCAAGATTAAGATGCAACAGGCTATTAAATGATCTATCGTCTATGATGAACCGATCTAAAGCTAATTAAAGCAAATTGAACGGCAAGACAAAAGAACAAATAAATATCAGCCGATGCAAGCTTAATCAAGGCGGGATAACTGGTGAATACCGTAGATCGAGACAGAAGCGATGCGCCGTAAGTCAAAGATCCAAGATACTCGATAACTGGTAGATGAAACTAGACGAAACCACAGCGATGCGCCCGGTGGTTAAAGCCTAGAACACCAGGTGACGGAACTTGCAGCTCGCCGGAGATCGAGGTCGATGCAGCCCAGCTTGCTAGAAGGAACTCGTCGAGAATCTACATTACTCCTACTCCTAGGGCAATGGCGTCAAGCCGAAAGGTAAAGGTAAATATGTTGTATTATTGATCGTGTGATGATTCTTTACAATGGCCACGTCCCTTTATATTTATAGGGCGGACGTTACATAATTGATATCTAACCACGCACAAGGCAAGTCACGTACACAATCTTTTCTAATAAAAAACTCTATCTCTAACTAACCCAACTCTATCTCTAAAATATTTTATTCTATGAAACAACCTCCCGTACATGCACAGATCGGCCACATGCATAATTATTCTAGAAGCCTCCCACGCATGGCATGCAAAGTGCACCAGAATCCATGTTGTATATTCTAATCATTTTTATCCATACGTGCTGGCCTTTCTTTTATATCATCCTTGCCTCTTCTTGCCGATCAATCGAATGAAGCCGATTTTGACTCTGTGCCCATGTGCACGCATGCTAGCTTCTTATTGCTGTACGTGACTCCAATTATCTTGTACTCCGAATTTATAGGATTGGTCAAAATCCGGTGTCAACACAGGCCCCCCAGTTTCGGAGTATGAATGTTTCATGTTCCGAAACTAATTATAGAAGTCTGATACTTGTCTTCAGAGCTAATGACATCTGATTGCAATATCTAAAGCCACGTCGACTCCTCTTGAAATATAAAGAACCCCATCGGCTTGATGCCTTGATCCCATTGTGAGCCAATGAATTCGTTGGCAGTGGAAACAAAAGATCAAGTATGTTGACACCAAAACTTGGTGCAGTAACCAGCAAGCTTTTGTTGTCAACACATAGGCCCCCCTAATTTCGAAGTATGAATACTTCATGCTTCGAAATTAATATCCGATATATTCTATAAGCAGCCGATACTATCTTGTTTGAACCAATCAGCCGATGCAATTTTGCTTGAACCAATCGGCTGGAAGAGCTTTCATATCAGTAGCTGGAATTTGGCTTCATCGGCTGAAATATGGCAAGCAAGTAGTATTATCGGCTGAAAAAATGGCAAGTAGCAATCGGCTGAATTCCTTCCATCCGCTGACTTTTTTTTTTTGTTGCCGGTTGGTTGGAGTCTCCATCGGCTAGCTGCTTCCCCTTATTTTTTTCTTCTTTTATTTATTCCTTTGCCCATCGGCTGAACTCCTATCGGCTGCTCTCCTTTTCCTCTTTTATTTACTTCTCTTCAATATCCCATCGGCCATTATACCTGCCGATAATTGTTTTCTTTGGAAATTTTTTTTTTCATCGGCTCTTTCCATCGGCCAGCTGATGCATGCTTTCCTTTGAACTGGCCAATAACAAAAAAACTACATTAGCTATTTATATGGCCAGCCAATCGTTAGCAATTCCATGGGCTGAAAAATATTGCATCGGCTGAAAAATCTTCCATCTCCCCCATCAGCTGTGGGAGAATATTAAATAGGCAGCCGATGCTTGAGCAGCCGATTCAACTCCCCTTTTTTATCTAAATCGGCATATGCACTTTTTTCAATTAGCCGATACCCTTTTTTTTATATATCCCAATCGGCTGATGTATTTAATTAGCCGATGCTTCCCTTATCTCAATCGGCCGATGCATCTTTTGAACCAGTCAGCTGATGCTTTCCTTATTTCAATCAGCCGATGTGTATATATATATATATATATTTTAATTAGCTGATACAACTTTTGATCGGCCGATCCAATTTTCAATCGGCCGATTTTTTTATCAATAAGGATACGCACGAATGGCCGATGCCCCACTTTTTTCTTTCTTTCTTTCTTTTTTTTTCAATCGGCTGAACCAATTTTCCATCGGCCGATGCCACGCGGTCTCTTTTTTTTTTCCTTCAATCGGAAATACCAATTTTCCATCGGCCGATGCCACTTTTATTTTCTTCCAATTCCAACTGGCTGACGCTAATCGGCCGATGCCTTTCTCTACAATCGGCCGTTGTATTTTTTTTTAACCAATCCGCCGATGCTTCTCTTCAACCGGCCGATGCACTCGATACAGCTGCCGAATATACTCTTTTTATCTGAATAAACATGTGAGTCTTATAAACGTGTCCCACCAGGCGTGCCAAAAGTGTGTTGGCGCTAGAAATCGGTCAACCGAATCCCCAGCGTCCGACACACGACCCGGGAGAATCTGCTTAACTCCTGTTCGGGTGATTGCCCTGGTGCGGTTCGCGCGGCGTGCCAGCCAATCTGACCTGTTGATTGGCAAGGAAGAGTACGTGTCAGATTCAAAAGTCACGATCGGCTAAATTTCCGATCTCGAGGAAGCTTATCAGCGAATCGGCCGATTTGCTGTAATAAAGAAATCGGCTATGGAGCAGCCGACTATCAAGCAGCGTGAACGATGACTAGTCTGAAGTAATCGGTACAACGCTACAGTAGCAACCCTAGGAACAGATCTAATCGGCTATGCGTGGGATAAATAAGTTAAATAGCAGAATGTGAGAAAAGCCGAAACTGCCGATTCCTAATTGGATAACTGGTGATAAAAACTAGAAGAACAGGTAAAACCTACAATTCTAGTAAATATCGATAACTGGTGAATAAATCTAAACGAAATAACAGCGATGCGCCCGAAGTTAAAGCTTAGAATTTACTCGATAAACGGAACTTACAAGATCGGCCGGAGGTCAAGTTGATGCAGCCCTGCCAACCCGTACGAACTTGTAAAAAAGAAGAAAGTATTTGGCAAAGTCGCCTGCTTGAAAGTAAGTGCGAGGAAATAGTAATTGGTTGTATTGAATAGTTGATGATTACAGATCTACAAAGGTAGCTATTTATAGCCCTGTACAGACGACTCCTTATCTGACTAGAACTCTATCCCTAATTCAAATAGAAAAATGAATATTTACAAGTACGATTCGTACTAGGTTGGTTATTATACGCTTCTCGGGCTGATCTCCCCTTCATCCTTCTATTCCTTTCCAAGCCCATACCGGCCCAATTATTCCAACCTCCTAATCGGCCGATTCCTCATCGCAAAAGGGTAACCGATCAGGAACTTGGCGTGTCCGATCCGAACCCCAAGGGTTAAGCGAGGCAGAAGTCATCGGCCGATCCCGTACTGTAGCATCATTCAGCTGATTTCTAACTGTACTTTCCCATTTCCTCTTCTCCTGGCGCCGATTTCACTTGTGACGAAATCTGGCATCAACAAGTTCATAGCTCAAACTTAGCGGAGAAGTAAATGATAGTCTAACGTTGATACAATAGTACCATGGTGAACTCTGCCATGATATCAACCACCACGATCCTCGCCGAGTAAGGATGGGTCCCACTCAGAGTCCAACCTAGAGGGAGTTGAGATGGCTGAGTCACACTAGCAACCAAGTCAACAACAACACTTGAAAAACATAGCCACAAGCAAGGCTGAGTATACTAATACTCAACAAGGCTTACCCGTCAGGTGGTAACTACTCCACCGACTCCTAGACATGCAAGGTTTTTTAGCTGAGGGGTTTGTTTTGCTAAAAGCATCTAAATTGGATCCTTACTTTCAAGTTTAGCAGCAAGTTCTAGTTGATTATCCATTCTAGGAGCACCTATTCTAAGCAAGTATGGTAAACAAACAATTTAATTCAAGCATGAATATTGATCATCGTTCTTGTTCCTCTTCTTACTCAGTGCAGAAGTGCGGGCAAGCAGTCTCAAACTATGAGAGGCAGATGATTCGAATCGAGTTTTTAAACCTTGTTAGGTGAACCTAACCCCTGACATCCGCGTACCACAATAGGTCCACTTCACTTGTCAGCTGTCCCCATCAATCCCCGAGCACATGGATAGGGCCACTTCCCTTGGATACAAGGCCCCACAGTCTCGGACGACGCCGTATCATGACTGTCCTTGTACCCACATGCTGCAGCAAGGGAAACTCCGTTCTAGAGACAGTGGGGTAGTCTGCTCACGCCCCGGTTCAATCAGGTACTAGGCTTCCCTATCCCATACTAGGTATGAGATTAGTACTTTCAAACACTTTACCACAGCTCTAAACACATTTTGACCTTAGCAGCTTTCTTATAGACAGACAAGGCAATCCACCCATTCAGAACCAATTGCCTAGCCCCGCTCGTCATCCTTATGGTTTCAACATAAGTAAACAAGCAACTCCTATAACTCGTGAGTGATAGGAAATCACTCGACTTTTACCGAGTCCCTATTTAGCATTGCAACTACTTGTCTTAACATACTAGTATTCAGCACATAGGTACCTAGGATCATGCAACTAGGGTTTCAAGCAACTCCTATGAACTTAATTCACAAACATAACTAGTATAAGTAGTGCATAATTTTAGAAAACTAGGTTATGCTCTGGGGCATGCCTTCTTGCCTTAACTCAGCCTTGGGCTCTTCTGAACTTGATTCAGGCCTTCATTACGTTCAGCTCAGCAGACAACCTTCTACTTCGCGTTCCAGGCCGAGCTCGTACGTTCTGTCAGCACGGTTAGCTTCTACACGAGATGCACATGCAAGATTTCAAAAACAAGCTTTTATGTGTAGGTTGCATTTCATTAACATTGTAAAAGCTTAGGTGTGTTTTGGACCACATTTACTTAGACAAGTTTATAGACATTTCTTTGCTTTTGGTCACATTCACCTAGACTAGGTTATACCCATTCCTTTTCTTGTAAAGTAAGGTGTGATGTGAATAAAACTCGTGCTTTACTTTGGTGGTGATTGTGTACACATATAAGGTTTAAAAAACTTAAAATTCATAAAAGAAAGGAGGTGTCATTTAGTGTTTCTTGGAATTCATTTTGAAAGTTATCCTGTTACTGAATTTTTAAACAACTTAAACATGTTCCAGTTATTTTGCATTCACTGACTTGTTTATTTAAAAAGCTCTTAGCTTAAGTTGCTTCATGTGTTAACTTGTGAACTTTTGGTTGTTGCAACTTCTACACACTGCCCAATTCTTGTATCCAACATTACCAATTATGTTCATTTGTTTTAACAACATTAAAGAACCTTATTAGAAAAGGTGTTGATTAGCCTTGTTGGGATACGAGGTAGGCTACACTAGCGCAAATCAAAATTTCTACCGCGTATAACCAGGAAGAACTGCCGTATAAGGATCACGGGATTACCACTCGACGCACTACTGGTGCGGAAGATGTAGATATGCGTTGATGCAGTGAAGACGATCACGTAGTCGTACGTGGTCGATTAACGTAGTCGATCACGTCCAGCAGCTCCTCAGCAACTCGTCCACGTGCAGCAAGATCGCCTCCGGTACCGCGGCTCGTCGTCGGCTCGTCGTGGCTCGTCGGCGGCTCGTCGGCGGCTCGTCCAAGTGCTGCAGGCGCAACACCTCCAAGGTATCCACACGTGCAGGGAGGAAGCGTCGCAAGTCGGACTGCTAGATCCGCGAGTTGCAACAGGCGAGGGCATGGGAGGCGCGGCAGGTGTGTTTCGCCAAAGAGGTGTAAACCCTAGGGCGCCCCCACCCCTCTATTTATAGAGGTTCCTGATGGGCCTCTGGATCCGAGGCCCATTAGTACTCCTAAACCTAATCCAACTCGGATCAGATCCGAATTGGGCTTCCAGCCCCTTAAGTGTGTGACCCTATGGGTTCGGATACGTATAGACATGGCCCGAGTACTCCTACTCGGCCCAATAGTCGGTAGCGGCCTCTAGCAAGACGTGCCAACTCCTATACGCACACGAAGATCATATCAGACGAACCATCACAACATAATATACATGCTATTCCCTTTGCCTCACGATATTTGGTCTAGCTTCAAGCCGACCGCTCTTTCTCGATCCTGTGATTCGGAATCCCTTTGTAGGTTAACTCTTAACCGTACGTAGCATGGCCATGCATTTTCGGATCCGATCACTCGAGGGGCCCAGAGATATCACTCTCAATCAGAGAGGGGCAAATCCCATCTTGATTGACCATGTCTCATAGCATGCTTCTTGACAAACCCGAAAACTACCTTTATAACTACCCTGTTACAGTGTAGCGTTTGATAGCCCCTAAGTAGGTCGATCCACATCTAGAAAACATGCGACAATCTCAGGTCTAAGGACAAAGCGTATATGTTGTTTTAAAGAGAGAACTACTTCTCGTGTTGAGTCAGTCCTAACACATGTCTCCACATGTGTCCACATTATTAGTTCAACATCTCCATGTCCATGACTTGTGAAACATAGTCATCAACTAATACATGTGCTAGTCTAATATTCATGTGTGTCCTCACATGAACTCCGACTAGGGACAACTTTAGAATAACCATACAAGTAAAGAGTTTCACATACAATTCACATAATTGCAAATCAATTCAAGTAGCCTTTAATGGATATTCAATGAACACAATATACAAATCATGGATACAAATGGAATATCATCATCTCTATGATTGCCTCTAGGGCATACCTCCAACAAGCCTATGACCATTTCTTTTACTAAGTCATCATTTTATGACTAAGCATGACTATGCAAGATTAAGTTATTATGACCTAAAGCAATGCATAGTAACAACTTCGTTTTAAAAAGTAGGACACAAACATGTTTAGCGGCTTGCATTGGTTCTCTTTGGTTCCAAACTAGATTTCTATGCCAACCTCGGCTGTGGGTTCAAAGGTCACGTTCTCCGACAAATTGCTCTCTAACAGAATGAAATGCGTGCATGCATTAGAGATGATGCTATGAGTGCAAATGCTCATGAAATGCATGGAATGATAAATGAAACAGTAAGAAATCAATGAGTAACAAAACAACTTTGCTAACAACAATTCGAAATCACACAAGAATGACAAAAGAAACCATTTTGCACGAAATCAGGAACCAAACAACAGCAAAGATCTATATGTTGAAGATGAGCACAAATGGATTACCAAAGAAAACCCTGAGATAACATGGTTGGCATTATTTTTAAAAGACAGGACAAGCATAAAAAAAAATCGGGATTTGGTTCCACAATTAGCTAAGCACACACTAAGTTAGACATGCCTATGAGTCTTGTAGGAAAAAAAATCAACCACATCTCATGACCAAGTATATTTCTAACATAAAGAAAAAAGTTTTAGTGCAACACAGGACTAGTCTCAGGTAACTAGGAGGTATGCCTACTTAACTAAGGATTTCAATCATGCATGAAGACTAACACAAGTGAGTTCATAGTTTTCCTTTATATACCATTGTTTTAGTGTGATTAATTTGAGCATAAAGCCAAGTCACATTTGGTCATGAACAAAGATCCGATCATGCTAGTTAGAAAATTCTTAAGTGGGATGACAGGGCATAGTAGAGCTACAACACAAGCTCGAGAGCTTCTGAAATCTAGCTATAAACCATACCAAAACATGTCATAACGAAGAGACAAACTAATTGCATGATAAACTAGATAAGCATGAAATTACCTTCACTAACAGAAGATAATCAATACAAAATCATGAGAGTTGGATTCACTTCAAAATCAATTTTTAATGTGGAGATATAGATTAAATAAGTTAAACTACCATTAAGCATATTAAATCTAAAAAGGTTTGTAAATCAACCAGACAAGTATCAACAACACTTTACCTAGATTCTATGTGGAACACAAAGGCTAAAAGAGGTGGTATCATCATTTTATCAATTTTCCACTATTTATCATGCACTTAGCAATATTAACATAGCAAGTAAGCATTTAAATCTAAAACAGTAGGAACACCATGTATTCTACTAACACAAGTTATGGATCTGAAACATGCATGTTAAAAGGAGGCTAACAAAAGAGATTTCACAATTTTTAGAGCACTATGTGATTTATAAAAGATTTAATGGCTTTCACACAAAATAAATCATATCACAAAATCTAAAACAGCAACGTGCACAAAATAATTTTTGAAATAAACTAGCGCCTTGGGCTCCACCATCTTGCAGATGGCCTGGCGCGTCTGCCGCCTAACAAGAGCCGTGCCCCTAGCCTCTGTCCTGCTACCCTGGACTGGTACGTCCTCGCCAGAGTTGTCAAAATAGGAGTCTGACTCCGAGTCCAAGGCAGCAGGTAGCTGGTTGGTCTTAGTGGTTGGGCGAATCTTGGGTCGCTGTTGTTCGCCCCTTCTAGGAAGCTGTTAACACCAAAATTTGGAAATATGCTGTGAAAGGAAGGAATCGGCCGATGATGCAAAAAATGACAAAATCTCCTAACTAAGGCTATTTGCGAGCTGGCCGTAGAGATCAGGAACATGTGCATGAAGAAAGAGAAAGCAAGAAAGCTAGAAGATTAAAAGAAGTCAACGCACACATGTACACGGCAAGAGTTCCAACAGTTTGGCATCCAAGGGAAGCGCACGTACGGGAGGTTGTTTTATAGAATAAAATATTTTGGAGATAGAGTTGGTTAGGGATAAGCTTGATTAGAGATAGAGTTGGGTTAGTTAGAGATAGAGTTTTGATTAGAAAATATTATGTACGTGACTTGCCTTGTATGTGATTAAAATGCCAATTATGTAACGTCAAAGGCTATCCGCCCTATAAATAAATATAAAGGGTCCTGGCCATTGTAACTATCATCACACGATCAATAAACAAACATATTTACCTTTACCTTTCGGCTCCACGCCATTGCCCTAGGAGTAGGAGTAATGTAGTTTCTCGACGAGTTCCTTCTAGCAAGCTGGGCTGCATCGACCTCGATCTCTGGCGAGCTGCAAGTTCTATCACCAGGTGTTCTAGGCTTTAACCACCAGGCGCATCGCTGTGGTTTCGTCTAGTTTCATCTACCAGTTATCGAGTATCTTGGATCTTTGACTTACGGCGCATCGCTTCTGTCTCGATCTAAGGTATTCACCAGTTATCCCGCCTTGATTAAGCTTGCATCGGCTGATATTTGTCTGTTCTATTGTCTTGCCGTTTACGACATATTAATTGTTATTAATTCTGTCGGAATAGACGATAGATCTATTCTTAATAGCTTGTTGCATCTTAATCTTGGCTACCCTTTCGAGTGCTGTTGGGATTAAGTTTCGTTATGATTGGATTCATCGGCTGGCGAGGTTCAGATTAACATCCTGCTAAATATTTCTAGACTGCAACTACCGGGCGCATCGCTGTGGTTTCACCTAGAGATATTGGTGGAGAGTTTAGTTTAGATCTCATCGGCTTGTAGCTCTAGCTATGGTGGAGCAGCAGCTCAACAGCATCCTGTTTTCTATCAGCCGTCTGGCTGATGGTTATTGTAAATTATATTAAATCGGCCCGATCGGCCGACTCCATCGAACTTCGAGAGAATTATCTCCACCTTGTTAGTTGAATGGTCAAACTGACTGGCACGCCCGCGCACACCATGCACGCCGATTTGGATTCTGCACTGGAGTTAAGCAGATCTCCCAGGTCCTCATGTGGTGATGCAGGGTCCACCATCATTAGGATTGTCAATAGAAGCGGTGCCTGATAGAAAAACTCACACCCTTGGCTCTAAAAAGTAAAATAGTATCAAGCAAAAATAGATGCAAAAGCGAAGAAAATAAGCCAAATGATGAAATCAATAACTTACCAAATTGGCCAGCCTCAGGAGGGAGTACACCTTGGGGCAGTGTTTGTTCTTGGTGATGCCATCGAAGAACTCGCAAACCCAGCCGGTGACCTCTTCCGAGGTAACCTTCCGCTGTACTTCCCGGGTCGGATCCAGTGGTCCCGAGTATTCGTACGCTGGATGGACCTTGTCCTTGATTAGTTGTGTTAATCTTTGGGAGAAATTGATGCTCACAGCTCCTGCTATGAGCCCACATCTCTTCAGGTCGGCAATCTCCTTTAGCAGCTGGTTGAACTGGACCATCTCCTCAGAGGTTAGCTGGTTCGACCATTCCGGCCTTGTCACAAGTGCATACCCGACACGAGGCGGCAACTCGGGCTTCTGGTTGGCAACAAGGAACCACTCCTTGTGCCACCCCTTGTTTGAATCTTTGAGCTACAGGTCAAAATACTCGATGACCCTCTTCGGCCGCAGCAAAAATCCATAACCACCGATTACCCTTGGTTTCCCCTTCGTCGTCACCGGTTTCAATTGGTACATATATCTCCACATATTAAAATGGGGGGGGATTCCGAGAAATGCTTCGCACAAATGGATAAACACAATGATGTCGAGTATGGAGTTAGGGTTCAGATGCACTAACTCAATCTTGTCGTACTCCAGCAATCCACGGAAGAAATCCCCATCGTGATCCCGAATCCCCACTCGAAGAACGCCACAAAGATGACGGCCTCGGCCTTATCCTCGATTGGGAATTCCTAGCCCTCGATCACCTTCCAGTCCAGGAGGGATTTGGGTTCAAGCAGGCTAAGATCAACGAGGGCCTAGATCCGTTCCTCAGTCATCACGGACTTCATCCAGTAGGTGGATGGATACGGTGCCTGCTCCACCACCATTTCTTCGGTTTCTAACCCTTGCGATGCAGATCGAATGTAGGCAGGCCGCTTAGTTCACATACAGCGGGGAATAGCGGCGTGGTGGTAGTGATTATAGCCTTCGGGTGGAGGAGCGATGGATGTGGTTTACAGATGCAGCGGCGTGACTAGGGCTCTGTCACACCCTAAAATTTTTGAATTTCAGGATGTGATGAAAAGGAATAATTAAACAATGATTTTCTCAAAATTTTAAATTTTTCCCAACATTTATTTTCTTGACAGGAAATGTAGTATAGGAAAAATAATTGGTTGTTTTTCTGAATTAAATAAAATCTAGGTATTTCTTGAGTGAAAAAGGTTTTAATATGCATTTATATGATGTCCAGACCCTTCCGAGAATTTTCTAGCTTTTTCTAGAATTTATTCTCCTTTTTCTAAGAGCTAAATCTATTTATTAGAAGGCTCTATATTCCTTTCATAGATTCCAAGTATTTTATATGGATTCCTTGTGTCCCAATCCAACTCTGACATTTATCTCGGAATTTTTGGAAGTTTCTATATATTTTTCTCGCTTTACAAAATGAGTCCGGCTATTTCTGGAATTGTTTTCGTGCAGATAAATAAGTCCAAAAATTCAGAAAATAGAAAAGTCGACCCAAAAATAACTCTTTCTGAACCCGTCCTATATATGTGTGTGTGTGTGTGTGTGTGTGTGTGTGTGTGTGTGTGTGTCTCGCCGCGAGGATAACCTTTACGCGAGTTGGCTCTCCTAGCTCCGTAGATACTTCAAAGTTCAATCTTCGTCAAACTCCAGTGAGCTTTTCCGACGAAACCATGGACTTCCGGTGAAAACTGACACCACTATGGAGCTCCACTCTTCGAGCTCTACGCCATGGTGTGGTGGATTGTGCGAATCCGATGACGGCTCCGTCATCCTCCCCAACTCTGGTGAGCTCCTCTCCAACTCTGGCGACCAAATCCAGCAAAATCGTAAGTCTTCGGCCGAAGGTGAGCACACCATCACGTTCGTATCGTCGTTCTCGATCCATTTTGCCATTCAAGCACGAGTTTGAACTCCGTCCCTAGCAATCCCCTCTTTCTATATCTTCTTCCTATGCCGTTCACCGCCAGCCATGGCTTGGGCCCTGTGCGCCGCCGCCGCGAGCCGCGCACCACCGCCGCCTAGCGTCACCCCTGTCCCGGCCGCCGCCGCCAAGTGCCCCCCCTCTTGGCCCAAGCGCCGCTGGCAGACTAGCCGACCGAGTGGCTAGGGCCGGCCGGGGGTTGAAGATAAGCTATTTTTGCACTTAGCCCCCTAAAAGATCCTTTAATCTTTAGTAGTTTCTTTGTGTCTTGGCAAACCTACAAATAACCCCCTGAAGAAGTTAGATCTTTTCAACTGAACCCAAGTTGTGAACTTATGCAGATCTAACTCCGACCTTAGATCTATTCACAAGCACTGTGCCATGTGTCTTGTTAATCTTCCTTGCTAGACGCTGAAGTCTATAGTTAATCACATCTAGGTCCTTCCAATCCTGTTTAGCTCACAGAATCTATGTTTTAGCTTCGTTTTAATCCGTTCAAGTTGTGTTAGGCTCATGATAACATAAATTATATGATAGTGGTGATGTTTTTCATCATGCATGTCTTCAAAAATAAATTTAATATTAATTTTATTAATGCCTATTTGAATGCCTTTTCTTAATGAGAATTTAAGTAGTGTCTACATCGATTTTTCATAAACAATATTAACTGGACTAATACTATTTAATTGAGTTTTCTAAATCAAATTAATATAGAGTGTATCTCGGCTTTTCATAACCATACTTAATTTGATTAATGTTCAAATCAACTTTCCTAAATAAAAGATGATTAGGTTTTTACACCGGCTTTTATAAATAAATCTTAACATGATTAATACCAATGTGAATATGTTTTCAATAACAATTTGATCCACTAGAATCATAAAGCATACGTTAGATGTTTCATATAGTTTAGCCTTTCTAAACTATATGGTATAATCTATACTTCAATATTTGTAATTAAAATACGGTTAAGTTATAACTCAGTTTTTCTTAAGTATTGATAAAATGACTAATGTCAATATGAAATGTGTTTTCTAAATAAAGTTTGTTTAGCCAACACGACATATGTGTTTATTCGATTAGTTGTTCTCACCTTTCTAATGTTAAGTGTGCAATGGGTATAATTTATCACAGATATTTATGAATAAAACTTGACTATGGTTTACCTCGGTCTTTGCAAATAAAGTATAAATTGCATTAATTCCAACTTAGGGTATTTTCTTTCTGAAATATCCTTTACATATGTTTTGCAAAATTAAAATAAACCTAGCATCTAGTCTTTTGTGCTGTCATAAACATAAATCGTTCGATAGCCATTCTTTGTCAGCTTTAGCTCAGTATCACTTCTGAAGATCTAGTATTTTGTAAAGCTTTAGATCTTTTCAATTCCAGTTTCAGCTCAGACCCTGTTTCTTCTATACATCTAACCAAGCTTTTCCTTTTCAAGCATAGTTGCTTTAGTGATCCAAATAGTTTATCTTAGAGTTTTTGTTCTACCTAGTAGTCTGATCATGCTTGTCCCTATTTTTCCTATAATCCTATATCCATTTCATAGCTGTCCTATATCCTAGTTGTCTTGTTGTGAGTCAGCTATGTTCTTTATGGCTAAACCTTTTGCAACCATCTCTTTAGAGCCAATCTTGTTAGTTTGTTTCTCCTCTAACTAGTTCAGTTTAGCTTTGACTAGTTTGTTGCCCGTGCGGCCTAGTTGTTCTCTCCGTAGACTAGTCTTTCCTAAACTATAGTTTATGCTTTTCTTCTATGCTCTAGAGTAGTCTGTTTGTGTTGTTCTCATTTGTTTCACCTTAACTTATGCGCTAGCAGTGTGTGTTTACATGTTGCTTGATTTTAAAATCAAAGTTAAATGTGAACTTGACTAATTCTTATTCAATTAGTTTTCTAAATAAAAGTTGATTAGGTTCTATCCCGATTTTCATAAACTAAGATTTAAATGATTAATTCCTATTTATAACTAGCTCTTCTAAATAAAATATATCTAGTGTTATACATTGGTTTTCATAAATAAAGTTAATATGTTTAATGATATTATAAATGCCTTTTCCACATTAACATGTTTAGTTGAACACGAAATACTAAGTTGTTCAATTAGATGTCTTATATACATGCTCTGGGTTTCTAAAGTTAATTGTTAAATTGGCACAACTTATACTTGAGTATTTACAAATAAAATATGATTAAGTTTATCGTGTTTTCAATGATTAAATATAACTTGCTCAATTCCAAATAGGGTATTTCTCTGAAATAACCTATGTGCATGCTTTTATTTAATTAAAATGGATCAAGCATATAGTCTTTTTATTTCTTTTATAAATCAAACCTCTTGATAGTTTTGCCTTGTCGGCTATAGTTCCGTTCTCAGCGTTTCCAGCATTTGCATGATCCTAGAATTGAGCTCTATCCTTTAGTACGCTCTTTTAAAGCTTTTCTTTGAGTAGTGTATTGTTCTTAGTTGTACTTGTTTGTTTGCTTGTATGTTTGTGCCAGTGATTGCATCAAGTAGAAGGATCGTTGTTTGAAAGATTTGAAGATTAAGAGAGCAAGAGCTGAAGAGCAGTAAGAATAACTTTACGTTGGAGAAAGGAAAGTGTCCCTAACCATCCTTGTACCTATGCTTTGTTCATAATATCATGATAATTTTAATTGGAACATGGAGCGACCACCTTGGAAAACAGTGCAACCACGAGAACTATATGGCTCTTGTCTTGGCTAATTAATTAGAAACTCTAGTTCGTGGTAGTTTTACCCAAAAGGGGCAAGAGGGGGAGACAGTAGTAGGTGTATAACCCGGCCCTCTTGGCAAGGGACCTTTGCTAAGACCCTATGCCCACTAGAGAGGTTTATGCATTGCGCTGATCATGAAAACTTAGCGAGCTATCCTTACTAGGGAATCTTTGTAAAGGCCTCGTAGCGTCCCTATGCAGTCACACCTCGGTAGTGTGATGAGTGCCTGATCAGCACAACATGGTTGCGTCTAAAGTTCTTCTAAACTTTTACACGACTTGTGGTGAAAGTGTACAACCTCTGCAGAGTGTAATACTGATCGATCAGCCATGCTCACGGTCAAGAGTGGGCTGGACCCTCACATGATTAATCAAACTTGAAGATGGACTTAAATCGTTATTCTAGTTATTTCTTGTGGCCTTGCTGAGTACCAACCGTAAGTGTACTCACCCTTGCTTACTGCTGCTCAGAAGAGGAAGGTGTGTGAAGTTTTCTGAAGATGATGCTAAGTTCTAGGCGTACGCAGCCCCAGTCGATTGCCTGTGAAGTTTGGAGTCTCTGTTTTCAAGATTAAGCTATATTTCTCTGATAGACTTGTAAGTCTTTATTTATATTTCTTTATGTGATATTGTTGTTGTGATTCACTTATGATGTCACTATATGTATGAAACTAGATTCTGGCATACATATTGATAGCACTTGGTTTTGTTTTAAAACCGGGTGTGACAGGCTCTCAGGAGCGGCGGTGATGGTGTTGGCGGTGTTGGTGTTTGAGTGCGAGTGGAGTGGAAATGAAAATGGAACTGTGCCCCTTTGGCTTTTGAAGAAGTTGATGGTGTAAACCTAGCAACAAAATCCATGGATCCCTTGTTATGGTGCACGTGATAGACGGAATCCGTGGGTTTTCTGTTAAGTCTCACGGTGTGCCTCTGTGGCTCCTCCAGTCCTCGCACTCGGGGTCCTGTTAAGTCTCACGGTGTGCCTCTGTGGCTCCTCCAGTCCTCGCACTCGGGGGCTGGACGCCTATCTTAGGTCAGCGTGCCTCCATGGCTCTGCCAGTCCTCACGTTCAGGGGTTGGGTACCTATCTCTGATCAGGGTGCTTCCGTGGCTCTGCCAGTCCTCGTGCTCGGGGGCTGGGTGCCTAATTTCAGGTCAACGTGCCTCCGTGGCTCCGCTAGTCCACCTGCTCGGAGGCTAGGTGCCTAATTTCAGGTCAGCGTGCCTCTGAGGCTCCGCCAGCCCTCACGCTCAGGTGCTGGGCGCCTATCTTAGGTCGGCGTGCCTCCATGGCTCTAGCTCTACTAGTCCTCGCGCTCGAGGGCTGAGCACCTATCTCAGGTTGGCATGCCTCGGTGGCTTCGCCAGTCCTCGCACTCGGTGGTTGGGTGCCAATCTCAGGTTATCGTGCCTCCGTGGCTCTGCTAGTCCTCATGCTTTGGGGCTGGACGCTTAATTTTAGGTCAACGTGCCTCCGTGGCTCTGCCAATCCTCACGCTCAGGGGCTGGGTGCCTATCTCAAGTTAGCGTACCTCGGTGGCTCCGCCAGTCCTCCCTTTCTATGGCTAGGCGCCTATCTTAGGTTAGCGTGACTCTATGTCTCTGCTAATTCTCGTGTTCGGGGGCTGGACGCCTATCTTAGGTTGGCGTGCCTCCATAGCTCCCCTAGTCCTCGCGCTTGCGGGCTGGGTGCCTTCCGCCGACTAGGACAACTCAGACGGTCCAGCATCAATGTCGGCTCAGCAAAATTGGCCTCGAGGTGAGTCTTGACTCGATTCTCTTCATCAATATCCACCCATCACAACAACCAAGATGGAGCCAGACTGAAAGGACAACGACGATCATTCCACCTCGGCACGAATCAAGCTATGTCCTATTTTCAATTAAATATTGTATGGCTTCTATAAATCTTCATACTCCTTGGTTCTCCTATGTTTCTTTGACTTTCGTCGACCACCCTGGTCATACCCTAGTCATACCCTGACCGCTTATATAGCTTGGTCCATCAACTAAATGGGCAGTCGAGGTTGCGCCCAACAAATGCTCAGTGCATGCTTCCATTTTTCTGCACAGTTCCGACAGTTTTGCAGCTTGTCTATCTCTCTTAATAGTTGTTAAAGTACTCGGGTAGCACACGCTTTAATTCGTGAGATGGTGGAGAGGTATAGCTGCAATGTTTCTTGGTTTGCTCGGGCCGTCAGGACGGGAGGGGTAGAAAGGAATGTTTTGAGTTCCTCGAGGGCCTTGCGGGCCTCATCATCCTACTTGAACTTGTCTGCCTTCTTGAGCAACTTGAAGAGGGGAGTCCCTTTTCGCCGAGCTTGCTAATGAAGCGGCTAAGGGCCACCATCATGCCTATAAGCTTCATGAAGTCTTTCTTGCCAGCTACCTGCACCATGTTTCTGATGGTGTCCACCTTGCCAGGGTTGGCTTTGATGCTGTGTTGGCTGACCAAGAAGCCTAGGAGCTTTCTAGATGGGACACCAAAGATGCATTTGCCCGCGTAGAGTTCCCAACGATAGGCCCGAAGGCTATCGAAGGTTTGGGCAACGTCAGCGATGAAGTTTTGTTCATCTTTGGTCTTGACGACCACATCATCGACATAAGCCTCTATGTTTTTGCCAAGTTGATTCTTGAGGCAACCCTGGATTACCTTGTGGTAGGTGGCACCGGTGTTTTTTAACCCAAAGGTCATGGTGTTGTAGCACTAGATGTTGTAGGGCATTATGAACACAGTCCTATCTTGGTTGGCGGGGTTGAGGGCAATATGGTGATAGCCCAAGTAGCAATTGAGGAAGCATAGCAGGGTGCAACTAGCCGTGGAGTCCACAACTCTGGTCGATGTGAGGAAGAAGGAAGGCGTCTTTAGGGCAGTGCCTGTTGAGATCGGTGTAGTCGATACAAATTCTCCATTCACCGGTTTTATTTTTTATAAGGACTAGATTTGCTAACCAGTTGGGGTGCTTACATTCATGGATGAAACCAGCAGCTAAGAGCTTATTTATTTCTACCCTAATGGCCTCCTTGAGATCTTTAGCGAAATGGTGAAGCTTCTGCTTGACCGGCCTTTCTGTCTTGCTCAGGTCCAAGGAGTGCTCAGCCAGCTCCCGCGGGACACCGGGCATATCGACTGGTTTCCACGCGAATATGTCTGAGTTGTCCCAGAGCAAACTGGTGAGTGCGTCTTTCTATTTGGGGGTGAGGCCGGCCCCGATGAGGGCCGTCTTGGAGGGGTCTTCCAAGCCGAGGCTGATCTTCTTGACTTGCTGGTCAGGCTGCAGCGCCATGGGCATTGGGCTCACCTCTAGGATCGTCAACTAACTCTGGTCTACCTACTTGGACTCGGTGAGCATCATGGTTGCATTGGCTGAGTATTCTAGGGTCTCGGTGAGCTGCATGGCTTCTGTGTCACACTTGTAGGACGTTTCAGCATCGCCAAAGATGGAGAGGATGCCGTTTGGAGTCGGCTTCTTGAGGATGAGGTAGGTATGGTTGGGAATTTCCATGAACCTTGCTAGCATTTGCCTGCCAAAGATGGCATGGTAGGAGGTCTTGAAGTTGGCAACCTTGAAGGGGAGGTGCTCAGTGTGATAGTTGTCAGGGGTACCGAAAGTGACCAGCAGGATGACTCTCCCAATAGGATAGGATCCTTTGCCGTGTACTATGCCGTAGAACAAGTCTTCATAGGGAATGAGCCGCTCCAAGTTGAAGTCCATGCATTTTAGGGTCCTGATGAAGATGATGTTCAGGCCGCTGTCGACATCGATCAGCACCTTGGAGAGGAGGACTCTGTCTATGGTGGGACACACCACTAGCGAGTAAGACCTGGGGTCCTGGAGGTGCACCCAATGATCCTTCCTAAAGAAGGTTATGGGCATCTCCGACCAGCGCAGATACTGGACTGGTGTGACGGAAACGAAGTGCACTTCCCACCTTTGCAACTTGTGCTTGCGGTTGCTACAGAAAGCTTTAGGGCCACCGATGATGATGTTCACTTCCCGCTCGATGTGCTGGAACTCACCGTTGTTGTTTTCAGCGCCCTGATTGGCATCGGGGTTGGGCTGGTCATGGTGCTCTTCTCTGCGTTGGTCATCACGGTCATCACGATGGAGGTTGTCGCGGTCGTCGCGACGGTGATTGTCGCGGTAGTTATCTTCCTAGCAGTAGTCGTTCCGGCGAGGCCACTTATATTTCACCAGGGCACCGAGCTATTTCTTGAGGACCGTGCAATCCTGAAGATTGTGGCATGTGTCCTTGTGGAAGGGGCATAGGGCATTCAACGTATCATCAAACTCCTCCTGAAGGAAGGTTGTCTGCCTCACAGGGTCAGCTTCGGCGGCGAGGACCTCAAGGGCCATGTTCCGACGTCGAAAGGGCTCCGACCGGGGCTAGTGCTGGTGGTCTTGATGGGTCAGCGGTTCGTAGTCGTTGTTATGGTGATTCTTGTCATCCTCGAATTGGACGTTATCAGCCTTATCTGTGTCGGCTTGAAGGTTGACAATCTGCATCATGTGTCCGACCATCTTGGGAGCAGCCTGGAACATGGTGCAGAACATCGAGCGGTTCTTGATGCCGGTGCAGAAGTACTAGATGACATTGCGGTCTTCAACGCGCCTGTTGCAGTTGTCGAAGAAGCGGTTGAAATACTCGTGGAGAGTTTCGTTACTCTGCTGGTGGACTTGGGCGAGGTTTTCCGTGTTTCTAGGTCGGGTGTAAGTAGCCTGATAATTCTAGGTGAGGGATTTGGCGAGCTGACCCCAAGTGTTGATGCAGCCTTGTGAGAGGTTCTCGAGCCATAGGAGAGGTACGCTTCCTATCACCACCGGGAAGTAGGCGGCCATCTGGTCGTAGGTGCCATTAGCAGCCTTAATTGCGGTGCAGTGCATCTTTAGCCAGATCGTCAGGTCGGAATGACCATCGTACTTCTCATTGATGGCTTGTTTGAAGGTGGGTGGCCACTGGACAGCCCTAAGGCGAGGGGTGAACGCGACGAACCCGTCGATGTCCATGTCATCATCTTCCATGAGGTGGTATTGTACCAGCGTGGCCTTGGGGCGTGCACTGTTATCATGCTGGGTGGATTGTAGGCATTGCTAGGGGTGCCGTAGCAACAGTCGTACTCGTTAAGACGGCGTAGCTCTTCCTCCTGGCGGTTGCGGGCTTATCGCTCCACGTCATGATTTGGCTAGTTGCCGACCCTTGGAGCGCCAAAGTCATGGTCATACTGGGCACGCCGGTAGATCTCCGCCTCGTCCCGCTCCTAGTGATGGTTATTGAGCTCACCACGATGGTCACGGCGGTTGTCATGGAGGTCGCAGTCAGGTGGCTGACCAGGCCGGCCACGGCATTCGCCGTCTCCTCATCCATCGCGGCAACGGTTGTTGCGGTTGTGGTTATTTGGTCAGCGATCGTCATCATCGGGGTGGTGGTTGTTGCTTTGGGATTGGTCCACCTCCTCCTTCTGAATGGGTTCCAGCCAACCTTCCCTGCGGCTGCCGTGATCGGCTCGGCTGCGATCGGATCTACTCTGGGTAGATCAGCTTCGGGAGTGTCGGGTAGATGTAGATTTTGAGTGTGAAGATCGGCTTCTTGAGCATTATGGGGCCTAGGCCCTTTCCTCGATCTGGGTGTTGGCGACGCGGATGCATGTCCGGATCCACTGCAGTTGCTCCAAGTTTGGAAGGTTTTCCAGGTCAGAAAAAATAGCCCCCAGGTTGGCCTAGGTTTGGTGAATACGTCATGACCGGCCTGCTCGAGGTCGGCCTATAGATTGCGGGCACGTAAGGGACGCCTGCTTCAACCTCCAGCGTCATTGTAGCCACCATTGATGGCGCAGTGGGGTGCCGACGGGATGGGCGGTACGTTGACAGATGACGAACGTGCTCGGCTCATTCCTGTTAGTGGCGTCTGCGGCGGTCCTGGTTCCTCTCGTTGCGCCCTTCCTCCTAGGAGGAAGTTTCACCATCACGAGGAGGTTCGTCGGCAGAGACAGCGAAGACTTCCCAATCTTGTAACGTAGAGCTTCCATCATCACCCTCGCCGTAAGGGTTTGGGGTTAGGGCGAAGCGAGGGACCTGGAACTTGCCGCAGTCGAGAAACTAGGTGGGTTCGGGTGGGTCGTCAGATTGGATCTTGAAAGACTGCATGAGTTTTTTGAAAAATACAACATCTGAGTTCTTGATGCCAAAAGGGGCATGGGGAGAGCCCTATGCCAACTTTTGGGGGTGTAGTGCTACCTCAAAGAGATTGATGCACTCAGCAATGGTGTTGCTGATGCGATCGAGCCCCGCGATTAGATCGGAGGGTGTCGGTGGACGGGTTGCTGCGAGGATGTGTGGGACCCTCTCTGAGAGAGAGAAATCGCCAACCTTCTAGGCAAGCGGCGTGATGATCCTCGGGTGAAGACCTTGCTCCGTTGAAGTAGATCCAACGGATGCCGAGCTGGCGGCGGACGCTGAGTCGGCGAAGGAGGCCGTGGAGTCAAAGTCCACTGGCATGCTCCTGAAGCGGAGCTGGGTTGGATTGGCGAGGAAGTCCTTCATGCTCTTAGGGAAGATGACGCGCGGGGCGGGATGCCATCGAGTCATTGCAGAGGATCTCACGATCACCCCTACATGGCGCGCCAACTGTCAGATTTGGTGACCGGTAGTCCATCAGGGGGTTACCCAGGTGGTAGATTTGTAGGCGGGGGAGATCGTAAGACCAAGAACTCGAATGGTGATGTAGAGACGCAGGGTTTAGACAGGTTCAGGCCTCCGAAGAGTAATACCCTACGTCCCGTGTTCTGGTGGTTTGTATTGCTGATCGCAGGTGCGAAGAGTTAACATGAGGTGGGATAACCTACCCTCAGGAAGGTGCCCCTAGCCGCCTTATATAGGCTGATGACTTAGGCTTACAATCCGATAGGATCTAATCCTAGTCAGTTGTTACATGGAAAACAATTTGAGTCGATTTACAATAAGTATCTTGTGATATCCGGACTGAATTGATTCACCCGACCTGCTGGCTTGTGCTCCAAATGTCTTCATGCCTTGGTCCGCACGGCGTGGTCGGGTGGACACCCTTGTCAGGGCCGGCCAATATCCTGGTCAGTGGGACCTGTGGGTACTCTTATCCCTCAAAAATTTATCCTTTTTGTTTCTCCATGCACATGTGGAGTTTAAGTTAAAATTTTGGATGATGATAGTAGACATCATAGCACATGTTAGAAAAATTCATTGTGAAATTTTTATCAATATATTGATAGGATACGATATTTAATAATAAATTAATTCTTGGGATACAAAATTAAATAAAAATAATGATGAAAAATTCATAATATAATTTTTAACATACATTGTTGCGTCCACTACCACCCTACAAAATTTTAAATTGAAATTGAACTTGTGTATGAAGAAAAATATAAATTGTGTTAAGGGTAAATTGAACTGAGTAGCATAGTTTAGGGATATATTGAACTAAAGAATACTTTAGGGGTACGAAGAAGACATGCTCATTTCTATATTGAACTAAAGAATACTTTAGGGGGACGAAGAAGACATGCTCATTTCTTTTGGCCCGAGATGAGAACAGGCATGGGAGCATTTATTGCCCATTACACAATGTCAAAAGGCTAAATCACAACTTAATCCTTATAGTTTGCATATGCATATTCCTATTCCTAGTGCACCTAGGAAGGATATTTTTATAGACTTTGATTTCGGATTGCGTAGGGAGGGATAACATTTTGTTGTTATGCTGATTTGTTCTTTCATGAAATAGTTCACTTGCATTGAGTGCCCAGTACTATAGTTTCTTATTTGTGAAACTAAATTTCTTACCAATTTTGGAGCTTTACGGAGCAAATTGGAGCCTCATTTTTGTTCTATACTACTTTTCATCCCAAACTGATTGACAAACCGATTGACTATCTTTGTTTTTAAAGAGAACATATGTGATAGGAGCACATGGCCCATGTTGAGCTTTCTTATAATCGTTCACAACATTCTAATGCTAAGATGTGCCCTTTTGATATTTTTTATGATTTTGTGCCACGTGCTCCTACTGATTTGTTTCCTCTTTCATCTTTGAAAAGATTGAATTTTGATGCAAAACAATATGCTGGACTTATGTTAAATACAGCATGAGACCACTAAAGAGACCATAAAATGCATGAATGCTAAATAAAAACTTTCTGGTAGTAAGCACTTAAATGATATAATTTGACAATATGTCGGGTAAACCGCTGAATATCTCGATCAAAACATACACCACGAATCTCACGCGATGGTGCGCATATATAATTCAAACAACACAGAGTTAACAAAAATTAAGGTATAACACTTAGCTTTTACAAGAATGATACATAGCTTTAAAATGCACAGCGGAAAGAAAATTGAAATTAGGATAAATTAAGATAGAAGAAAGATAGAAACAATGACGAGTAGAGGACAACACATTGAGCCCATCAATGTGCCATCACAAGGAACCAACACCACCTGAAATAGGGTCACAAACAACAACTCTAAATATACTAATACTCAGCAAGGCTTACCCGACTAGGGACAAATAAGTTATGTACACAATTGAGAAGCAACATGATCACGATCAAAAAATTTTATTGATAAAAATTAAGAATTACTAATTGGATGAAAATTCACATGTCCATCTATTTTGCTTAATACGTTATAATTGTAATGTTTGGACTGTAGATGTACCAATTTAGCAAGTTATTGCATTAAATTCAGTATTTTACAAGTTGTTGGACCAATCTGCACCTAGTATCAAGTCGTTATATTAAATTGAGCATTTTATAAGTTGTTGGACTAATTTGTACTCATCTGCCAAATTACCGTATGGTGGATGCAATTTACTCTAGTCAAGCCATCAACATCCATCAAATTAAAGTTTTCCCCTCTCAGCAAAAGGCCGGAAACACACTAGTAACTACTCATAGTCAGCCAGACAATAAACATTTACAAATAGATTCACGCCACAACAAACAAAAACATGTTAATGGAACATGAAACATATGCTTGAAAGCATACTTGTACAATATTTCGTATTATGGATAGAAAAGTAGCTTAATCAGTTTGGCTAATTCAACTAATTCATTTTTAATGTTAGAAAGAGAAATGATATAGTAATTGGTTAAGCTGAATAAATTAGAATTTTGATTATATTAGTTTGATTTTATGGTTCATTTTTTCTAAACTTTTAAACAGAGAAAGTTCGGGCCTTCTTTTTTATTAAAAAAATATATAAAGTTTGCCTGAAGTTTCCGACTTGTAGTATCCAGGTGTTCAGAAAAGCGAGTTCCCAGTGTTATTCCTTGCAAAGACATGTGCATGACATGCGCACACGAAGTGCAAATGCGTTTATTTGATGTCTCGAATGCTGCTGTAGCTCCTCTGTTTTGCGTTTAAAGCAGAGAAACGTCCTCTGTTCTCGTTCAGTTCCAAATCCAACCGTCCAAGAGTCAGCCCCACGCCCAGGCGAGAAAATGGAGGCGCTCGTGGTGCGGCGGCTTGGTGAACCCACGGCGGCCCCCGGCGGCGAGGCCTCCCCGTTCGCCGCAGTATCCGGAGACCATCCGGTGCCGGAGCTCTCGTCGCCGACTGCCGTTCGGGTGCGTGTCGCGGCGACCAGCCTCAACTTCGCCACATTCCTCCAGGTGCAGGGCAGGTACCAGGAGCGGCCCCCGCTGCCGTTCGTGCCCGGCTCCGACTACGCCGGCGTCGTCGATGCCGTCGGGCCCGGCGTACGCGGGCTCCGCCCCGGCGACCGCGTCTGCTCCTTTGCGGGCCTCGGATCCTTCGCCGACTTCATTGTCGCCGAGGAGAAGCAGCTGTGAGTTTGTTTCTTCTGATATCTTTTGGCTTAGAAGCTTCGAGTTGCTGTTTGATGTTGCGGTGGTTCGATCAGAACCTCGATTCGGGGTCTCTAGGGATAGAGTTTTAATGGAACACGGGTCCTTGGAAGATTAGGTGCGGAAAGGGGATCTCAGGAGCATAGGCGATATTCACTGTCTTATTGAAACTGATCAATATCTTGGTACTTTGTGTAGTAGGTTCCATAAATTGCGGGCTTAACAGTGAACATGAACATGTATCTGTTGAGTTCACAATCCAAAGATGGTCCTCCTTGTTTGATACAGTATTAATTGTGTTAGCTTGGAACTTGCATTGCAAATATATAACTGAAGATCGGGGTTTGTGTTCTTGTAGATATTAGGTAGGCAATGTACAGATAAACAGATAATACCTTTCTTCACCATACTCTGCTGTTAAGAAATAATAACAATGCAAATTACTGTTTTTTTCGACGAACAATGGAGGAGAGTTGTGTGTCATTTCATTAAGAGAGAACATGTACAACAAGTCATGTTACCATAACCCAACCCGAATACAAAACCCACTCCAGTTAACTTGGTCAAGCTCAAGCATCAACATTGTTATGGTTTTCTCAAAAATGGATGCTGCTAATCTTGTAGTGGATGTTTGGTATCCCCATTTGTTTGGTGTTTATTTTTAGTTCAGAACTTCCAGCAGCTGAACCATATCACAAGGACGCTTCCTGTTAATAATCAAGGATATGGCTTTTATCTTAGTAATACTTAATATGCATAACGACTGACATAGTACATAACATAATCAGTTCAAACTGAATTACTGCTGTCACTTCTGTTTGATGTAAATGTGTGCATGGAATCGAAACAAATGTTGTGTCATTTATGTATTAGTTATTTTATTTCTTTTATGAGATCTGCTGCTCAATCGGTATCATGTTTTTGTGAATCAGATTTTTAGTGCCTGATGGATGTGACCTGGTCGCTGCTGGGGCTTTACCTGTTGCATTTGGTACATCACATTTGGCCCTCGTTCACAGAGCTCAACTGAAGGCTGGCCAGGTCTCCTTTCTTCCATGTGATATGATATCTTTTTTTCTCAATTACGCAAGAGAGCTGAATATCATTGCATTAAGAGGAGGAAAAGTACATAGAGAACATGTAATATGGCATATGTTTTGAACTGGTGGGATCTGTGATATGATATCTTTTGGGCATTTTGATATTAATTCTTAGTTGGAAATACATCTCGAAATGTATTACTAGATTAAATTCCTTCTACTGTCCATGTCCTAGACTAACATTTGGATCGCAGGGATTATAAGTCTGTGTACTATGATGTTTATTCTGTGAATTCTGTAGACACCAGAGTAACAGACTAGTCAAGGTGTGGAGTTTTTGCAGTGTAGACTTGAAGTTGCCCATACAGTATGCATCTGTTCATTATCACAATGCTTTGCTGTGGTTGATAGAAACTCACAGGATTTTTTCTCATGTAGTTCAGTGAACTAATGCCTTGCACATCACCTAATATTAGCTGATAAGAATATGAAGGTTGGTTGTGATGCTCATTGTGTGTTGCTTGTCTTAATACTTATGATACATGTAAATACCCTTGATAGATGTAAATGAAAAGCTAATATGTGACAATGTGACCTATGTATCCCAGTACTTCATTTATTCTCATTTGGTTGTTGTAATTTCAGGTGCTACTTGTTCTTGGTGCTGCTGGTGGTGTCGGGGTATCTGCTGTGCAAATAGGAAAAGTTTGTGGTGCTGTTGTTATTGCAGTTGCTAGGTGATTGCCCTAGTGTGATTATTATTTCGCAATTTGGAATCTTTGTCGACCGTGTAGTGTTTGATGTCTAACTATACCTTCTCGTTGACTTTAGGGGGGTTGAAAAATTGCAATATCTCAAGTCCATAGGAGCCGATCATGTAATTGACTCAAGCAAGGATAATGTTATAGAAAGTGCCAAGTTCTTCTTAAAGGCTAGAGGCCTGAAAGGTGTTGATGTTTTGTATGACCCTGTTGGGGGAAAACTTACTCAAGATAGCCTGAAACTTCTCAATTGGGGTGCGCACATTCTGGTCATTGGATTTGCCAGTGGTGATGTACCAGTTATTCGAGCGAATATTGCTCTTGTTAAGGTGCGCTTATGCTCTTGCTAAGGTGTGCTTATGCATCAAAATATCAAGAATGTGGTTTTTCAGATTATCTTTATACTGTATTTTGGCTATCAGCACTTCTGCTGTGCCCCCTGTTTAAATTCACTACATTCTTAGAACGTAGTGTTTCTGACACACAAATCTAGAATTTGTATGTTCTTTTTGTCTGTCTTTTCTTGGTAAATTAAAAGGAAAACTAGAAAAACCTAGGAGGAACTAGGTGGCTTTGTATTAAGAAGAGAATAGGCAACCTCAACCAACTGAGCTAGGCTCAGATTCGTTCTTTTATTGGTAAATTGAAAAGAGGGTTCTGAATATGGAAATTACTACAAGATAACATTTGAGCTAGTTGAAAACTAATCATGTAATCAGTAGCGAACTTAAAGTAATGCTGGTTGCACCAGAATGTTTGTGGCAAGAAATAAGAGAAACAGTGTAATCAGTTAGTTGATGGCACATATACTGAATTTGAAGTTGGTATAAGGGGTCATTGGTGCTGGTGAAGAGAAATGCTTAATATCTAAGCAGTAAAGGGAAATTTCTGGAATAAGGATACTTACTGAAGACACAATTATTTTATTCACAAAGCTTCTGAAATAAGGATACTTACTGATGATACAATTATTTTATTCACAAATTATCTGTATTAATCACTAATAACTGCTCTAAAAGAAGAAACAACAAACTAACTTGTGCTTGCTGCTTCAGAACTGGACAATTCATGGTCTGTACTGGGGAAGCTACTCAACTCATCAGCCACGAGTACTCATTGACTCCCTCAATGAACTCTTGTCATGGCTTTCAAAGGGTCTTATAACTGTTCAAATTTCACACTGCTACAGGCTTGCTGAGGTAAGCAACATTGAATGGTTATCATGTTTCACATCGCACGGCCCAAAGGCACCAAGTTAGTACTAGGGTGGTCTAACTTGTAAGCACACACTATATTGCTTTCTATATTGTTAGTTACTTACTCCATCCATCCCAAAAAACAAGTCATTCTGGGATCCAAAATTTGTTCCAAAAAACAAGTCATTTTACCTTGTTCATTATATGCATGTGCATGTGGCAGTCAATTAGTGCCAAATATGTCTAATAAATAGGAGGCAACCAAGGTCATTTTACTTCCTTGTTAATCCGTAATAAAATTCCTACAGTGACTTGTTTTGTTGGGATGGAGGGAGTAGGTAACATGTTGTTTCTGGTGTCAAAATTGCTCTTCAGTCTTCATTATACTTATCAAGCTACTACTTTGGGCAATGTTAACATGGTAATGCTATGCAGCTGGAGCATACTATCTAGACAACAGCCCTTCTCCAGCTGAATGAATAATTATGTGTTTTGTTAAATTTCTTCGAACAGAGTTTCAATGAATGTATGCCAATCATCTCGAATAAAGAATGTATGTGAAGGAAGGGGAATGGGGTATGGGAAAGAACGGGTGTGGGTGGTGCAGGAAGGAGAATCGGGTAAGGGAGAGAGGACAGAGGAGGTTGCAGGGTTTATACCAGTGGTGCGGGCGGGACCCTGAACTTGATAGGGAAGTACATACTTGGGATGGTGGGGAGCGGGTGCTGGAGCTGGGAGCGCTGCCAAACATGGTTTTAAGTCATTATGTTGGAGTGGGATATGGGGAGTACATGGCTTTATCATACTTAGTAATGATTATTATGCATTGGTTCATTATCTAAAATAGATTGTGGTTGAGCTTTGGAATATCTGTAATCTGAGCCAATTCTTTTCTGGGGTGTAATTTTCCACAGGCCCATCTCGCTTTTGCTGCCCTGAGGGATAGGAAGGCGGTTGGCAAAGTAATGATTGTAATGGCCTCGTCAGCAAAATCAAGGCTCTGATATCCTTCAGCACAAGATTATGAAGCATCTACTGTGTATCTCTTGTATCAATTGTAGAACACAAGATTATCTGAGACTGAAGTAGTTTCCCTGTCAATGCGTGTACAATATTGACAAAAGCAATCGAAGAAATAAACAGTTTACCTTCTCACATGTTTAGCTGCAGATACATCTGATGGGAAATAACTCTGCAATGCCATTGTTGTGAGTAGTGGCAAGTAAAATGAATACAATCTGAATAATCAGCATCTAGGTGGCAGCTGGAGAGGAAACTACACCTTTTACTATGGTCTGTCTGTCTGCCCGACTTGAGTTCTGGGCTTCTGGCAATGGGGGGAACCCATGACCAACAACAGAGGCATGTACCTGCTTTAATGCTTATGTTCAGTCATCGAAGTTGGAAGCTCGTTAGCTCATTTGTTATGCTGAAATTGAGGCTGTTCGCAATACTCTGGAGTTCCGATGGCAAATCTGAAACGCTACCATTATATGGCTCTTCCCAACTCGGTAATAGACAGATGCCATTATATGGCTCTTCCCAACTTGGTAATAGACAGAGTTGTGTTCTTGTTGCGAGAGAGCTAGGGTTAGGGAGAGGAGAGGAGAGGCTTAGATCCACTAAATCCATCCAATAGAAACTAAAATCCGTGACGGATTTTGAGCCTCCCTATTCTTGTTGGCTTCCACATCTTGTACTGCTTCTTCATATAGTGGGTTGCTCGCTGCCGCCCATGATTTTTCCACGCAAGAGGTTTCCACGTAAATCTTGGTGTCTACTCTTGATTTGGTATTTCCCTTGCCATATGTGTTGATTAAGTCATCATCTTGCTTGCTATTGATCCATATGTGAAGTGGTTGCTTGTATGGATGAGTCGGCATAAGAGGCATGTGTGTTCTTTGATATGTTGATATGAGATGATGGGGATTGATATTCTAGTGAGCTACCTGCTGCAAGTATTTTGTTATTGAATCATTGGACAGCTTGTGGTTTGAAAGTTTGAAGCATAGTTGCTATTTTGTTCATGCTTACGAGGTGTTCGGTGAAATGCTTGTGACAAGTTAGTTTGCTAATTTGATTATTCCGCTGCTCCATTGTTATCACAAGTGGTATCAGGGCTCTAATTATCAAAGTCACAAATTAATCTTGCTGATTTGGTTCAATATGTCAGCATTAGAAGTGAGCAAGTTTGATGGTAATGGTGACTTTAGGTTATGGCAAGTGAAAATGCAATCTGTCCTAGTTGACAAGAGTTTAGATATTACTTTGGAAGAAACTGATCTAGATTTGGCTAACACATCAAAAGATGAGTTGAAGAAGATAGATAAGAAGGCATTGGTAGTGTTCCGTTTAGCTCTTGCTGATAATGTTATGATGCAAGTTTGTGAGGAAAAATCTGCTATGGCACTTTGGAAGAAAATGGAATCTGTCTATTTGGATAAGTCACTCTCAAGTCGTTCCTACCTCATGATGCGCTTGTTTAGGATGTGTATGCAAAAAGACACTCCTATCAAGCAATATATTGATGAGTTTAACAAGGCAGTGCTTGATTATCAGAATGTTGCCAACTCTATGGATACAGATCATTTGTCTATTTTGTTCTTGTGTTCACTCCGAGATTCTTATGATAGCATCAAAGATCAGATCCTTCATGGCACAAATTCTGTTTCTATGGATGATATCACTTCTATACTTTTGTCTAAGGATTTGCTCAAGAAGTCTCATATGGAGAGTCATGGCCAAAGCGATGGTCTTGTTGTGAGTCGTGGGAGATCCATAGAGCGTTGTCATAGTAGTGGTAATGCTTCTGACAGTGGTAGGAGTAAATCTAAGGGCCATTCAAAGTCACGTCCGGGCAGCAAAGGCATTGCAAGGAATTTGGTCATTCAAGTGGGATTGTTCCATATTGAAGAAAAAGAGGGACAAGCAAGGTGATGGCAACAAGGGTGAGAATTCTTTAGCAGCTAGTGTGGTAGTAGAAGATGGTGATTCGGTTGGTTCTAGTGAGTTACTTGTTGTCAGTGCAGATATTTCTTTAATTGGGCAGTGTGCTTCTAGTGTTCAGCTGGTTGTGATATGAGCTTCAACACTAGTTGAATTTTTTATTCTGCTTGTTCTTACCATATGTGTCCATAGAGGGAGTGGTTTGCTACCTATGAGCCATTGAATGATGGCTCAGTTTCTATGGGCAATGACACAAAGTGCAGACTTGTTGGTATTGGCACAATCAGATTCAGGATGTTTGATGGTATTGTTCGTACACTCATAGATGTTCACCATGTGGTTGGGATGAAGAAGAATTTGATCTCTTTCAAGGTACTTGATCGGAAAGGCTACAAGTTTGTGATTCATAGCTATCAGATCAAGATTTTTAGGGGTTCCTTATGTGTGATGAAGGCTCTTACTACTTCAGATACAGATGACTTGTATTTCTTGTAGGGCAATTTGCTTACTAGGTCAGCAGCAGTGCCTTGTAGTTCCCAGGTTGATGATGACACTATGGCTGCATTGTGGTATATGAGATTGGGGTACATGTTAGAGCGTGGTATGGCAGAGTTGAGTCGCCATGGTCTGTTGGGCAGTCGAAAGACAGGTAGTTTGCAGTTCTATGAGCATTGTGTTTTTGAGAAGCAAACTCGTTTGAGCTTCAGTAGGTCAGTCCACATGACGAGGGCCATTCTTGACTATGTGCATAAAGATTTGTGGGGTGATGCACCGGTAACATCTATTGGAGGTGGAAAATATTTGCTAACCTTTGGTGCTGAAATGATTTCAGCGGGAAGGTTTGGGTCTACATCTTGAAGTCCAAAGATGAGACATTTGCTCATTTCCATCAGTGGAAGGCTATGGTGGAAACACAAATAGAAAGAAAGGTCAAATATTTGAGATTAGATAATGGTACTGAGTTCCGCTTGGAAAAATTTGAGAAGTATTGTCGAGACGTTGGCATTATTCGACACTACACCACAGTTGGCACTCCACAGCAAAATGGAGTAGCGGAACGTATGAACAAGACACTGTTATAGAGGACTTGTTGCATGCTCTCTCATGCCGGGTTACCACAGAGTCTTTGGGTAGAGGCAGTTACCACATTATGCTACTTGGTTAATTGCTTGGCTTCGAAACTATCGAGTGTAAGACACCAGAGGAGGTGTGGTCTAGCAAGCCACCTCCGTATGATCACTTGAGGGTATTTGGTTGTCCGGCATATGCACACATTCGTTAGAACAAGTTGGAACCTTGAGCTTTGAAGTGTGTCTTTCTTGGTTATGGTGATGGAGTTAAGGGGTATCGTTTGTGATGTAAAGATTCTAGACCCCCTAAGGTGATCGTCAGTAGAGATGTGACCTTTGATGAGATGGTGATTGTTACTCCAGCTTGTCGGTAGTCGGAAGAGACTTCTACTTCAGGTGGAACTTCTTCAGGTGGTGGTTCAGGAGCAGAGCAGGTAGCACAGAGGGTAACATTTGAGGTGAAGACTCCAGTGACTGAGTCTACTATAATTAACAGTCAGCAGCAGCAACCATTATTGTCAGAGTCTGCAAATGGTGTTCAAGGTGACACAAATGAGGCAGATTTGAGTTAGATGTAGCTGATGGTCAGTTAGTGGATACAGTTTCAAGTGGAGCTTCATATGCTCCAGACTCTCCCATGGTACATCATTCATAGAGACAGAGGAACCCAACAAATTTCTATGGAGAGTGGGTCACACCAGTAGCGAGAGGCAGAGGTACAGCTGCCTTCACTTTGATAGTTGTTGAGGATATTGTTCATGATGAGCCTAGCACTTACAGAGAGGCACTTAGTAGTCCTCAGGCAGCTAGTTGGGTCCAGGCTATGACAAAGGAGATGGAATCATTGCATAAAAATAATACTTGGGACATGGTGTTGCCGCCCAAGGGGCGCAAGATTGTTGGTTGTAAATAGGTGTTTAAGCTCAAAGATGCTTCTCCAGATGTTATTGCTCCAAGGTACAAAGCTAGATTGGTGGCTAAGGGCTTCAGTCAGAAGGAGGGAATTTATTACCATGAGGTATTTTCTCCAGTTGTGAAGCATACTTCAATTTGTGCTTTGCTACCTTTGGTTGCTCTATTTGATTTGGAATTAGAGCAAATGGATGTGAAGACAATATTTCTTCATGGTGAGCTGAAGGCAAAGAAAACCATGTTTGTTTTCTAAAGAAGTCATTGTATGGCTTGAAGCGGTCTCCAAGGCAATGGTACTATCATTTTGATTCTTATGTTAGTAGCCATGGTTTAAGTTCATATGATGCGTGTATGTTTTAGCAGGTGCTTGCAGATGGCTCAAGGGTGTACATATTGCTTTATGTTGATGACATCCTTATTGTAGGAAAGAATTGTTCTGCTATTGATGAAAGAAAAGCCATGCTCAAGAGTGAGTTTGAGATGAAGGATTTGGGTGCAGCCAGGAGGTTGTTGAGATGGATATTCGCTGTGACAGGTCTATGGGAAGACTTTGGCTTCACATGTCACAAGCGAAACCTGTTGCTACTCCTTTGCCAGCACATTTCAGGTTGTCTACTTCATTAGGGCCATTAGATACAGAGGAGGAAAGGTACATGTCTAGAGTTCCTTATGCTTGTGTCATTGGCAGTTTGATATATGCAATGGTTTGCACACATCCGGATATTGCACATGCAGTTAGTATTGTGAGCCATTTTATGTCAAATCCAAGCAAAGAACATTGGAAGCCAGCACAGTGGATCCTCAGGTATCTTAGAGGCAGAAGCAAATATGGTTTGATGTTTAATAAGAGGACAACAAATCTGGGACAAGTTGTTGGTTATTCTTATTTTGATTTTGCTGGGGATCTTAATGAGAGGTGCTCCCTCACTGGTTATGTATTTCAGCTTTGTGGGTCTTGTGTTACCTGGAGGGCAACCTTGCAGCATACAATGCTCAACTTGGGAGCTAACTTGGGAAAGAACAAATACCAACCAAGTTCAAGCAATGCTCAAACTTGGCCTTTGGGACCACCTTGGTTAACATATGAGCTGGTTGTCTTTTGTGCCAATTTTCTCAACATACAAAACTTTCTTTTTCACATGAAACCGAATAAAGAAATTTCGCACATCAATATGCTTAGTCCTCTCATGAAACTTTTCATCATTTGCAAGGTGAATCACACTTTGATTATCACAAAAGACAACACGATCAACTTGCTCAATGTCAAATCACCAAGAAAATTATGCAACCAAATAGCCTCCTTCACTTCCTAAGTTAAAGACATAAACTCAGCTTCTATGGTAGATAAACTAACTGGTGGCGATGAGTTTGTTACATGTTGATTTACTCACTTGAAGATGAAGCATTTGAAGATTGAACTTTTTGGCATCAAGAAGCTTGATGTGTTTGCTCTATAGTTCATTTGTCGCTGAGGTGGAGAATTGTAATGTGCAGCTCCT